>NC_053158.1:79236174-79545341 GCF_016835505.1 Polypterus senegalus
GGATGGATGTTATTTTCATGGGTATTGTTACATATGCATTATTTTCACTTTCATTTTTAAAACTTTTGTAAAAACAATATTTGGAATTAACTTTTCTTCAAGTTCGCATTGAATTTTGATTACGTGTTTGGATTTATATCGTGACAACACAACGTATAACTGCCAGTGAGTGAATATCGTTTCTTTCTCTCTACTAAATAAACTGACTTTTTCGAATGTTTGTCCCCATGATTTGTTAATTGTCATAGCAAAAGCTATTGTATCATGCCAAGGTTTTTGAATGTCTTTATGAAGTTCTACTTTGTCTTTTATCCTTTGTCTTTTATTTCTTTTATCCAGCAGACCCCCGTGACCCTGTAGTTAGGATATAGCAGGTTGGATAATGGATGAATGGATATTAAATGCATTGAGCATCTGAATTTTGTAGTTCACAGCCATTACAGAACATATAACATGACAAATGAGAACCAGGAAATTACAAAACACTTTGTTCACTTTGTTTTAGGCACAGTCCAAGACACCCTCTGTGACAATGTGGGTTCTACTCCATGCTCCCATCTTCCTTCTGGGAGCCCTTGAACCCAACACCATCAGTAATGTCACCAAAGAGCTAGGCAGTGATGCACAACAAAGCAAGGGGATGGTGCAAAAGTGTAAAGTGCTTTTTTTTAAAACAAGAGAACTCCAAACAGTGTTAAAATTAAAGTGCAGTGTCTCATAAATAAGTCATTCAATAAATAATTCAATAAAACAAATTAACTGATAAAGGTTAAAAATCCAATAAATAGAAAAAATCCTTTTTAAAATGAGGTTAAAACAATTTAAAAATAAAGCCCTTTTAAAAATAAAGCCCAGTGCATTCTCCTTCTGGTGACTGGCGACTCCCCTGCTTCTCCCATCCAGCCAATGCACCAGGGGAGTCACCCTAGCTGCAGCTGACCTGCTCTGCCTGCTGGTCTGGAGGCTTCCCGATCCCTGGCTTTGGTTCTGCTTTCCCCAGACCGAGACTTGGGTTCCTCAGCGACCAGGAGACTCACGCTGGGACATCCACCTCCCAAGCCTCCTGACTCCTGCTGTCTTCCGCGGCAAGCCATCCTTCTTCCGGTCACTCCTGCTCCTTAACTACACGCTCAGCAGGAGCGACCACTACCGACTGCCCTAGGTGTCGGCCAAACACCCCACTAGAGCTCACTGCTCAGCTGCCCGCGAGCCTGCGCTCATGCGTTCTCACTCTCTTGATCCCGCTTTCCTCTCCCCATTTCCTGCCTTCTTCTCCTGCAACCTCCATTCACTTTTCTTTTTCTTTTATTATTTTTTTCCAAAAGCGACCTCGCGCTTCTATTTATTACGGGGACGTGGATCAAATGTGGCAATTAGCAGCTCCCGGCGCCAATTACGGATGCGGACAACTCCTCACCTGTGCACTTAAATGAGAACCGTCCCGTCCCGCACTACACATCACCCCGGGAACCACTCCGGCCACACATACCATGCCCCTTCTCTAAGCCGCAAGTGCGGCGATTATTTATTTAAAAAGTGTCTCTTTCGACTTGAACTGTGGACCCGCTACACCACACCCTCTCAAACTTTGTGAAAAAGAGTAACAGTCCACAGGAGTCTTTTTGTCATTTTCTTTCTTCTAAGTGCATTTATGGTTCAAAGACAAAGACCAGCCTTCCTAAATGGAAAATGTATGAACTCTAGTCTGCATGACACATCATTTCATTTTAGCGTCAACTTGATGACACACATCTTATACACTTTGGGGAAGGTTGATGCTAGCACTTGTGAACCTTTCTGGAAGATTGCATGTGATTTGTACATAATAATAGTCATTGAAAAATGAGAATACAGTTTGTATGATTTAATGATGCAAGTAAAGAACAATGAAGCAGCCCCGGTAAACACAGTCCTCACTTTTTTATATGATTTAGATATGATTTGTTAACATGATTGTAATTCCTTTAAGGTGTGTAGTGAAATCCTTTATGATATTGTGTAACTCAGTGATGATCAGGGTCACTGATGCTGTAGTGTGCTGGGCTGGTAGCATCACTTCAAGAGAGGCCCGCCAAATCAAAGAGGCAAGCTTAGTTATGGGATGCAGAGGAAAGAATGACAACAAAACTGAGGACCATTATAAGCTGCATAGTACTGCACATCCTCTCTAAGACATGCTTGCACTGAGTAATTTTAGGTAGCAAATTAATTGTGTCAGGAAACGATACTGGGGCTTCTCTATACCAACATCAATACCCCTTTATAAAACCTCACTGTGACTGCTCTGTTATCATTAGTAATTTCAGAAGAGGTTTTTCTTCTTTATTTGAAACTCTTATATGTGCTTATGGGGAGAGGTTGTTGTTGTTAGTTACATTGTTTCCATATTTTTTGAACTTCTGTAAAAGCTCAACTTGCCTAGTGTCAAACAAATATCTATCTATCTATCTATCTATCTATCTATCTATCTATCTATCTATCTATCTATCTATCTATCTATCTATCTATCTATCTATCTATCTATCTATCTATCTATCTATCTATCTATCTATCTATCTATCTATCTATCTATCTATCTGCCTGCCTCCCTGCTTGCCTGCCTGCCTTTTCTTCTTTAGCCCAATTCACTATTTCTACAAACTCAGAAAATCAGTGTTCCTTTCCAGTACACGGACAGTTAAATTCTTTGCATTATTAAAGACAACACTGGGTTAAGGTCAAACTATTATGAATAAACTTATGTGAACAATTCGTCAATTAAATACAAAAATGTTTCCAACTAATGACAACAATGTAACCTTCTGGGATTCCACTTTAGTACCTTCACACTCCAGCTGTATCTGAACACCAGTAGACTTTGTTCCTGTTTTCCACAAGTCAGGACAATTCAAACAGAATTGCAAGGCTGCTGCTAAATATTGTACAGGCTATTAATTTGTGAAAACATGCTTCATAGAAAAGTCTCCACCTTTACACATGTTTAGGTTAGATTTCTAGACCATGCTACAGGTTCTATGTCCTTTAAATAAAAAGAGCTGGATCTTTCCACTTTTCTAAGACTTAAACAAAATATTTTTATCATGTCATTATAAGGACACATACTTGTACCCTTCGGAATTCTGAACCCGCTTTTGACGGTATTGAATGAAGTTATATTTCTAATACTTGCGTTGGCGCTGTTAAGGACTGGTATCCAATCCAGGGCTGTTTCTTGCCTGCACCGTGTCTTGTCAAGATGGCCTCCCATGAACCTGATTTCAGTTAATCAGGATTTTGAATGCTTGATTATGTAAATTTTAAATCTCAGTTATTAGAGAAAAGCCAAGCGAAATTACACCTTTTATTGGCTAACTAAAAAGATTACAATATGCAAGCTTTCGAGGCAACTCAGGCCCCCTGAAGAAGGGGCTTGAGTTGCCTCAAAGCTGCATATTGTAATCTTTTTAGTTAGCCAATAAAAGGTGTCATTTGCTTGGCTTTTCTCTACATTCATAATGGCTAACACGGTACAACACCCTAGTACTAATCTCAGTTATTGATAGACATACAGTAAAATTCATACTTGCCTATACAATTTTCACTGGATTTTGTGCTGTGTTGAACAATGTATTGCAATCAATTTAAAACACAGGAAATAAAATTAAAAAAGAAGATTTGATCAGTTTTCAGTACAGGTCTTGAACCCAAGCCTTTTTTTCAAGTTTTTTAAATATTGTGTCTCCTTTAGTGCAGCCTGTTGGCTCACTGTCTGCATTGCCATGTTTCATGCTATGCTCTTATTTTAGACTTCAGAGAGATACTGAGAGTATCTGAGAGCACAAACAAATCCAGCCGGAATTGGGGTGATGATGCAGTGTAACACAAACCAACAGACTTCTTCAATAAAGTCACATTTAATGTGGTAAAATTGATGGGAATAGAAAGAGCATGTGAGCCACTCAAGCTGTGGATAACAAAGGCATGGAGTGCTGAAGTGGCTGTGCTTAACCCCATGATTGTTGTGAACATCCCACATTGCTGGGTATGTTTTGAATTAATATTTTTAACAACTCTATTTGTTTTTGAGACAACATGCTGCTATTTTGTAGTATTCATTTATTTTTTTTGATGCAGTGGCCTTTTGGTTGTAGTTACCAGGCCTGTTATTAGGTGCATGACAGAACATATAGATAAGATATTCTTGCTGCATTTTTTATTTATATTCATTTTAACATTTTATAATGTTTTCATCAATAAATAACTACATGCTACCCAAAAACCTTACTTGAAGAGTAATAGGTTGCCTACAGCACAGTACTTTAAATCTGCATGAATTGTGACAGCATTCTTCCTCATGTTTTCATTCATTTTATGAATCCATCTAATGGGTGGGGGGAACCTGGTCATTCCGTCAATGGATGTGATATTAGCCATTCAGTGCTCAGGTACTCACCTACACTCATTCACAATTGGCCTAAATTTGAGTTGACTGTCATGTTTTGTGCAAACTCTACACATACGGTGTCCAGGCTGGTGTTCAAACTCAGGACTTTGTGAGTCAGCAATGCTAGTACCCTCCAAACACACACACATACACTTCCATATTCACTAAGTGTGTTATGTTTTGGTTCTGGCTTTTAAGGGACTCCTTCTGTCTGGCATCTCTGATTGCTTGCTGATAATAAAATGTAAGTTTTGTTCTTCAGGTAATAACCATCCTTATGACTAGAGCCAGGAGGAAACCTGGTAAAATACATATGGTGGTGCAGGATAAGATAAGGTGCTATATAAAAACTGCCTTAGAGGAAAACAAAGCTAGTGTGCTATCAAGGTGGATAACAAACTGCCAGTCGCAATGCCTGATTCAACCAGGCTGCACATGCCTATTTAGATCTCTTCCTCCTCAGTCATTTGTAAGGTCTACTTCCTAACCTACTGCATTTCTTCAAGAATTTGGCTCATAAGACTAGTTATGTACAACACATTCATTTATGGGAATCAAGAGCTGCTCTCACTCCACAAGAGCTGGTCATGCTGTAAATTATATATTTTCCTGTGAGAAAAGCCTGGCTAACCTTGAATAATATCACATTTGTACCGTAATAGGCTCCCTTGGTTGCTTGAAGTAAACACAACAACTCTTAAACTCTGAGAAGCAGTTGCAGTAAAACTCACCCTGCCTGGAAAATGTGATGCTATGAGTCGCTTGGTTTATAAATGCGAACTTCAGCTTGGCAGATATAACACTGTGCTTGACTGTTCTTATAATGGTGGGACTTAAGGAGTTAAGTGTGCCATTAACACGGGGAACATTTTAAACTGTACATTAAGCACTAAATGGCTAGGGTGACTTGTTTGACTTACATTTGGTATGAATTTTATTAATCACACAATAAGACACTTAAATAAATAAACTGATTTCTGATTACAAATTTTAAATCATTCAGTACACAGGTACTCTCAAGTTAAACCTGTCAGATTCAGAGTAAACAAACTCTGGACCTCATGCTAGGTTCACCTTCCAACAGGACAAGGACCCTAAGCACAAAGAAAAGGTAACACAGAATGGCTTAGGGCCAGCTCTGTCAATGTTCTTGAGTAGCCCAGCCATAACCCAGACTTGAACCCACTTGAGCATCTCTGGAGAGACCTGAAAACAGTTGTCTGCTGTCAAACGTTGTCCACCATCAGTAGCTGTCCAGTGATGGTCTCCATACAACCTAACAGAGCTTGAGAGAATCTACAGAGAAAAATGGCAGAAAATCCGAAAATCCAGGTGTGCAAAGCTTGTTGCGTCATATCCAAGAAGTTTTGAGGCTGGAATTGCTGCCAAAGGTGCTTCAGTAAAGCACAGAGTAAAGAATCTGAACTTGTGTTGATGTCATATTTTGTCATCCTGGGGTAGTGAGTGTTGCTTGATGAGGGAAAAAAATAAATTTAAATGATTTCAGACCAACATAACAAAATGTGAAAAAAGTGAAGGAATCTGACTGCTTTCTGAAGGCATTATACTTAAAGTAAAGTTTACTGGTAATTAAAAGGAAACACCGATATAAACCAGACAGGACATACATACCGTAGCACTTCATCTGACTTTCTTTGTTTATTCCAAAAGCTCCTCAGATGTTTTGTCTCGTTCACTCTCCTATTCTGTTGATGCAGTTTTATCATCTGTTTCACTGTTATCCCAGAGAATACCATTTCGAGATCCATCTTCCATATTTGATAAACAACATTTTAAAAACAAACTTATACCAATGTATTATACTGAGACCAGTTTTTTTCCTTTTGTGGAATCACTTTCAGTTAACAAGCCCACACATACAAAGTCTCTTTCCCTTCACAAGTCATCATGAGTGAATTGTACTTCCTGTATTTGTTTAGTTGCAGAAGGGCAAATTCTGAGTTTTCAGAGCATTTTTGTTTTTTATGTTGTTTGTGTTTGGAGTTACACTTCATAGTTCTTGGCTGGAAAAGAATGATTTCAAGATCTTTCAGGTGAAATACATTGAATGTAAGGTTCACCCTAATTTTATGTTTGGAAATAAATGAGAAAAGTGCATCTTATATTGGAAGCAAAACAGTATTTTTGATTCTTATAACTAACATGGAAGGATTATTTTTTTTTCTCTTGTAAGACCACTCTTGAGTTGTTCCCAAATCCATAATATGCCAGAGAAGCCAACGGTATACAAAAAGAGCAAAAGAGAACTGGAAAAGCAATAAGCCGAATACACTTTGGACCCTTCATTGCAGGATTATCATATGGGTTAGTTATCATACTTCCTAACAACACACTATGTCTTCTTACTCCCTTCTCCACTTCTCATACTTCTCTACACTCTCGGGCCTCATACTCCAGTTAGTCAAATGCTGACCATTATCTCTACCTTATCTCAACAGTCTATAAGCCTCTGCAAGGGAGCACGCTTTACAGTTTATCTCCAGGCCACTTCCTCACCACACCCCAGAATCATTCCCAGGCTCAGAGGCAGTTCCTTGTTCTACAGGTTAAACATGTATTGCCCCAATTGAGAAAGGCAGCTTTAGAAAAGGACCAGGAGATAAGAGGTAAAATAAGGAAGAGGTCATCAAAACCAAAAAGCCACTCTTCAAATTGTAGTCAAATATTATAGCACTAGAATGGTTAAGCAAGAATAGAATCACAAAGCACAAAAATCTCTTTGTTTTTTCTCCAAAAACCAGGATAAATAGTAAGTGATTATCATGACCTTTATACCTATAGATCAATGATGTCACCACTTTAGCACTTTCAAGTCAAGGCAACACATAATGGCTGTGCCTGCAATAAACAAAATGGTGTTGAAACAGATGCAAAAATAATTGAACTACATTAAATACATTTTAAATCCTTTTGTTGCAAAATCTAATAATATAAGAGACAAAAAGTCCACCAAAACATTAAAAAAATGTAATATGAACCACATCATAACACACCAAGCGAGAGCTCCCCCAGTGATACCCAAGATCTTACATAAGCCTTAAAGGGATAGGCCTCCAAGTCAGCTCTGTGGCTCCCATTGTTGTCTCAGGGACAGTACAATCCCACACATTCCCCTGTCATACTCATTTTTGACATCCTTAACTTCTTAAGCAATGGATCGGGCAACCCAGATATTGGTAGTGGCTTGGTCACCTACTCATTTACATTGTAGGTGTCTGCTCTGTGACGTACTCTCTCTCCATAGGTGGTGGTGCCTCCATGTGTATCCCTGCTGGTGTCTACCTGTTCTGCCCCTGAAGGTGTACCAGTTGTACTGGCATGGACAAGTGCATCACCATTACCAGCGTATGCTTCCTGGGACTTGCATGGTGCTATCTCCCACCAACCTTTTCCTGTTGGCACTTCCCTTCTTCAGCAGGGCCCCTACTGTTTTATATTTTTTATAATTTATAGCAGACAATCCTTATTAAAAAAATTAATGTTCCATTTTTTTTCTTAGTTGATAGGCTTTCAACTCCAGGCTGTCATGTAAATCTTGTAGTTTAAATTTCAAGCTTGTACCTCTGACAGCCTGCTTCAAACCATAAAAACCAGTAATAATATCTAATGTGTACTTGTAAAGCATTTCAAACAGTGCTCTGCAAATAAATTGTACATTTTTCATTAATTTACTGTATTGATGTGTAGGTTGCATTAAAAATCATATACAGTACTATAGATCAGTAAACATAATATGCTACATCTTATCCAGATCACATATCATATCTCCTCACTTACCCTAATAAAATGTAGTACTCTTATTATTGTTATTTTATTACAATAAATATGAAAAATTGCAAAGATAAATTCTGTTGTAACCTATTATTTTATATAGTGTTGTTTCAGAGATCAAAGTACTCAAATGCTGTAAAGGTAGCAGCGGGCAGCTCACCGCCATTATACTCTAGTTAGAATAACTGGGGCACAGCATGGACACTGGTGCATACTTGACAGTTTAATTTACAAATTAAAGTTTGTGCTGCATCGGGAGCATCAGTACGGCCCTTCTACCATTTTAGACCTTGTACTTTCTAATTCTCATGATGAGTGCAGATAAGCATCCTTTTATTTCCACCTGCCTTTTTACATTCATATTCACATAAAATGCAAAAGCAGACAAACACAATGCTGTGGCTTGGCTACCACGTGCCTCCTGAAACATCCTATACAGTTGCCCTTTTACTAAGAAGCAGAAAAAACTGGATATTAGTTGGTTGCTCAAAAGATTTTTTTTTTTGCTTCACCAATGTGCTACACACTTTCTTTCAAATAAAAAACTTTGGAAAAGTGTAAAAGACTACAGTGGGATGCAAAAGTTTGGGCAACCTTGTTAATAGTCATTATTTTCCCTGTATAAATCATTGGTTGTTACGATAAAAAATGTCAGTTAAATATATCATATAGGAGACACACACAATGATATTTGAGAAGTGAAATGAAGTTTATTGGATTTACAGAAAGTGTGCAATAATTGTTCAAACAAAATCAGGCAGGTGCATAAATTTGGGCACCACAAAAAAGAAATGAAATCAATATTTAGTAGATCCGCCTTTTGCAGAAATTACAGCCTCTAAATGCTTCCTGTAGGTTCCAATGAGAGTCTGGATTGTGGTTGAAGGTATTTTGGACCATTCCTCTTTACAAAACATCTCTAGTTCATTCAGGTTTGATGGCTTCCGAGCATGGACAGCTCTCTTTAACTCACACCACAGATTTTCAATTATATTCAGGTCTGGGGACTGAGATGGCCAGTCCAGAACGTTGTACTTGTTCCTCTGCATGAACGCCTTAGTGAATTTTGAGCAGTGTTTTGGGTCGTTGTCTTGTTGAAAGATCCACCACCGGCACCACAGCCACAGCTTTGTCACTGATTCCTGGACATTGGTCTCCAGAATCTGCTGATACTGAGTGGAATCCATGCGTGCCTCAACTTTGACAAGATTCCCAGTCTCTGCACTGGCCACACAGCCCCACAGCATGATGGAACCACCACGATATTTTACTGTAGGTAGCAGGTGTTTTTCTTGGAATGCTGTGTTCTTTTTCCTCCATGCATAACGCCCCTTGTTATGCCCAAATAACTCAATTTTAGTTTCATCAGTCCACAGCACCTTATTCCAAAATGAAGCTGGCTTGTCCAAATGTGCTTGAGCATACCTCAAGCGGCTCTGTTTGTGCTGTGGGTGGAGAAAAGGCTTCTTCTGCATCACTCTTGCATACAGCATCTCCTTGTGTAAAGTGCGGCGAATGGTTGAATGATGCACAGTGACTCCATCTGCTGCAAGATGATGTTGTAGGTCTTTGGTGCTGGTCTGTGGGTTGACTCTGACTGTTCTCACCATTTGTCGCTTCTGTCTATCCGAAATCTTTCTTGGTCTGCCACTTCGAGCCTTAACTTGAACTGAGCCTGTGGTCTTCCATTTCCTCAATATGTTCCTAACTGTGGAAACAGACAGCTTAAATCTCTGGGACAGCTTTCTGTATCCTTCCCCTAAAGCATGATGGTGAACAATCTTTGTCTTCAGGTCATTTGAGAGTTGTTTTGTGACCCCCATGTTGCTACTCTTCAGAGAAAATTAAAGGAGGAGGGAAACTTACAATTGACCCCCTTAAATACTCTTTCTCATTATAGGATTCACCTGTGTATGTAGGTCAGGGGTCACTGAGCTTACCAAGCCAATTTGAGTTCCAATAATTAGTTCTAAAAATTTTGGAATCAATAAAATGACAACGGTGCCCAAATTTATGCACCTGCCTGATTTTGTTTGAACAATTATTGCACACTTTCTGTAAATCCAATAGATCCAGTAAATCTCAAATATCACTGTGTGTGTCTCCTATATGATATATTTAACTGACATTTTTTATCGTAACAACCAATGATTTATACAGGAAAATAATGACTATTAACAAGGGTGCCCAAACTTTTGCATCCCACTGTAAATAATTGGCCATATAGGCAGAGTTGATATTTCATTACATGTAATACAGATGTGCCAATGGCTTGCAACCACAGCAGTATAGCCTGCTAACCAGTCTTACAGCTTTTTCATTACTAGAAACATCTGGACCTCTGGTTCTCCTGAGATCAAGATTCCAGCCCCATTAGTTCCTGAGCACTAGCAGGTGGCAGTTCTGCACTTGCTTGATGTTCAGCGGATACCAGGGCTGTCCTTCTTCTTCCTATTGTGATGGAGGGCCGGGGATCATGCCCTAGCGGGAGGCCTGGAGAAGCAAGAGACTGGGAGAGGGGCATGAAAGGGCAGCCCCCCCCCCTGGGTTGCATCGAGGCCACAGACTTGGGGCTTAGAAGCTAAAATCTGTTGTGGTCTGTGGCCACCACCAGTGGGTGACTGGACAGCTCCAGAGCTGTGGGATGCAGCACTTCCACCACACCCGGAAATGCTGCCAGAAGAGGAACTGAATTCACATGCAGGCACTTCCAGGTGCAGTATAAAAGAGGCCGCCTCACTCCAATAGTAGAACCAGAGTTAGGAGGAGGAAGACTAAGCTTGTGAGGAGAGGAGTAGAGGCGGCAGAAGAAACAAAGAAGTGTAATATAAGGACTGAGTTGGTGAAACAGTGGATTTGGGCACTGTGTGTGTGGGAAAAAGAACGGTTTAATAAGCGTTGTGTGCTTTTGGACATTGTCTGTCCTTCCTTGGTGTCTGTCTGTAGCCGGGCTAATCTTTCACACTATCCTATAATTGACTTCTGAAATTGGCTTCACAGTCATCAGAGTGTCACTGCTGTTCTTTTTCTTTCTGCCATGTCACCTTTTTGCTTAAACAGTGGGTATCACGTCACAAGGTTTCAATCAAAACCTAGATCAAGGTTCTACCCGTTAATTTCAAATAAGCACATGACAGATGGACACAAACCTTACCATTTTATACACTGAAAAAAGTACAACATTGATGTTGTTCATTCAACATAAATTTTCTCTTTCAAGCAACTTAAGATTAGTCATTTAGTGTTGTAGCTTGAAATATTTGGTTTCAGATCTCAATCTAAGTAAAAAAATGTGTTTGCACCAAAGGAAGTTATGGTGGAGGGAATAAACATAAAAATCATATTTCAGTTAACCTAACATTTTAGGTTGTTTGTGTGCTTTGTAGAAGTGGCCGTTTGTATATTCTTCCGGTCAAAATTTCCAGAGTGCAGGCTTTCCAACTGACAAAAAAGAAGAACACTTTCCCAAGTGGAGTGGACGTGGCTATACAGGTCTGGTCATTTTCAGCAGCAGACCTTTATAATGGAGAACTTCTGATAAGTAACTCTGTTTCTCAACTGTTAATTTTGAGTATAAGAACTCATAATTAAACATACTTTCAAAAAAGCTGTAGCAACATTTAATAATTTTTTGTTGTATATTTAAGATCTGCAAAATGCTTGTGTATTTGCACTAGATTTTTAAATAAATGTAAAAAGTACAGCATTGGAATGTGTTATGTTCATAATATTTCTAATAGCATAAAAACAGGTTACGACCAATAAACCATTTTAAATTATAACAACTTAAAAAATAGATTTACTTCAGTATAAAACAAGTGAATTACACCCAATCACTCTAAATTATTTGCCTAAACTTAAAAATTATGGGTTCAATAAGATTAAAAGAATTATATTGGTTCAGATTGAAAATATTAAGTGTGAATCATTACCTTAATTATTTTAAGTTTAATGGAGGTTATGCTTTTTTCAGTGTATATTTAGATAGGTAATTTTCGAGTGCCTGCAGAATTCTACAATTTTATTTAGCATTACTACAAAGTAAGTACTGAATTTTGTAGATGCCAGATGTGCATTTGTCATATTGGCAGTTGTTCTTATTTGGTCCTTGTTTACAAGAACTATCCAGATTGTGGTGGTTTTCTACTACACATTTGTGTGCTATTGGTTAGCATGCATTGGCTTATTATGTAGAGAAATGCAGACTGTGGATTAGACATTGCCATGTTTCATGCTATGCACTGTTACAAAGAGACATGCAAACCAGAGAGCATCAGTTGGCATCAAATAAAGCTAAATGAGTGTAATGATGTGCTGCAAAACAAGCCAACTGATTTTCTCAATAAGATTGTAATTGTTATAGTAAGATTGGCAAGAGCACAAAGAGTGTGCAAGTCATCCTCACAGATGAGTTGCTGTGAGTGCACATTTATGCCTCCATTATCAGAATGCTTCTTTTATTCACCCCTCTGTTTTCTTAGTTCCATTACAGAGTTGTGGGGTCCACATCCTACCCCAGTACCATTTGCAGCAAGGAAGTAACCAGACAGGAGTAAGTCCACTACAGGGTACTTTTGCAAACACACACCAATGTGCAGTCATTCTGTGGCAAATTAGACTCACCAGTCTGCATGTTTTTGGCATATTGTTGGATAATTTGGATATAAGGAAGGTGTGTAAACTTCACTGTGTCACCATGCTACCCAAACGTATATGTTTTTCATTAGTTTCATACTAATTTAGATATTTTTCACTCTTCGGGGGTAGCTTTGCTCAAGAAAACTTAACATGAAATACCCAAATGCCTGGTTTCATTAAATTTTCCCATATTAAAGCTGACCACTTCCTTTTTTCAGTAATGCTGATACCATTCAAGATTCTGTTCTTAGCCTTCCATATTATTTTTTGAAATTGCTTTTTGTCATTTATGGGCCTGCTTTTAATTAACAACAACACTTCCTTTCACCAAAAAAGGAAAAATTGTGAACTGAAGCAAAAGCATATGAACCCAAAAAAAATCTTCAGAAGGGAAAACTAGGAAAACAAACAGGAGGTCGGTTGTGATATGGCTGGTGCTGGGCTGCTTGTTTTCTCTGTTCAGGCCTGTCCATGGGGGTTCCTCCCGATATGAGACAGCAGGACCCTTTGTTCCATGACCCACATTGTTTTTCCAGATGTCAATTCAACAGCTAGGTCCCATTCTGCTAAAGCCACATTTGTGGCATCTGAACTTTATTATGGCCAAAAAAAGCTAACAACCGAGGCAGTGGAGGCAACTCTTATTCTCTCTGAGACTGTTAATTAGTGACAGACTTGGTTGTGTGTTAATTTACGTTACTACCTTCAAGATCTATAGGGTCCACAGAGGGCTGGGCAAAAGGATGTTGCTCCATTTTCCTCTCCACTTCTTCAATACTGCAAAATAGTCAAAATATCTAAAGAAGTATACATATATGGCCATGAATTTGGACTTTTAGTATGATTAGTGAAAAATGTTTTGTTCTTAATGTTAAAAAATGTCTTTTATGCTCGCTAATTTTTTCAGTATTTGTCTTCTAAGGTTTATAATAAGGATTTATTTGTATATATTACTTTTTGTTTCTGAACAAATAAATTTGATTATTATTTTCATTTGTGCTGTGACACCATCTTTGTTTTGATATGCACTTCAATATTTTGTATCCTATTTGTCAGAATACAAGGGTTGCTTGGACACAGTTAATGCCAGGTTATGTTCGACGACTTTTCTAGCCTTCAATTACATAATCTGAGCAAGTCAGAGGAAGTTGGCTCCCTTGAAGTGCATTGACCTAGTGTGATATACCAAGAGACTCAGGACTCAGTTCAACCAGTCTATGACTCGCTCTGACAAAAATTAAAAACGGGTTTGTGTTTAGTCAAAGGGGTGGGCTGTATGTGCATGACAGAAGTACAATGCGTATAATGCAGTGATGAGGAATAAGGAACACGGGTGTTTTGGACCTCACAAACAAATGAGAAGCTCATCTGTTTCATGTCTTGTGTTTTACATACCATGACAGAATGGAAAAAGGGCAGAGATTGCGGATGTACATGCCATGCTTGTTAACCCTTTACAAGATAGTACATATATTTAAATAACAAAGCTCATTAGGGAGGAATTATAATTTGGGGAGTATAGAATAACTGCTCTCTTACTGAGCCTTTTGTATGCAAACCTGAACCCCTAGTTGTGTGATGGGAGATGCCTTCCAGGTTCTCCATGGCACTCTTCTTTTACCATAATCTCTCACAGACCAGATCTCTCTTTCTTGCATGAGTGAGCTTTTACCCCAAACTCTACCCCTCACTTCAGACTCAAAAATGGATATGGCCTGAAATTACCAGGTGGCATCCTTACTATTAAAAGTGACACCAAACTAGATCTGTACCTAATCGCTCCTTGTACCAGTGCAACTGTGTGGACTTACAGTAACTGGCCATGTCTTTCAGATAGTCTCTTAGGTGCCCACCAGCTTTCTGATTATGTAACAGGGTAATCTTAATCCTAATCAAGATCCTGGTGCTGTCATCTTCCAACATGGCGATAAAGTATTTAACTACCAGCAATATTTCATACTATAACATTACCTTTAAAGAGACAACACCATCCCATCTCTCCCAGCTTTCCCTTTCCTCTTATCTCTCATGGCAAGGTCAGGCACCTTTAGCATGAAGTGAGTTGCTGGCTTCCTATCTACCATCTAGCTAGAACATTGCAGGTCTTCTCTTGGATTGCAATAACCCCTCACTTTTAAAGATGCTCCTGAAGGACTATTTTCTCAAGGTCACCATTCTAAACCAGGCTCTGATTCCTCCTTCTGGTCATTGTCTCCCTACAATAACGTGTAGAGGTGCTTTCTGACAGTCTGTGTGAAACATCTCTTTTATGAAGAATTCTTTGGGACAACACTCTGCCCTGAACCACATAGGAGGTGCATTATTCTTTACCAACTTCTTGTTAACTGAACACCATCATATATATCTCAGGCAAAGTGAAAAACCCATCTGATTGCAGTTTGCACAGGCCTTTTTCAACAAGCCAGACTAACTGAAAGGGAAAGAAATATTTTTCAGATAACCTAGGTGTATTGCAATGGCAGAAATCGCCATATTGTGGTCTTTTCCTGAAAAAAAGTCTTGTTCCATGCAGGAAAGACAAGTGGAGGAGTGGAGTTACCTCATGGATTTGTTCACGATTGAAGGTAGAAACAATTCCAAGATTGACCAATAAATTGGAGGAATAGTTTTTGGAGAAAGCTTTAAAGTTATCATGTATACTTATTGTCAGGAACACTCAATAGATAGATAGATAGTACCTGAAAGATTGGGATTTTCAGTACAACTGGCTGAAACGATGTTCCTGCAAGGGGTTGCTGGGTTCAATCATTATAATGGGGTAGGGTGGTCAACAATATGGCAAGAGTTCATAGTAGAATCACTGCATTTCTGGATCGACAGGAGTCAGTTGAGGTGGTTTAGGCATATAGTTAGGATTCCCCTTGGGCATCTCCAAAAAGCTTGTAACAGACATATACCACTGGAAGAAGATAAAGGATCAGTGTATAGTCCTCTTGCCTGGCCTGATAGCATCTGATCATTGCCCAGGAGGATCTTCTAGGAATTGGGACGCCTGATCAGCCTAGTTGAGTGTTGTAACTATAAACCACACCATTAGGAGGAAGGCAGGCTCGGAGGTAGGCACAGAGCTGGACATTTTGACATCTGTAGCGGAGTAACGGGCGCTGAGCAGGCTCCTGTCAATCATGGAGAATCCACTGCATCCACTGAACAGTATCATATCCAGACAGAGAAGCAGCTTCAGCAACAGACTGCTGCCACTGTCCTGCTCCACTGACAGACTGAGGAGATTGTTTCTCCTCCACACTATGCGACTCTTCAATTCCACCCGGGGGGGTAAACGTTATACCTGCCTCACACTCTCCACCTTGCATTTTATAACTTGCACTGCATTTTTATCACTCTTTAATTAATATTGGTTTTATCAGTATGCTGCTGCTGGTGAATTTCCCCTTGGGGATTAATAAAGTATCTATCTATTAAAACTGTAGTGAAAATGAGGATGAATCACATGATGGCTGCTGCTACC
This sequence comes from Polypterus senegalus, assembly GCF_016835505.1. Lineage (NCBI taxonomy): Eukaryota > Metazoa > Chordata > Cladistia > Polypteriformes > Polypteridae > Polypterus > Polypterus senegalus. The sequence continues at coordinate 79,252,518 of NC_053158.1, forward strand.
CCAACATACTGCAGGAAAGAAAACTTTCTTTTTAAAAATCACTCACTGGAATGTGGAGAATGTTTAAGAACTTTTGAGTTCTATTAAACCATACGTTCATATTTGCATTTTTTTTCATGTTTGTATTGCAGGGATTCAAGAAGGTGCCCAGTGTACTAAGTGCAAGAATAACTGGGCTCTGAAAAGTGCAGTTGTACTTCTATACATCCTGTGTGCCTTATTAACAATCACTGTAGCCATTCTGGGATACAAAGGTAAGAAATTCTTACGAATGGAAAATTGCATTTAACATCTGAATATATAAAATACATCTTTAGTTTATTCAAATTTTATACCCTTCATAATAAGCATCCTCTTACAATGAAGCAGTAGAGTCTGCAGAATTGAAAAATAATGAACAAATGAATTAGTGAATGAATGATACTGAACAGTTTAAAGTGCTGGACAACAATTTGCTCAAGAGAAATCAATAAAATACAGTGTTGTATATTAAAAAAGTAAATAATTCATCCACCCATTATCTAATCTGTTTAATCCAGTTATATAATGCTTGATTTGTCCCAAGGGAAAATTTAGCTCAGGAAAAAATTGTAATATTTTATCATTGCAAAACTGACAACAACAACTCCCCTCAAACACACACACAAGAATTATAAAAAAGTAGGAAAAGTCTGACTTGGCAAAAGGTAAGAGAGTTGTCACAGTGAGGCACTATAAAAGGTATATTGTTGTAGGTATGAATGTGCCTCAATAGCCTTTCTTGAGGCACTTCTGTTCAATAATTTGTTCATGCAGAGGATGTGCAGCATTGTTCATAATGGCACTCTGTTTGTCTTCTTACTCTTTTCTGTTACCAGAGGCGGCCTTAGGGGTGTGCGGGGCCTAGAGCTGACCAACTCCACTTGGGGCCGGTTACATCAAACGCTGTTACCAGTATGTGTGGACTGCATAAACTTGCACGTGAATTTAATAAAAATGATGTTAACATACACCAAATTTTCTCATTACAGTATTCAGCTAAATTTTTGCAAGATAACACGTGGACTTTATCAAAATATAACGATATAATAAAAAAGTGCAATTCATAATTCATGACAATACCGTGACAATACCACGACAGTGCAAAATACAATCTGGTATAATGCGGAAATTAGCAGGGCCTCTTCTAGAAAAGCACCCAAATTGCAAGTATACTCTGAGTCGCGATATGCAGGATGTCATAGTCATAGCTCACGTTGATGTCATGTCAGCAAGTTATCATTAGCGGTAAATGTGCATTAATATTCAAACATGTTTATGGCCTACAAATAAAATGTGAGTGAAATTAACATAGAGGTATCATCATGAAATCTCTTAACGGTTTCCAGGTTCAGAGAGGAAAATTCACTTTTCTTGCCTTCCGATTGGTAAAGTCGTTGGTGACATCTTCGTAGTCTAATCTGGATGCAGTATTTTTTTTTATAGATAGGAGAAGCCAACCCAGCAACTAATGGGCTATACCTATTTTAGGAAGGGATTATACTGGCACTGCGGTGGGTTGGCACCCGGGATTGGTTCCTGCCTTGTGCCCTGTGTTGGCTGGGATTGGCTCCAGCAGACCCCTGTGACCCTGTGTTCGGATTCAGCGGGTTGGAAAATGAATGGATGGATGGATTATACTGGCAACCCTTTTCGGGGGATGAAGGTGGACTATGGAATGTTTTCAAAGACGTACATATAAAGAATTTGACCTTGAAGAAGGAATTTTAAAAGGGTTCCTCTTAGAAGCATCTCAAATATATATATATATACTGGAGAATATAACTTGACAAATACACTCGAATGGGACATTCAGACCTCAAAAGCAGTTGCCCTACTTGCCACCCCCAAATGCTGCCCTTGTCTGCTGCTATCTCTAGCTGATTGAGAATGCATCCAATAACTGAACCTCTTTTTTTAAATAAGGTGTTAATTCTGTGTGCTTCTCTTGAAGTGATATTACTGGCTCACCACACCACAGTATAGAAAATCGCACTGGCCATCACGGAGTTGCAGAACATATAAAGGGTGTCACTACCCATATTAAAGCAATGAGAGCCTTCCGTCTTTACTTATATAGTTAATCTGTGTCACGAGACCAGTCCAGCTTGTCATTAATATGGACTCCCAAGTATCTGTGCCAGTGCACCATCTGCATATCAATAACCAGTTCCTTGGTTTTGCTGATGTTGTGTTGCAGGCAATACACTTTGCACCAAGAAACAAAGTACTCCACTTGACTATTATTCTCTGTCTTATCCCCCTTGCCAATACACCTTGTTAATGCACAATAATCAGAAAATTTCTGCAATTGATGTTACCTGGTGTTATACTTATAATCCAAGATATACAGGATGAACAAAAAAGGAGACAGGACTGTTCCTTGTGATGTTCCAGTGTTGCTCACATCCATATCAGAGACACAGTCTTTGAGTCTCACAAATTGTGTTCCGCCCAACAGATAGTCCATTATCCAGGACACTACCGAATTTAGCCCTTAACAGGGATAGTTAGATGATACTGAAGGCACTGGAGAATTCAAAAAACATAATCCCCACAGTGATGCTAGCTTTGTAGCATTATCCAGATGGGAATATGCCTTGTGGAACAGACAGATAATTGCATCTTCCACCCCATTCCTCGGCCAATAGGCATACTGCAATGGGTCCAAGAGGTCTTTTACAAGAGGACTCATTTAGTCCAAGACCAACCTCTCAAAGGTCTTCATGATGTGGAATGCAAGTGCCGCTTATCTGTAGTCATTAGGTGAAGACACGTCTGCCATCTTTAGAACTGCAACAACACAGGATGTTTTCCACAGCAGTGTCTCTTTCTAAGTGTTAGCGACAGATTGAGTAGATAATAGAGAGAGGAGATACCACAAAGTTGGTCAGCAGAGGCATTAAGAACACAAGAACTGAATTCATCTGCTCCCACACCTTTTCCTTTGTATAGCATTCACGATGCAGAGTCAAAATAAAAAAGAAGTCAAAAAACAAAATAATGAGTAGATTAAAATAAGCACTTTAATTTTGGGAAACGAAAGGTCACAGCTAGACCTGGCATTGAGAATAAAGAAAAATAAACTTGCAATCAATTGAAACAGGAGAAGCAGAGTACAATAAAATGTGGTATAGAATAAACAAGTTGCTTATTTCATTTTAGCAACTTGATTTCTTACCTTAGGGAGAAACTGCAGACATTTCTAGATCTGAAAGATGCAATGAAACTTGTTGACTGAACCAATACAAACTACTTTACTGTAAGCTGGCGTTTCTGAAAGAATTACAACATCCAGTTGAAACAGAATATTATATTAACTGTTAATGCTGACATACTGTATTTCCAAAAGACAGATGTGCATTGCTTTATATATTGAAAATGTTTTTTTTTTCATTTAATACTGTGTGATATTTACTTCATGTCAGGCTTTAGTAGTTTTTGTATACTGTCAGATATCATGTAGTAGGCGCGCTAAGTGAAAATATTAAAGAGTAATTATGGTCATCCATCCCGTCCATTATTGAATTTGCTTATCTCAGTTTAGGGTCATGGGAGCCTATTTTGAGAGCATTACACAAAAGACAGGAATTAAACCTGAATAATTATTAAGCTGATAGGAGATATTGCTGTGGCATTCCTGAATGCCAGCATAATGCCCACAAGACAGAAGTACCAAAATAAGAGTGTTATTAAAGTAACAAATAACAGATTGATGAACAAAGGAAGAGCACAATGCCCTCAAAGAAACAGAAGGACATCAAACCCTGTTGTTTCTCTGGGCCTTCCTCAATAGGTGCTGAACCTCTGTGTAACAGATAAGTTGTTTATCTCACTTACCCATCTCAAAGTATTGAATCAAAACACCACATTATAACTCACCTTTAACTTCCTCTAACCATCCCTCTGCTTCTCTCTAACACCGGGCCTCTCTTTTTCCCAGCAGTTAAATGCTTGTCCTTCTTTTCTTCCCAATGCCACAATCAGTTAACCTCTGGTGCAGAGGTGGATTTAACCTTGTACTTCTATCCAAGCATTGAATACCATGCTTAGGGGCAGCATTCCATTTTACTCCTGAAATATCAGTCTAACTTTTTACCAGCAGATCCTGGTATCTCAAGCCAAAAGTAATCATTAAAGGGCCTTACTTTTTAATGGCAGAGGTACAGACAGCCCTGCAAGTGCTGGGCCATCTACTTTCTTCGTCCTGTGGTAAAATGGCAAGTCTTTCTCCTCTGTGATGGTGGCTCAGTCTATATTTCTTTCGGGCATCACCCCCAAAAACCCCAGTGATGTCTGTGTACCTGCACTGGTATGGTATCATACTCTATGTTGGCCCTAGCAGTGTGTTCTTTTTTGTACTGTCCGAACCTTGTCATGTTAGTGTACACGTCCTGTTCTGACCAAGTCCCCTTCTGCATTATGTTGTTTACTGTAATTAAAGCCTTATTGGCAAATCAAAATTGGCATGGTTGGTGTTATTTTACCCTATGGTGGCTCAGTCCAGTGTTTAGTTCCTGTTTTGTGCCTTATACTACAGGTATTATCTCCAGAATTCTCAAAATAAAAAATGTGGGTTCATAAAATGGATGGATGGATTACACAATAAAATGTCTTTATTTTTATTTTATTTCCAAACCTTTCATAGAAAAGGAGACTTTTGAAATCTTTTAGTAGGTGCAAGATAAGCTGTTACTAGTCTAACAGTCTCCTCTCCAGACATTTCAATATACAGTATAGTCAATGGAGATGGCATAATGCTTAGTGCTTCTGTGTCACGAGTTCAGGTCCTGTGCCCAGTCATTACCTGCATGGAACTGAAGCATTCTCCTAATGTCTACATGGTTTTATTTTTTCCAGACACTCTACGTTTTCCACCAATATCCAAGCACTTTAGGGACAACTGACAATTTTAAAATGACTCTGTATGGATGTGATGAAATGGCCACCTGTCTTGGGCTAGTTCCTGCCATGTACCTGATGCCACTGGCATAGACTTTGGCTTCCTGTAATCGTAAACTGGGGGAAGTGTATTTCAGAATGTTATGCTACAGTATGTATGTTAGTATACCTAGTAACGCAGAAGTTCTTTTGTTTCTAGCTGCAGAGGCTATGATGTTACATCTTCTTTACATAACTATGTTGTAAACCCATTATGTGCCTATGTGCAGTTAAACAAAGTTTTTGAAAATCATCAATCACAATTTAAGATCCATCAACAAAAGCCAAGGGGCTGCTGTCACCAGACCAAGTGGCAGCCCACACCACTGCTTATTTGCCCCCATAATGAGGACTATTTAAATGGCAGATGTCTGGAAGATATCAAATGCTTCCACACCCAGATTTTTTACTAGTGAATTAATTTGTGTTTTTTACCTCTCTCCAAGCCTTTCTGTCTGGCATTAAAGCCAATTGCTTGGCCCCATCTTTTCTTTGGTTTTCTTGTGTAAGCATCTTATGTAGCACATGGTGCATTGTTGGTGGGCTCATTTCAATAGAAGCAGAGGCACTGGCAGGAATAACACCACACAGATCTTACCATGAGGCCTCTCTCAACACAGAATTACTCATGCTGGTTTTGCTCTTCTGTGAGAATTAATTGTGGTTTTCTCTTTCTCATATTATAACTGAAATGAATAAAATATGATATGGTGCCATTTAATGAAGTATATCGCAACTACTGTAATTCTTCTCATTGTCATAACATGGCAGACTCAGACCTCACACAGACTTACTCTTAAATTTGAAGACCCCATAACCCTGTAGTTAGGATATAGCGGGTTGGATAATGGATGGATGGATGGATTACAGATTCCCACGTTTGAGCAAAGTACTGCATGTACTTTTGTTCATTCACACATCATGTATTTACTGTATTTTCCTTTGCAGGGCCAAACTAAATCCCATCTGCTGAAATATGAACTGAACAAGTCAATTTAGACATAATGACTAGACTATGGAAGACACACATACATTTTAGTTTAATTTATGGCTTATAAAGAGCTCATGAATAAAATTATTAAAAGTTTATTTACCTTATGTTTGTTAACATACGGAATGCCTGGTATGAAGATCTGTCAGGTTAAGGGAGTCACTCAGATTCTCTCTCTGATTCAGCAGGTGGAAATGAAACTGCAGTCTTTAGTCACCAGTTCAGAATGCTATAATATTTGCCGGAGAGTGTTACAAAATATGCATGTTCAGTTTATCTTGACCTCTATTCTTCTTCTACTTCACCACATACTTGAAAATTGCCAGTGTAATGAATTACATATTTTTTATATTACAGGAATATTGAATAACATACCTTTCATATATTCAGTATTATGACTACAGACATAATATGGAAATTTAAATTTTTTCCCATCTTTTAAGAATATTTTGCACGAATGAAGATAATTTAGAACAGCAGCAGGCTGTAAAAGTACACTAGAAACTAGTTGCTTTTGGATTATGAAGTGCTGAATTTTAGGTATCGATTCCAAAGCCACACAACTGGTTCTGAAGACGGTAAATTCCACGTACTGCTGAGGTAGGACCATATTTGGTTTCAGTTCATTTTTTTTTTGTGAATTACAGACATGAGCAAAGCAACCAAACAATCCTTATAATGTATCGTTTATACCTAGAATGGGCAGCATGGTGCTGCAGTGGTTAGCATCTCTCACTCACAGTTTTAGGATCTAGGTTCAATTCCTTTCCTTCACTGTTTATGTAAAGCATGCACATTTTCAGTCTCTGCACTGGTGTGGAAATTTTTTGTTTTTATTCAATCATCTCTAAGATGTGTCTGCACTAAATTGGTTTATTATGATCGAGTGGCAGCCAGATCCTAATACATTTTTTTCCTTGAAACTGAGGTGGGTTTCAGAAAATGGAATGAATAACCTGTTCAGTTCCATCTTTCAAAATATCACATTAGCAAAATAAAATAAAATCATTTGTTAGGAAGTATGTTTAATTAGGAAGAGAAAAAGAAAAAAATCAAAAAGCCAATAACCAGTTTTCTTTTAGTGAAACATCCAACATTGAATCATTCAAGCACCTTGTTTTAACTTACTGAACTTCTTACTTGTGATGGAAAACTATTTATGTTTTTTGTTGTTGTTGTTAATGGTGATTTAAACTAGATTTGTCTTTTTCTTCAAAATCCTAAAAATGTCTCCACAGAGCCAAGCAACTTTAATTGGGACCATGCGTTTTAACATTACATTAAGAATTGTAAATAAATGTTTCATAAAAATTATAATAAAGGAATAGAAATACAAATAACATAAAAATAAAAAAACAGAGTGAGTGTAAACAAAAAAGGATCAGCATGAACTGTGTGAAGAACTGTGTGTCTTTAGGGTTTATGACATTAAATAACTCAATCAATCAATCAACATTTATTTATATATACTGAATATAAAACACTTTAAATTCAACTGTCTTTAGCAGTTATGTATTATATTCCTATTTTTTGCGATTGCAGCATTAACATCTTGTACTTTTCTAAATGACTTCTTTCAAAATACTGTATTTAAAAAAAATGCAAAATAATATCTAAAATTAGTATAAAAGTCACTGTTTTAGTTAAATTTGTTCATTACAACAATACTCCCTTTTATCTTGTAAGCTCATCAGCATGATGTGTCAGCCTTTAGCCCACAGATTTTCCACGTTTTAAGACTCATCACTTTCCTCGCTGTGTGTTGAAAATGGAAAACAAGTGGGAAGATAAATGGTCGATTAAAGAAATTATGATTAATTAGTCGAAAACTAACACATGCAGAAAACATAGAGCTAGACAGAGGAATTCATAAACATGAGTTAAGTTCATGTACATTTTAATGCGCAACTTTGGGGTTATCAAAATGGAAAAAAGTTATTTGTTAGTAACATATATAAAGCCAATACAGCAAATTGTACCAACAGACAGTGGAACTGCTCACTGCATAGCTGTCTTCACAGACATAAAAACACAAATGAGCTATGAAAGGTATGAAATTTGACAATGCAATTAACTCTTACTTTATGTTTTGCTATATGAGGATTTCAATAGCATTTCATTTCATTAGAGTTAGGATGTAAAGATGCAAGAATAAAAAATATAGATAGACTGAACATTGTAACAGCAAAAGCAATCAGCTCCTCTGGCACTTGCACCTTGGGAATAATTTAGAGATAAATGCTACATCTACATAGTTGTATGTTGCATAATGACTTAGTCCACCATTTTCAGCAAGGTCAGTGTCCACAAGTTATTTAAATAACCAAGCTATACCTTCAAAGAAAGAAATTCTAAGGTTGATAAATAATGTTCTACTCTGCCATATTACAGTGCCACCAACCAAACTCTAAAGCATGGAATAATAATAAAATAATAATTATTTAATTTTTAACATACCAATAAATTATTTTTTTCAAAAATCATTCCACATGAAGATTTCATCTTGTACACCAGATCAAATGGTTCATTGCCCACTCCAATTCTGAGGTATTAAAATAAAATCAAATGCACATAGATGCACACTGTAGATCAGCTGCAGTGTACCTCAGGTAGTACCATCTAGCAGCGGATCCATCCATCCATCCATTCATTATCCAACCTGCTATATCCTAATGCAGGGTCACGGGGGTCTGCTGGATCAAAACCAGATTATGTAGTACAGTACTAAGAGGAAAAGATCAGTCACAAGTTGTTAACTAATTTGCAGCTAGTCTTGCTTTGATCTTGTGTTTCTCTTCAATTTGCTTAGCTGGCCATATGAATGCTCATCAACAGCAGTGCGCCAACAATTAACATCTCACCCTCTTTCAATTAACAAAGTGCTGCTACACATTGCTCTCAATTTAAAGAGGCAGAACACAGGGAAAAGGTATATCCTCATGTAAACATAATAAAAAATTGCTGTCATTAAGCTACATCAGAATAAGTGTTGCTGTCATTATTGTAAACATTATTTACTTTGTGCGTATGAAAAGGCCCTGAAATCTATGAAAAGTATATAGAAAATAATGACGATGAGAAGTACACATGGAAGAAACTGGCAGCACCTTTCAATGTGCATTTTCTGAACCAATGCCTAAGAGATTTCATAATTAAGGATACTGACTCTTCATCTTTTTACTGAAGATTAATGGCTAAATGTATGTTGATCCTTATTTTTTATTTATTATTTTATGCAATATAAATATTTCCATGGATTGTTTGTGTTTTTCTATGGCATTGAATTAAATATATTTTATTCAGTTTCACTGTATACTTCAGTCCAAATATAAATATAAAATATGGTTTTCATATTTTTAATGACATGTAAGTGATTATTCTTCTCTCTAACAGTCTGTCCGAAGTTTGTGGAATTTATTTTGTAACATTACAAGGCATACTAAGATGGTTGAACCTGCTCACAAGGTTGTGTAAGTTAGAATGCAACTTTGTTCCCCTACTGAGACTCCAAGAAGCACACTGCAACTGTCAATAATCAATATGTGTGCCTACTATGTATGTTATAATTCTGACAACAGTCATGATCACCTGCAACACCACTTTCCTAAAGAAAATGTTGAAATGGTAATAAGAAATAAATCAGAATCATTGTTGGCTCTGCGTTGTTTGAACATGATTTCTATTTTATTTTTTTCCAATACTTTCTGCTTAAAAATTATAAAATTCTTTCAGAGAGGATCGTTATGCCTCCTTCATGCAGCTATAGTGCTTCTGCCTATGCCAGGTGATCCGCCAGTTGATATTTATTCCATGTCTGCCTATATGTGATATCAGACTACCAATTAAGAAGCAGCAAGGTCAATAGTCAAATAAGTATATTTAGTTAACCCAACCTGTATTACACATTAATATTTACAGCATTTAAAAATATTTTATATAACATTACAACTCGAGTATGAAGGCTTCCAACAATATATTTGAACACACAGCTTCCAAAATTTTAAACAGTCCCTCTGGACTGTTTCATTTATAAATAATAGTGTTTGACCTAGTATATGTTTTTATAATATGTTTAAAATAATAAACAGGACTGAGAGACCAGTACTGCTTGTAGGAACCCTAATACCCATACTTCTTTTTCCATTGACCATGTAGTTAATTAATGTGGAATATTAACCAGTTTGTCAAATGGAATTTTATTCTTATATATATATCTGCTGCCACAAGTTGTACAATCAATGTCATTAGCCATACAACCAATTTTCTTCAATCTTTATTTCTCTACATAATTTAGGCTTGTAATTTGTACCAACCTGATAATGAACTATTCTTCTTAATGCAGTCTACATGCTTCCTCTGTTCAGTGTTCCTAGTGACTTTCTTCCATCCATCCATTTTCCAACCTGCTGAATCCGAACACAGGGTCACAGGGGTCTGCTGGAGCCAATCCCAGCCAACACAGGGCACAAGGCAGGAACCAATCCTGTGCATGGTGCCAACCCACCGCAGGACACACATAAACACACCCACCACACACTAGGGCCAATTTAGAATCGCCAATCCACCTAACCGGCATGTCTTTGGACTGTGGGAGGAAACCGGAGCACCTGGAGGAAACCCACGCAGACACGGGGAGAACATGCAAACTCCACGCAGGGAGGACCCGGGAAGAGAACCCGGGTCTCCTAACTGTGAGGCAGCAGCACTACTACTGCACCACTGTGCCGCCCGACTTTCTTATTTGTCCTAATTATTTAGTGTAAAGGAGTCAGAGAGGGTCTATGTGGATGCATCCACTTGTTTTTTTCTGTGATTATTTAGTGTGTTGTGTTTTGTAACATAAAAAGCTATATTACATTCGCTATCTTAAAAATAGTTTTTTTGTAAGTTAGGAAACAACCAAGTTTCTGCTTTTTCAGAAGTTTACTACTATAATCTTGACTTAACTTGCATATTCCACTTAAACAGATATAATTTTATAGGTTTTGCCCGTTATACTGCATGTCCTCTCTCACCACATCAAATAAACATCCTCTCAGGCCTTCCTCTTACCTGGCAGGTCCATCCTTAACATCCTTCTCCCAATATACTCAGCATCTCTCCTCTGCACATGTCCAAACCAACACAGTCTCGCCTCTCTGATTTTGTCTCCCAACTGTCCAACTTGAGCTGACCCTCTAATGTACTCATTTCTAATCCAGTCCATCTTGCCACACCCAATGCAAACCTTAACATCTTTAACTCTGCCTTCTCCAGCTCTGTCACCTGTTTTTTGATCAGTGCCACTGTCTAAAACCCATATAACATTGCTGGTCTCACTACTGTCTTGTAGACCTTCCCTTTAACTCCTGCTGGTACCTGTCTGTCTCAAATCACTTCTCACACTCTTCTTCACCCACTCCACCCTGCCTGCACTTTCTTCTTCACTTCTCTTCCATACTCCCCATTACTTTCTACTGCTGATCCCAAGTATTTAAACTCATCCACTTTGCCAACTCTACTATCTACATCCTCACCATTCCTCTGACCCCCCTCTCATTCACATACATGTATTCTGTTTTGTTCCTACTGATCTTCATTCCTCTCCTCTCTGCGCACTCTCCAGGGTCTCCTTGACCAGCTCCCTACTCTCACTGCAGATCACAATGTCATCAGCAAATATCATAGTCCACATCTCTAATCTCACATGTCTAATCTAATCTATTAACCAGTCTATCATTTTTGCAAATAAGAAAGGGCTCAGAGCTGATCACTGATGTAATCCCACCTCTACCCTTGAATGCATCTGTCACTCACCAGACCTCACCACTGTCACACTTCTCTCCTACATATCCTGTACCTTTCTTACATACTTCTCTGCCATGGCCAACTTCCTCATTGAATACCCCAACTCCTCCCTAGGCACTTTGTCATATTCTTTCTCAAAGTCCATAAAGGCTCAATGCCACTCCTTCTGTCCTTCTCTATACTTCTCCATCAACACCCTCAGAGCAAACATTGCATCTGTACTGCTCTTTCCTGGCATGAAACCATATTGCTGCTCATTAATCCTCACCTCCCTTCTTAACCTATCTTCCACCACTGTTTCCCATAACATCATGCTGTGGCTCATCAATTTTATCCCTTTGTAGTTACTTTAGCTTTGCACAACCTCCTTATTCTTAAAAGTCAATACCAGTACATTTCTTCTCCACTTCTTAGGCTTCCTCTCACTTTCCAAGATAGCATTAAACAATCTGGTTAAAAATTCAACTGCCAATTATCTCCCTAAAATTGCTCCCACTACCAACTAGAAATATTTTTATATCTACTGTATATATTCTATGTTAATAAACAGAGAACATACTATTAGTGCGATTTTAGTGATGAGTGTTCAAAGCTGAATATGAGCATACTTCCTCTAGGTAGTTCCTGGAATGCAGATTCTCATATTAACCATATTGGTCTCAATATGAAAACTGGTTTCTGTTAGACCAGTGTGAATAAGTAGATATATCTGCCTAAAACAACACAGAAATAATCATGTCATTGTCACAAAATTTAAAAAATTATTGTTAGGAGGCTTCTTGGAGAATTTGACAAATGTCAGGTGCCTTTGAGTAATATTAACCATTCTGGCAAGCAGATCCTGGTCAAAACACTGGTGATATTTGGAAGTATTTATGGAAATGCACACAGATGTTTGTCAAGCTTTAGGCTCTACTGATCAACAATTGGGAATGCAAACATAGTTATCCTTAGCAGGCAACTAAGTCTGTATGAAATAGTTGACTTCATTCTTCAGACTTACCAGCAAGTGTTAAGAAGAAGAATAGAATTTTACAGTACATCGAGTTAGTTTTACATCAGCATGACTGTTATAACTACACTTCTAACCACTGTAATCCATTTCTTCTTCAAACAGGGCCCACCCAGTTTGTTTAAAAAGATACGGAAAAAAAATAACCCTGGATAATAGTTAACTTACCCAAATGTGCAGCACAATGATTTGTGTAATATACCATGTGCCTTTAATGTGATGATTGGCAAACCCAGCCTGTGACACCATATGGTTTGGCCTGTGGTCAGTGCACAAGATTAAGCACTAATTTATGGCTGCCTCTTGCTTAAAAAGGTCTGCCAGCTTTTGACTAGTACTTAGTGCCTTTCATTTAGAAATAGTGGGGGGTACTATGTGACATTGGTTAGTTTTATGATGCTCAGTGTATATAGTATTTATTGCTATAGTTAATTTATTTATTTATTTATTAATTTTATTACAATCAATACATAGCAATCAAGTTTTTACAAAAAAAAAGAATTATGCTAAGAACAGATCGATCCCCACCCTTGAGAGAGAGAGCAAGCCAAACGGTGTAAAATTTAAGGCTTGTAAAAATACCTAAATCAACAAGTTCTCTGTGCTTTATAAAGTCATTTCAAAATATTACTGATTAGATCCTGCCATGTTTTGAAAAAAGTCTGCACAGATCCTCTAACTGAGTATTTGATTTTTTCCAATTTTAAATAATATAACACATCAGTTTCCCACTGACTTAAAGAGGAGAGTTTGGGTTCTTCCAGTTTATCAGAATAAGTCTGCGTGCCAACAGTGTAGTGAATGCAATCACAATTTGTTTGTCTTTCTCCACTTTAAGACCCTCTGGAAGAACCCCAAACACAGCTGTTAATGGGTTAGGAGGGATTGTGAGTCCAAGGCTGTCTGAGAGGTAATTAAAAATTTTTGTCCAGAATAATGTTAATTTGGTGCAGGCCCAGAACATGTGTCCTAGTGAGGCTGGGGCTTGGTTGCAACGTTCGCAGGTTGGATCTTGCCCTGGAAACATTTTGGAGAGTTTTAGTCGAGACAGATGTGCTCGATATATAATTTTGAGTTGTATAATTGTATGCTTTGCGCATATGGAGCTTGAGTGAATTCTCTGCATTGCTACTTTCCACTCCTTTTCTGATATATTAATTGAGATGTCATTTTCCCAGTGTCCTCTTGAATCTTTGAAAGGAAGGGATTGTAAAATTTTATAGATTTTATATATTGTAGAGATGGAGTCTAACTCCTTGAAATTGAGCAATAATTTTTCCAGCGTGGATGAGGGGCTATAGTTAATTTAAATTATTCCACCTAGCTAATTTGAATTATGGCGCTACCATTGTTCACAGTCAAGTACATACTGTAATTAACATTCTGCTGTCTTCCCAATCAAATAATACAAATTGCACCATTGAAGAGAGGTGAAAATTACCTCATGGAGTTCTTTTGGATCCTCCCTTTTCTGCAGAAATTTCAGGCTAAAGCGCCTTTAAGCAGAACTGGTCTCTCAGATGTTTTTTCCTTAAAGTGCTTGGTTTCCAAAGCAGGTTTTCATCTGTCCATTTCATTCTGGGAACAGCACAGTCCCATGTGTTACCTCTTGGGACCTCATACAGTATACAGGGATATGGAAGAGTTGTGGCCTCCTGCCAGTCCTTACTGACCCAACCATTGACTGAGCAACCAGGCTTCAAATTTCCTAGCTAGCGGCTAATATTTTAAGCATTGTGATTACATTTAATTGTGTCTGTAAATCTATGCGTTCACCCATTACAGGACTTGTTTAATCCAGTTCAGGGTTGTTGGGGCCAAAGTCTATTCTGGCTGCATCAGGTCCAATTCTGAAGTCAACCCTGCTTTAGGCGTTAATTCACTGTAGGATACACTTCTGATTATACCCAAACTCACTCTTAAATGGCCTACTTAAACTTTCCAGTTAATCTGGTAATACACTTTTCTTTGGGATGAATACCTGGGTCATGTTACAGCCCGGGATTTTTTCCTGAATTGCATTAATTCTCTGTCTGATTTGTTTTTGTTATTTTTAGATTATTATTTTTAATAATCATTTCTGTTTCCTTTGTTTATTATTTAATACTTAATGATATATTAAACACATTACTATTTAATATATCATCTCTTTAAATGTTTGCCCATTCCCTGTACTTTGTGAGTACAGCCCCAGGAGATGGGGCCACCCTGACATCGCTGCTGCTGTTTCCTCCCTCTTCCTTTATAAAGAGAAACCCAGCAGTGGATCATTAAGAGTTTTTTGGAGATACAGTATTTTGAGCATTGTTTTTCTAATGATTCTTTCTGCTTTCAGGATTTTTTGCTTCTATTTTGGGAGTTTTGATTACTGGATAACAGATTGGACTGTTTGCCCTAAAATTGCCTTTTTAGGCAAATCCTTTTTGCCTTGTGCCATTTATGTTTCTTTTCATTTATATAAATTATGTATCTACAATATAACAAAACACTAAGGTCTGTGTGTCTAGTTTCTCAGAGGAATCTGATTGGCTAGGTTGGCTTTAGCGTGATTTGTCAGTTTGGTTTGGTGATGCGATGAAAGAGAAAGTGGGAGTGTGAAATGCACGAGGAGTAATTGCATATGAGACACAGTTCAGACATACACACATACCAAGGAAAGACTCTGAAGGTACATGTAGGGCAAGATATGGCAAATATTTTAATTATTCTGTTACCTGTTTTCGGTATGTACCATAGTTAGTTTATAAATATTCTTTGTTGCCATTTTCTATAGAAGCCAGTGGTTTATGGTCACCCTCTCTCTTGTAGGGCATTTTGGTATATTTTGGGACTTTTATTGCATTTCTGAACATTTAAAGCCAGCTACCCAGTTTTGGGCCTGAGTTGGCCAAAGCCTACAGGTAGTACTTAGGGACTGGCCGCCTTGAGATGAGGTTAGATCTGTGCAAGCCAGTGAGGCCTCAGATCTTTAAGCTCTGTGTGTCCTCCACTTACAACAACCTGAAAAAAAAAATCACTAAAGTTTGAGAATGTTCAAACTCAACACAGAACATGCCTGATTCACCAATGCCAAAACAGTTACCTGGACCAAACCTTTTATGTTTAATTAATTGTTATTTTGTGTTCTAGTTTGTCTAATAGCTTTTAGAAATGTGACTGTGTGTGTGTGTTTGTGGGTGTATGCATGACTAGGCCCTGTGATGGAGTGATTCCTGCTTTGCACATTTCTAGATAGTGGTGTCCTGTGTGGTTCATGTTTGCATTTCTGAGCTTGATACTATTGTCTCAGTGCTTGATTTGCTCTTCTGCAAATAGAGAGCAATAGTCATTTTATTATGAGTGCATAGCATGGTGTAATTCTTATTTACACTACAGATCTACATGTACCAAGATTAACAAGAATGTATTAAAAATATTACTCCATTTGATTTAATGGAATAGTAAGTAGCTATTGTACAGTACTGCTTTCAGCTAGATTACCAAAATATACATTACAATTATAAGGAAAAATTGGAAGTGTTTGGAGGAAGAGGTGGTAAATTGTGCTGCCGCGTTGCTTTATTGAACCAGGTTCAGTTCTGAGCTCAGCAACTATCTAAACAAGTGCTGTTTCAATTCATATTCAGAACATTACTTCCCCCCTTCGAACTACAGTACATGTCCTGTAATCACTTCATAAGAATTTAGACAATGGTTTGTGGTCATTATTCTACAGTGTGTCTTTAAATTCTTTTGATTAACATTGTCTACTCTTGATCTTGCAGTGGTTCAGAAAATGGACAGTGTCACAGAAGGAATGGAGACTTCACATCGATTGTATTCAGAGAAGCTGACTGCTGTGGAGGGAGACTTGAAAAAGCTTGGTAAAAAGGAATTTGTTGTTTCTGTAATTTATTATTGCTGTGAACAGAAGTATAGTATTGTGTGACTGAAAATAATGTATTTCATTTATATTTGTAGCTTGGTTCTGTAAAGAATAATGAAGAGGAATTGATTTGGCAGGGTATTCATTCATGGTGTCCATTCACATAATGTTTTTGAGTAATCATATCAAGTGAGGATGCAACATTTGAATGGGTGCTGTAAAACTTGTGAGTGTCTTGTTGCATGTATGGTAATAATTTTTTTTGGTAAATGTTTTTCTTACTTTTAGGATAAATCTTTTCCTACCTAGCTTCTCTTTGTACTCTAAAGACTTTTCTAAGGCTTTCTTATACAAAAATAGGTTACATTTATTAATTCTGTAGAATTCTTGATGATAATCCATAAACTGAAATATATCCAGATTGGAAACCTAAAAGCCATTTCAAGATCATTATAGGAACCTCTGTTGATACTAAATTCTGTGAAAATGCCTTTTTAAATTATTAAGTAAAGTAGGTAAGGGTTATATCATGTAAGTTTTTTTTCTTTCACGTCCTTTAATTCCTAATTCCATTTGGGGATTTGGTGATATAGACACAAATCTTTACAGTAAAGTACAGTAAGAAGAAGACTCTTAAAACTATGAAGATCATTGTATTTATTTTTACATCCTGTTTAATTGGCTGTGACCATAGGCATTTCCTGTTTTAAATGTATAGAATATTTTCAATTCAGTTCTTTTGTTTGACTTTTTCTCATTGAATTTAAATAAATAATAGTAGTAATAACTGTAGTATTAATATTTTCATGGGCGGCATGGTGGCGCAGTGGTATTGCTACTGCCTCGCAGTAAGGAGACCTGGGTTCACTTCCTGGGTCCTCCCTGCGCGGAGTTTGCATGTTCTCCCTGTATCTGCGTGGGTTTCCTCCGGTTTCCTCCCACAGTTCAAAGACTTGCAGGTTAGGTGCATTGGTGATCCTAAATTGTCCCTAGTGTGCGTCTGTGTGTATTGTGGTAGGCTGGCGCCCTGCCCAGGATTTGTTCCTGCCTTGTGCCCTGTGCTGGCTGGGATCGGCTCCAGCAGATCCCCATGACCCTGTGTTAGGATATAGCAGGTTGGACACTGACTTACTGACTAATATTGTCATTTGTACAAAATACAATGAAATTCTTATTTGTATATACAACTTGTTGCCATGATATAAAAATTAATTAATTAATTTTAATTAATGGGAAACACAACTCATCTCATCCAGTGTACCCCTTACTCCTGTTCAGCACTTGGCTTTTCTATTTGAGTTTGTACCAAGCCATGTCAACTTGATAACTGGTAGCTTTCAAGCATATTCATGTACAATATGTGTGTAAAATGAATAAACATCTGTAGCCCGGGTGCAAGTGATTCTTACTTGATGGTGGTGTGGTTTTTGGACTGATGTCACTACTTCTGAGGGTGGAGCATGCCGGTTGCAGTGATTGTGGCTTCATCTATTAAGAATCTATATATTGCACTGCAGACACAGCTGTCAGAATGAAACAAGTAATAAACATTTAGAGGATTTGGCCATTGTTTCTGAGGAAACTGAGTAAAGACAACAACAGGTTGAGAGTAGCTATTGTTGAAAGCAGCACAAAAGAAAGATGAGCATATAATCTCTGTGGTAATTATTGAAGATGTTTGTTGCAACGTTATTAGAATGGGGACAGCTTTGTCTGCCTATATACAGTATTTATTAAAGGAACCAGTATTTCTGTAGTCCTTGTGGCCATAATCTTTATTAAGAATATATACTTACTCTACTGTAGTATACAAACTTCAGTTTTAGGTGAATAGAGGTTTTCATTCCTGCTCACCAAATTGGCTTTTTTCCAACCAATGTATTAATCAGAGGTTAACAACACTCCTGGCTAACTGGATGGCTTGGTTTTTGTCACTATCTGAAGTGGATGTATATCATAACTCCTTGTCTAAGTAGGTTGTTCAGTTTTTTTTATCAATGTCTCTCTATTATAAAAAAAAAAAAACTTGGGAGGGAGACGAGGAAGATGAGACGTGAGCTTCTCGCAAAACAATTTGATATCCCGCGAGAGACACTTTAACGTCATGTGAGACAAGGCAGTGAGACAACATTTAAAACAAGTTCACAGACATCTAACCTAGCAGTTGTTGGAATACTTTTGGCAGACACACTTCATGTGCTCCCAGCTTTTAAAAGAACGGCAAGCGACAAGCAGAACATGCGGCTCACCAGCAGCAGAAAGACAGCAACTGATCCAACAGCATCTCCTTAGTGTGTGTTCAGCCGCCCCCCTTCACAATGCGAGCAGCATTATACGTCCTGCGAGAAAGAGATTTAACCCCACCCGGGGCGGGAAATAAAGGACAAGTATTGTTCTTACAAAAGTTTTAAAGTAAAAGTGAAAGTGAAAATAATGCATATGTAACAATTCCCATGAAAATAACAATCTCTTTAAATTGTACATCCGGTAATTCAAACTCAGGGGTGGGTGAGCAAAGTGAGCAGGGGGCAGAGCCCCCTAGTATTTATTATATTTAAAAAATATGTTTATAGAGCACTTAATTTTTCTTCCCTTTTCTCAAATTGCATGGCCAATGTTGTTTTCTAATTATTATTTATTGAATTCCTATTAGTTTAGTGTTATTTTACCAGAGTAATGCTTTTCAACCGTTTTCTGAATAAAGAGACATGCAAAATGAAAATCTTTCTGCAACTGTTGACAGGTACAGGTCCAAAACTGTCTTGCTGAGCTTTTAATAAAGTGTTGTTTTCTTCTTGTAATAGTGACCAAGAAAATGTTTCCAATGTAGTTATAGTAAATGTATTGGTGCATTATGTTACAAGGACCTCCATTCCTCTATCTGTGCTGCACACAGTCTAACTACAGGACCTCCCAGCTGACTCTGAATTCTGGTTATTTGTACATAAACTGCGGACACTTCTTCTAGTTAGAGGGATACTGCCCTCTGCTGGTTACAGACTGCTAATTCAAACTACACTATGGATTTATCTCATTAACTTGGTCCTAACTATTCTAATAATGCTGCTGAAGAGTAGGTTCACCTGTATTTCTAGGGTAACCCTTACCTAGCTGGTTAAACTGTTATAATAACAATTTAAGGGTTTTTTATTTCTAAAAAAAAGAAGAATTGTGAAGATTTTCCTTAAATGGAATGATAGACAGCATTACTGCCTCACAGCTAAAGAGACATGCATTATATTCCATGTTCAGCAATTGCTTATACAGTATATATATATTGTAAGCTCTCACATGCAATCATATCAGACATTTATCAATTGGATCACGGGTAAAAAGCAACACATACTAGATTTTATTGTGTCATCATCTGTTCAACAAATATACACCAACAAGATTAGACTTACTCAATCTTAAGACCTGATAATGTATAGTTGTTTCCTGATACTCTGTTGCCTACAACTTCTTCTATATATTGAAAAGCATAAAGCAATCAACTTTCCCGGGTCCACTCTTCCATTTCTGTCTCTCTGACTCTTATTGAATTTAATCTGCTCCATCACACTATCTCATTCTTTTCTTCCCTTATCCTAACTGAACTGGAAGATACATCTCACAGCTTTTTTCCTCTCATCATTTATGGTCTTCTGACCTGAGGAAGGGTTGAGAGACACCTGGATTCTTGTCTGGGCTGGGATCCTCACAATTCAGTCTTTCATAATGAGCCCTTTAGAATAGGCACTTGCTCCTTTAACTTTCCTCCCTAAGCCATATTTTTGATGGCTTGGGAATAGAAATGCTATAGTCACTGCAGTCCAGGTTGTCCAGTCATCAGCACTTCCCTACTATATCCTCAACTACTTGTCTTGATCCTTATAAAGAGTCAGTTCCTGCTCTTGATTCTTTTCTTTGCAAACCCTCTTACTGTTATACTCAATTTGAAAGAATGATACACCATTCTGCGCCCCTCTGTTCTGGAGTATTATTTTTTAAAATACCCCTTCCCCATCAAAAAAATCTAAGTCACCAAAAAATCTCATTAAAATGTTTATTTTGTTTATGCCTCAGAGTCTGCAAGTATCACTCTATGGGTCTGACTGCTGTCCATTACTACCACACATGCCTTTTTAATGCCCCAGATACCTTCCTATACAGATTTTGAAACTGAAACCCTTTACCTCTTCTTCTTTTACTTCTTGATTTTTTTCTCAGTACTTTCTGTCAACATCTATGTTTCACTTCAATCCAACTCAGACTTTTCTCCTCAGGCTGTAATGCTGCCAGCTTTGCTCTAGTTTCCATTTAGAAATTTTCTGCATTCTCTCTTAGAAGAATTCTTACTACATTCCAGTCCATCTTGAAATCTTCATGGTGCAGACTACCAGTCCATTCAGCTCCAACATGAGAGACTTCCTGTCTGCAGTACAGCTGGTTAAGGACCATGTGGATGATTCTGAGACTGATGAAACCGGCATTTCTTGCCTTTAATAATAATAAATAATAATAAATAAATCTTATCACTAAAAATTAACCTTATATGTAAATCCATAGAACAGAAAAGGGTGTACCTGCTTTTTCGCAAGACTGCATATTTCAAAAACACTCATGCAAGGTTAAATGGTCACTGTATATTAGCCTGGAATCAGTGAGTCTTTGTGTTGTGAGTGTGTTTTGGATAGGTTCCTGTGAGGGACTGACATCCCATCTGGGGTTAATGCCTGTTTTATGGCCAGGATAAACAAGATGGGAAAACTGATGGATGTAAAGAAAACAGTTTAGTCCTGTGTGTTGAGAGGTTTACGTGAAATATGGAGTAACTGTCTTCATCATAAATCACTGAAGAATCACTCAATTAAAACGCATGTCCTTTAATCTTGGTGGAGAATCCTAGTCAGTTTTGTTTTTTATCTTCACAGATAACCAGGCAGGAGAAAAATCTGAAAACACCAACAGTGAACTCTCAGGGTTCAAATCCAAGATTCAAACCTTACAGCAGCAGCTTAGTGATGTAGCTGAGAAGGCAACACAGAATAAGGCCACTCTAGATAAACTTCAAGATGCTGGCCAGTCAATGGAGAACAGTCATAGCTCCTTACAAACTCTACTAGACAGTAACACTAACATGATTAAAACTGTCAACCGAACCCTACTCACCTACAGCAGCTACATTAACAACTTGCAAGAAGACACAACAAGACTGCAGACAGACCTTCAAGGTCAGGTGCAGGTTCAGAGCCAAGCCATTGTAAATATCAATAGCCTCAATTTGACACAAGCTCAACAACGGAACCTCATCAGTGTTCTTCAGAAATCTGTTGATGACACTAGTCAGGCAATTCAAAAAATAAAGAATGACTTCCAAAGTCTTCAGCAGACAGTCTTGCTGGCAAGAAAAGAAACAGATTGGCTCAAAGAGAAGGTACAGAACCTGCAGGCGCTGGCCGCCAACAACTCGGCCTTGGCCAAAGCAAACAATGACACTCTTGAGGACATGAATATTCAGCTCAGCACACTTAGTAACCAGATGAGTAACATGTCTGTTATGACAGATACCCATGATCAAAGCTTACACCAGCTCCTTGAACACCAGAGAGACTATGACAACAGGACTGCAAGCAAGTTTGACCAGTTTGAACAGCGAATGGATGTTGCTGAAAGGGATATTGACAGCATCATCAGCAACATCAGCTACACTGCTCAGCATCTTCGGTCTCTCACCATTAATCTCAATGATGTCAGAACCTATTGCAGTGGCACTCTTAGTAAACATGCTGATGACCTCCTTAATTTGAACAGCTCACTTGTGGACATCCGTGTGGACACTACAGGACTCAGAGTGCAGCAGGATGTCTTGAGGTCACGACTAGACATTGAGGTTGCTAATCTTTCCATGATAATGGAGGAGATGAAACTTGTGGACACCAAGCATTCACAACTAATTACAAATTTTACTATATTACAAGGTGAGTTTCCCAGTGTAAGTTCTTAAAAATGCTTATAAAAAACATTTGTATCATCTTACCTTGAAACTCTTACAGGGCATTGTTATGTTGTAAGCTGGTAATCCTGGAAGGGTATATGAATATGAAAATATTATTTAAAAAACACATTTTTATCAGTTCCTGCCAGCTTTTGTAGTTTAATTAGTTTGTTGTGACTTGTCAAAGCATAGTGAAAGTCGTATTGGAAAACACATTTTACTGTATCACTATTCAGTGATTTCATTTTTTCTTTATTCTGTTTTAGTGTATTGGCAAAAGCAGGATTTCATCTGATTAACCTGGAATACTCTCAGTTAACACAGCAGATACCTGCATTTTTATCTTGTCATTTGCAGCTGACCCAAGTAATGTATCAGTGATACAAGTTAAGCTACAGTCATGTAAAAAGATAAGTACACCCCATGAAATGTTTTTTGTTCTTTTTTAACATACAGTATTTGGACATATCAAGATTTGATCTTCATTTAAACAGTATTTATAGGTGATAAAATATAAAAAACATCATGCCAAATTTACATTTTGCATTTCATTGTATAATTTGAATAAACATAAATGCAAATTGTAGATATGGAAAAAGTAAACACACCCCTACATTTTCATTATTTCAAATACCTAAAATTACAATCAGGTGCACCAGATCAGGTGAAAATAATTACAACATCATTGGAAAGGATCTTGCAGGAACCTGTCTAAACCTCAGACATTAAGTTTGATAGGTTCTTTCTTGTTGAAGTGTGTGTTATCACCATGCTCAGATCAAAACACCTCTCTGATACCTTCAAAAGGAATGTTATTGATGCCTATGAGTCTGAGAAGGGATTTTAAAAGATCTCCAAAAAGTAGGAAACCAACCATTACACTGTCCAGGGGCCTCATGTATAAACGGTGCGTACACACAGAAATGTTGCATACGAACGTTTCTACATTCAAATCGCAATGTATAAAACCTAAACTTGGCGTAAAGCCACGCACATTTCCACGGTACCTTATACCCTGTTGTACACAAGTTCTGCGCTCGGTTTTGAAGACTGGCGGCACCCAGCGTCAAAGCAGTGCTACTGTTCCTGTATGGTTACCCTTTCTTTCTTAGATCCACATTCCTGACGCAGCTTTATAAATACACTGAAACTAACCGCATATTGTTTATTATTGTAACGCATCTGATTGTAATTAACTTGTAACAATATAATGGTCCAGGGAATAGCCATAGTATTCCAAATACCATAACTGCTTTAGCGTTGTTACTCTCACTGCACCTTCTTCTTTCTTCTTCTTTCAGCTGCTCCCTTTAAGGGTTGCCACAGCGGATTATCTTTTTCCATATTACTCTCACTGCACCACTCGGAGTATTTATATCACTGCATCTGAGTGGGGAATTACAGCAGCAGCTGATCGGAAAGAGAATTATTGGGATACAGCATCAAGCACACGCTGCCTCAGCCATGGCAAAACACTTCAGAGACTTTCCCGTACGGACCTCGCGGTTCAGAAATAGTTTAATCCCAATAACTTTAAACACAGTCAATCAGTCCATCAAGTGCTCCTTGTAGAACTGTTTGTACTTATAAGTAGAATCACCTCACTGTAAACTTGCACTGCAGTGATAATATTGCACAACCTGCGCCACTTTATAAAGCGCATATTTACATATGATGACGATATCATTTTTAAGATGAAATGCAGCAAAATATGTTGATTATATTATACAGTTAATACTTTAACTTCATTTAAATAATCTGTATTGTTAATAATTAAACATATGAGGTCACGGTGCTGCAGCGCTAGCTAGTTCACGGATTGATCCTACCTTGTGCTGTATTCTTGCTGGGCTGGCGCGACACTGGAAGGATAGATGGATAGAATAATTAAACACATACTACGAAGATATTTCAATGTTCCTTAAAAGTTTTGAAAATTCATCGTTGCAAGCTTACAGGTGGCTTAACGTCTATTACAGAGCTGATTGTGTGGCGATTGGGTATTTGGAGAAAGAAAAGTAAGGATAGGAATTGGAGATTAGTACGTTTGAAAGAGACAGTACTGCTGCAATAATTTCATCGATGGTCACGCACAATCACTGCGCCACCATGTTCCCATGTTTAATAACATGCTTTCATTCCTATCATCATGAAAAAGATATCACGTATACATCTCAGTATTTTAATTATTCAGAGGACTGTAATATTACGAATGTAATGGATTCTGTGTCCTGTCGGAGAAAGAGAAAGTGCGGAAACAAGTAGTGATTCAGACACATAGAGCACATAGAAGATCAAATACAAAACAAAGCATTTAATGTGCTACTTTAGTTACGATGGGATTTGAAAAGATGAAGTTTATGATGTTCTACTTTAATGTCAAAATAAACTACGTGATTAAAGTGGAAATTTCAAGATTAAAGTTGACATTTCGTGCTTTTTCCCCACTGTGTGCCTATTTTTTTTTCTCTGTACCCTAATAAGCTTTCATATGACACTCAGACGGTGGGCTATGACTCACCTTTTCACGGCGACTTTGATATGTGACAACTTCTTTTTTATTTCGGGCACTGTGCGACTTTGTGAACTTGAGCTTTCGAGTTTCTCCAACACTCTGTCACTTGATCAACTTCCTTTTGTTGATTATACCACTGTTTAAACCAACAAATAGTACGTTTTTCCTTGCCTCCACTTGGTATTCGCTTAAATTCTTATATTTTCCCCCGTGCTTTTCCCATTGTCTTTTCACAGAAGGCTGAGCTTAAGGGCTATTTATATTGATTTGCATATTTCAAGAGGCGTAATTCTGGGAGGAGTTGGGGCAGGACAGCAGGCGCGTGCACAAGCGTTACTTTTCATGCCGATCAGGATTTATGTAGCAGAAGAACGTGGAAGTTTGCGTACGCACAAATTCCTACATCTGGATTTTTCTGTGCATACACACGTTCCCGCTTTTGTGCTTACACCATGTTATAGTGTGATTACCTATAAGTAGAGAAGATTTCAAATGACTTATAGCTTGTATAAGCAATAACACCCAGACAAATTCAGCCCCAAAGCAGAAGACAAGATGCTGAAAAAAGTCTCAGTGATCCCCAGAATTTCATCACAGGACCCAAGACTGTTGATTTCAAAGTGCTCTATTAGAAATAGGCTGCATATATTAGGTCTACATGGGAGGTGTGCCAAGAGAAAACCTTTGCTGCCCAGAAAGAACATCAGGGCAAGACTAAAGTTTGCACATAAACTGGCAAAGACCATGACTTCTGTAACAATGTGCTCCGGTCAGATTAGGCAAAAACAGAGATATTTGGTGACAATACCAGAAGACACGTTAGAAGGCATGTGACAGCATTTGACCAGATTAACCTGATACCAACTGTAAAGCATGGCGGTGAAAATGTTATGATTTGGAGCCACTATACTGCATTAGGGCCTGAGCCAGGGATTATCATAATCCACTATTATTTCTTGATTGTACGAGAGGGTTCATGAGGATAATGCGAGACCGGTCCACCTGGGAATTGATGAAAAAAAGAAAAGAAGGGTTCTGGAATGGCCCGGTCAAATCCTGAATTTGAATTCTATCAGAATAATCTGGGAGGATATTAAATGTACTGTGCATATAAGACACCCCTCAGTGGGAAAAACTGTTTCTCAGTCAAAGTCAGAAACTGGCAGACCATTACATAAAACACCCACTTGAGAGACAATACCAGCTATTACTGGTATTACTTTTTTCATAGACGAAATTGACACGCCTGTTCATTGTTTTGTTGAATAAATTATTGCAAGGTAAAATTTTTATTGTTTTTTTTTTCAATTAAATCACCTTTACCTAAAGATACTGTTTAAATGAAGCTCAATTTTATGTTAAAAAAGAAAAAACATTTCATGGGATGTACATCCTTTTTCACATAACTGACATCTGCTATAAAATTACAGTATTAGTTATCCCTACTGTTCCTACGTTTTAATATGAAATTATCCTGTGTGTTATGAGGCATATTATTATAACTACATTTTTGCTCCTCAAACCTGAAAGCTTTTCTTAGTTTGCCTTTTTTTCTTTAAGGCTTTGCCATATCTGCCCCAAAATATTCAGTTTCAAAATATATTTGAATAGTTTTAGTTTTTGATAATGATATGGCCCTTCGCTAGTGAATGAGTATCATCTTTTCAATCCTAAAAAAGTCTTAGATCAACTGAATTTGTAATGGAAAACAAATATTGTTCAAATTTAAAATATTGCAATCCTAGAAAAGACAAGCATAATATAAAATATAATGTCTTTGTTTATTGTGGATTATACATCTATTTTAGGAATTTTTCTATTATATTCTGACATAATGCATTCTGTTTATACAGTCATTATAAAGTCTACTTATTCCTGGTGAAGGTCACAAGGAGCAAGGTTATGCCAGTAGTATCAGTGATAAGAGAGGGAGCAACCATGCACAAGGCTTCAGTCCATCACAGGGCACACTTACTGACACAGTCACACTCCAGTGTACAGTTGGCATATACCAGAAAAACAGAGGAAAAAAAAACACACAGACAAGAGAAGGATGTGTAGACTCCATGTAAACCGTGGCCAGACATAGGATTGAAACCTAGAATATTGGGTCCATCGGGTAGCACTACTGACCACTGCGTTATAATTCCTCCCTTTTATGTACACATTGGCTCATTTTAATTTAATTGTATTTTAAATAGCATTATGCTTTGATACAAGGATGTGGAGGACACATCTGGCATATCTAGCATGTAAATCATGCAATTCTAGTTATCTACTCAAAGAAGCAACATTTACAATAAGTCAGATAAAGTAAAATGTTGGCTTGGTATGAGTAAGTATGAACCTCAGTCTGCTTGCGGCTCCTCATGGAGGGCATTCCATCAAGGGCTAATTCATCCTTTGCACCCGGTACTGCCAGGACTGGCTCTGGCAGTCTGTGCTCTCTGTAGTCAGTCATCAATTCACTTATCACAGCTTGGATGAATGGCTGAAAAATGATAATATAATCATGTATACTTTTTAGTTTTCTAACTGAAATAAGTTTTTCATAACAATAATATAACTTCACTCATGAAAATTGAGTGCTTGGATTTAATTAAAAAGAAGAGCAGAACTAAGCAGATTTGTAATCCTCAGTTAAATATAGTATATTTCCATGCTTGGTAATTTTTCAGAGCTGCTCTTAACAAACAAGAAGTGGTTGTGAAAGGGGAGATCATAATTATTGCATATTGTCATTATTTTTAGGTGGAAACTCATTTTAAATTAGTTTAAATAATATAACACTTCCAAATCCACTTAATCCAGTTTAGGTTTGTGGTGCTTTGCATCCATTCACCAGCAGCACTGGAATACAAGGCAGGAACCAGGCCTGAAAGGGGTGCCAGTTTATTGCAGGGCCCACTCAATCACACACCCACATTAATAGTGGGCCAAACCTCCACTTAACTCGACACATATCTTTATTAAAAACCAAGGGTAAAACCCACGCAGACATGGGAATAATGCATGGAGAATGTGAGAGAGCTCCACACTGAACAAGGTCAGGCATGACATTCACACCCAAGATGCTAAATTGATGAGACAGAAGCATTAAGCGCTGCATCCCCATGCTGCCCATACCTCATGCTGCTCATATAGAGTAAATAGTGTGAGTTAAAACACAAGCCCAAAATGTATTGGAATTAAATCAAACTTACCATTTGTTTAAATCAAAGACTTTGGAGTAAAGTGAAGTACTCAGTTTTTCTTTTGGGTGAGTGCATCTGTGAATAACGTTCCAAGGTTTCAACTTGAAAGTATTGTTGGGTCATTAAAATAAATTTAAAAAGTAATACGCAAGTCATGAGCACACTCAATCCATCAAAGCTCTCCACTATTATGAATAATCAGGCATCTCTTAGAACTCTGTTGAATTACATTGTGTCCCAGACTCCTTCACTGAAGTGGGTCTGCATTTATTATGGCATACTGTGGATAAATGTGGTAAGCTCCTTGGAGTCCCACTATGCATTATTCTAAACTTTAAACCAATAGATTTTGTGAAACTACTTAGACTCATAATGAAAAATAGTCATTACTTAATAAAATTTGTGCTAGCTGCATATAATAATCCTGTACATTTAATTAATGGTTTATTTATCTCTTAAAACACAGTGCCCACTCTCTGATGGAGAAATAGGGCCGTCTACTTGAAAATATACTCGAGAGATAAAGTTCATCATTTCACTTGCTGTTTTGGTTGATTTGAATTTTTTAGCATTTAATCATGAGAGAAAGGGTACAGTGGTTAAATCATGCAGTAACCTTATGCCTGAGTGAATGCTGAACATCTAGAATTTATACAGAAATAAACAAACTTTCTTTAGAATAAATCCTCCAAGTATTAACATTCCAAATTAATTGGGTGCCTACTGTATGCAAGTGCCAGGATAGCAGTAATCTGCCGCAGGGACCACATTCCCATTCGTCATTGCAACAACTCCCTTTTGTTGTTTGGAACATCATAAAAATGTTCTATTTTAGACATCACAGTTAAGTAATTACATTTCACACCAACTGATTGTTCTTGTTTTTTTATTATCCCTAAATACAAAATGTTTATTTTTATCATCAAGGCTCTAATACAAACGTAGGCAAAATTTTTAAATATCACAGACAGCTTACTTGCTATTTTTACATAACAACAGGCTCTTCTTTTTGGACCTCTCTTTAACACATCACATTCTTTGTTTCTATTGTAATATAATGTAATATCATTTCTGATTACCTTAGCTTTTGTTTGGTGTTCATTAGGCAGTGTTTTTTATTCTACAGTATTTTACCAAGGTGTTAATTCCCTTACATCCTTGAGTACAGGCTTGATCTGTAGGGCATATCCAAAATATTTTTGAGTTCTTACAGGAGCAACATCAAGTGTAGTTCTAAAGAAGAAAGAAAATAAAATTTAAGAAATGCAATCCTATGCTATATGGATGATGCAAATGGAACAGGCACATTGCTACTGTATGTTGCTTTTGTATTACAAACAAGGATAAGAACTAATTCATGTCAGTTTTCTGTCAAATGTGAATTCTTGCCTTGCTGAAGGAATCAGCTAACAGGAAACAGAATTCATACATTTCTGTTCTTTATGTCCTGACTATACTATACTTGGCCAAAAAATATCTTGAAAATATATGGTGTACAGGCAGTAACCATTACTTTTCCTTTAAATTAGCACATAAACTTGTACACTACTGACTCTCTATGACAGCAAAGCCATATTGTAATAAGCCCAAATTTTGGTGAATGATCCAACTTCAGATTTATTTTACTTTAACTGAAGAAAATTTAACATTGAGGTGAAGCCTAGTAGTCTGACATTATTTAATATATGCTATGTAATTTTTTTAATTAGCTTAATTCAGATTTATTTTATTCAGTCTATCTATCTATCTATCTATCTATCTATCTATCTATCTATCTATCTATCTATCTATCTATCTATCTATCTATCTATCTATCTATCTATTACACTGCAGTAGACAGGTGTTTATTCACAGCTGGTCCCTGTCTTGCTGCCAGGATAAGTTCTGGTCCCTGTGACTATTATTATTATTATTATTGATTATGCAGATTTGAGAATGGTATGTTATTTTATTCAGCTAACACATAATCATTCAAAGTTCACTCATACAGTAATCATTCTTCATTTTTATTACCCTACATCATTACCCTAACCTACCCTACCCTACATCATTAGACTCATTTTAAGAACAGCTTGTCATTATTTTCTTTATTAGAAAAGAATATTTATAATATGTCACTTGCTTTGCAGGTCCACCTGGACCAAGGGGATCCAAAGGTGAAAAAGGTCCTCAGGGCCCTGTTGGAGCACCTGGGCAAAAAGGAGATAGAGGGGACAAGGGTGATGCAGGACCACCTGGTTCCAGGGGAGAAAAAGGTTCTTCTGGACCAGCCGGTCCTCAAGGGAATCCAGGTGAACCAGGATCAAGGGGAAGTCCAGGATCAAAGGGTTCTAAAGGTTCTCCTGGGAGACCAGGTATACCAGGGCCAAGGGGTGACCCAGGTCCTGCTGGCCTTCCTGGAAGAGATGGCATACCTGGACCACTTGGACCACCAGGGCCATCAGGAGTGCGAGGTGTCATTGGAGCCCCAGGATCTCCTGGACCCAAAGGAGCAGAAGGCCCACCTGGACCACCTGGCCCTCCTGGTCCTCCAGGCCCTCCAGGAAATTCTGAAAATCCTGTAAATCAGGGAGGACCAATGGCACTAAAGAGTGAGTCCCCAACCTCAACCACTAAAACAAATGGTATGTATAATAACTGCAGGTAGTTATATTTCTTTAGGTTTATTTGCTATAGCAATAATTAAACATGCATGCTAAAGATGTGTCCACTTATTTCCATTTGTTCCAGTTTAATTCACACATCATGCTATTTTAAATATTTACTAAAGAGTATAATAACATGTGGACAAAATAAAGTTATTATCTGACCAGTGAAAGTGCAGATGAACAGGTGTCAACATTTAAAAAAAAATTAAAAAGTAAAAAATGTAACTTATGCATGAACCCTGGTTTAATTACCAGCTAGGTTGCTTGCTGTGTAGAGTATGCATGTTCTTCTCTCAATATCATGGTTGGCTTTCTTCACATTTATAGAAAATGTAAACATCAAGTACATTTGTATGTGTTATCTGTCTAAATGTAGGTTTACTTTATTATTTAATGTCTAAGTACTTCAGATATATACAGGGAGAAAAGGCACTGTTACTGTGAAGTTTTTTTGTTAAAATTGTATAATATAAAAGTACAAATTTTTAAATAAGTTTCCATTATTGAAGTGTATCCATCAGATAATTTTGTGTAGCACTGGAAAATAAATGGCAGGCAGTATTTACAATAAAGTTCCTCCAGGGCTATACAATATCCAATGAGCAGGGTGAGCACTTTACCCCTCCTAAAATGATAACAATGACATCTATTTTAATAGAACATTTTAAGTCAAAGTGATTACAATAATAATAGATATATCAAAAAATGTTACAAAAACACTAAACAAAAATTATTTATGTGATGTTATTTAAGACTGTTTGAAGTAGACTATAAATATCAAGCTTTATTAACAGATACCTTTTTAGATGGCAAGGGTGGAGAAAAAAATTATCTAGGGTCTCTAGAGTCCATCCAGCCCTCATTCAAACAAACACAAATATGGCAGTGATTATTGGTTACAGCATTATAAGAACAACCTTGTATACATTTATTTATTCTTTCATTCTTCCCAGCATCACATGTTCTGAGTTTGGATGTCACAGAGTACCAGATAATGAAAACCCACCAAAGCAGTGACTGGTGACTAATCTGTAGAACAAATACATTTATGAAAAAGTCTATCGCCACCTCACCTCCCCACACTCTGAGCAAGAAAAAAAAAATTGGAAATATCCGAAATAAGGAATTGTTTTTGTAGTAGTTATTTAAAGTGTTCAGGCTTACTGGCCTGGTATATCATCAACAGTTAAGTATTCCAAATGTTTGATGCAAAAAAAAAACCACACATTACCAGTTATTTTATGCTTCACTCTTGGAATAGTAAGTAATTTAGATTATATTATCTAATTTTATTATTAGGTATATAGGGAAACTGTTTCTTAAACTATGGAAACTTAAAAACTTTTTAAGCTTAAAATTTGGATTGCCACATGATTGTGTAATAACACGAGAAACTCTGGGAGGTCTAAAACATCAAGATTAAACAAACTCTTGACACTGAATTTTTGGACGATTACAATACTTTCCCTATGCTTCGTTTACGAGAAAGTAACAAGCACAAATTCTGTGACAAGTGATGTACCATTCTCTTTTTAGTATACTGTTTATTGCAGCAGTGTGCAAAACAAAGATTTACTGCATTGTATCATTAATGGCACTAGCCAGACGCCACCAGATCATACACATTTTCTGTATGCAGAAAGTTAGAAATCCAGTAGACTTTATCTGATATTCTCTTTTCCCTTTAAAATGTTCAGCAGATTAAAAAAAAACAAAAAACAAAGAAGGCTAGGAAGAGCCGAGTTGTGAAAAAACAAATGTGTGGGAGACATGAGAAGCATAAAGAATCAAATGAGAACAGAAAGAATACACAAAGTCAAGCACCAGGAAACTGATACTTCTTCTTCTTCTTTCGACTGCTGCCATTAGGGGTTGCCACAGCGGATCATCCAAAATTGTTGTCCGTATATTGATTTGGCAAAATTTTACACCGGATGCCCTTCCTGACATAACCCTCCCCATTTATCTGGGCTTGGGATAGCTTTAATTTTGTTTACTTAACGTAGTATTTTATATGTGTACAAAGAATTGTACTTACCACCTATAGGGAATTTAATGTTGGTTGTTCATTTAAAGTATATGTAAATATCAAAAAATGTTGATATAAGAGGTCTAATACATAAATATTTTCAACATATGCAGAAAACTTAATTTATTAAGTGTTGGCTCTTTCCTTTTTTCCATAGCCACAGAATGCCCTGCACAGTGGATTGGTTTTAGAAGCAAATGTTACTACTTTTCAACAGAAGGACAAATGTTTGAGGAAGCCAAGAAGCTTTGTGGAGAAAAGTCTTCTACAATGGTTATTATCAATGACAAGGATGAGCAGGTACAGATACATTCTCCCAATATACTCTATATATGTACACACAAAGTAGGACCTTTTCTATATTTTTCTTTAAAGGTGCAAAAATAATATTAAGGCTTTTCATTTGTCTTTCTGATCATCATTCCTTGGTAATAAATAGGATTCCATTTATGACCAGGAATTAACTTTTAGGACTGGAGAAATGTGTTGCTGTCAGGTGGATATCTAGATTTTCAAGGAGTATATTTTATTATTTTATACAATGCCACCTTTGTGTGTTTTGGTGAGCAGTTAAATGTATAACAAAATCAGTTGTTATACCACTTTGAAGAGACTATCTGAAAGTGCTGATGAGGTACATTATTAACTGCCATTGTTCAACAGAACTTCTATTTTCATGGGTTGAAAACGCTAGGGTTGTGTGGATGGAAGGCAAGAAAGAAAACGAATGTCTGTGTTTTTAAACTAAAATGTAGTAGTGTGGATGCACCCTCAGTTTAAGATAAACAAGGACTTTATCCATAGATGGTTCAATAATAGACTTATTTACAATGTCATGCTCCCTTACCCTGTCAAGGAGAGTGAGCTTAACAACTCTGCACAGAAATTTCATGTTGCCCTGTTGTACTCAAAAGCTAATTCTTTCAGTCTTTACTTGAACAGTAAATCAAAAGTTTTGTTCAATATCTTAGCTTTCACTTGGCCACCACTGCTGCTGAACCAAAGTTTTGCCAACTAGAAGAGTCATTTTTCTTTACTTGTAAATAAGAGCTGGAGACCTCTAAACTCTTCCACTTTTGGAAACTGTTGACTTCTCACCACTGAAAAGCAAGGCAGCACTTCTAGGACAGGCCATGACCTCAAATTTAATGCCAAATAAGTCACACTTGGATGCAAACTGCTCCATAATTAGCTAGCACCAAATATTCTCATCTGCAAATAGCAAGGAGACAACTCACAGACTCCTTAAGTGGATATTGTCTGAGCCTCAGTAAGCACCTTAATATCTGGTGTAAGAGAAAAATGAGAGGGAGACAGTATCATACACATCCTTTGTCCTGTTTCTGCTTGAAACAGATTCAAATTAATTCCTTGACTTCAAACTCAAGGCAAGTGTAGAAGACAAATGGCAGCAGCAGAAGCCATGTGACACAATGTTCTTATAGCACCTCCTAGAACACACCACTTACTATTCAGCCATAAGCCTTTGCCAAGCCCCAAAATATGTGTAGACAAGATTGGCAAAATCCCACAATTTGTCAAATATCTATGCAATGACAAACAGATGGTCTTCTGTTCCACAGATAGGGTAGAATCTATATTGCTCTTTTTGGCTCTGCATCTTGGCTTCTTCCCCTCTTTGAACCGTCACCTTATCACCTTATCGTGGTGGAGGGGTTTGCGTGTCCCAATGATCCTAGGAGCTATGTTGTCCGGGGCTTTATGCCCCTGGTAGGGCCACCCAAGGCAAACTGTTCCTAGGTGAGGGATGAGACAAAGAGCGTTCAACAAACCTCCAATGAAGAAAAAACCTTGGACAACGTTTTCCCTTGCCTGGATGCGGGTCACCGGGGCCCCCCTCTGGAGCCAGGCCTGGAGGTGGGGCTCAATGGCGAGCGCCTGGTGGCCGGGCCTGCACCCATGGGGCTCGGCCGGGCACAGCCCGAAGAGGTAACGTGGGTCCTCCTTCCCATGGGCTCACCACCTATGGGAGGGGCCAAGGAGGTTGGGTGCAGTGTGAGTTGGGTGGTGGCGAGGCGGGACCTTGGCGGTCTGATCCTCGGCTACAGAAACTGGCTCTTGGGACGTGGAATGTCACCTCTTTGAAGGGGAAGGAGCCTGAGCTAGTGCGCGAGGTTGAGAGGTTCCAGCTAGATATAGTCGGACTCACCTCGATGCACAGCTTGGACTCTGGAGAGGGGCTGGACTCTCTACCACTCTGGAGTTGCCCCCGGTGAGAGGAGCCGAGCAGGTGTGGGCATACTTATTGGAGCCTGTGCATTGGGGTTTACCCCGGTGGACGAGAGGGTGGCCTCCCTCTGCCTTCGGGTGGGGGGAAGGGTCCTGACTGTTGTTTGTGCGTATGCGCCGAACAGCAGTTTGGAGTATCCACCCTTTTGGAGTCTCTGAGGGGTTGCTAGAGGGCATACCTTCTGGGATTCCCTCGTTTTGCTGGGAGACTTCAATGCTCACGTGGGCAATGACAGTGAGACCTGGAAGGGGATGATTGGGAGGAATGGCCCCGATCTGAACCCGAGCGGTGTTTTGTTATTGGACTTCTGTGCTCGTCACGGATTGTCCATAACGAACACCATGTTCAAGCATAAGGGTGTTCATATGTGCACTTGGCACCAGGACACCCTAGGCCTCAGGTCGATGATCGACTTTGTGGTCGCGGTCGCCGGACTTGCGCCATATGTCTTGGACACTCGGGTGAAGAGAGGGGGGAGCTGTCAACTGATCACCACCTGGTGGTGAGTTGGCTTCGATGGTGGGGAAGATGCCGGTCAGACCTGGTAGGCCCAAACGTGTTGTGAGGGTCTGCTGGGAACGGCTGGCAGAGTCCCCTGTCAGAAGTAGCTTCAACTCCCACCTCCGCAGAACTTCAACCACGCCCCGAGGGAGGTGGGGGACATTGAGTCCGAATGGGCCATGTTCCGTGCCTCTATTGTTGAGGCGGCTAACCGAAGTTGTGGCCGCAAGTTGGTCGGTGCCTGTTGGTGGACACCGCTGGTGAGGGATGCCGTCAAGCTGAAGAAGGAGTCCTATAGGACCTTTTTGTCCTGTGAGTCTCTGGAGGCAGCTGATAGGTACCGCAGGCCAAGCGAACGGCTTCGGTTGTTGCTGAGGCAAAAACTCGGGCATGGGAGGAGTTTGGAGAGGCCATGGAGAGCGACTTTGGACGGCTTCGAGGAGATTCTGGTCCACCGTCCGCGTCTCAGGAGGGGAAGCAGTGCAGTGTCAACACCATATATGGTGGGGATGGTGCGCTGCTGACCTCACTCGGACGTTGTGGGTGGTGGGGGAGTACTTCAAGACCTCCTCAATCCCACTAACATGCCTTCCAATGAGGAAGCAGAGCCTGGGGACTCTGAGGTGGGCTCTTCCATCTCTGGGACTGAAGTCACCGAGGTGGTCAAAAACTCCTTGGTGGCAGGGCCCGGGGTGGATGAGATACCGAGTTCCTTAAGGCTCTGGATGTTGTAGGACTGTCTTGGTTGACACGCCTCTGCAACATCGCATGGACATCGGGACAGTGCCTCTGGATTGGCAGACCGGGGTGGTGGTCCCCTCTTTAAAAGGGGACCGGAGGGTGTGTTCCAACTATAGAGGGATCACACTCCTCAGCCTCCCTGGAAAAGTCTATTGGGGTTCTGGAGAGGAGGGTCCGCCGGATAGTGAACCTCGGATTCAGGAGGAACAGTGTGGTTTTATCCTGGTCGCGGAACAGTGGACCAGCTCTTCACCCTTAGCAGAGTCCTGGAGGGTGCATGGGAGTTTGCCCGACCGGTCTACATGTGTTTTGTGGACTTGGAAAAGGCATTGACCGTGTCCCTCGGGAATCCTGTGGGGGTGCTCGGGAGTATGGGGTACCGGACCCCTGATAAGAGCTGTTCGGTCCTGTACAACCGTGTCAGAGCTTGGTCCGCATTGCGGCAGTAAGTCGAGCCCGCTTCCAGTGAGAGTTGGACTCGCCAGGGCTGCCCTTTGTCACCGATTCTGTTCATAACTTTTATGGACAGAATTTCTAGGCAGGGCCAGGGTGTTGAAGGGGTCCGGTTTGGTGGACTCAGGATTGGGTCACTGCTTTTTGCAGATGATGTTGTCCTGTTTGCTTCATCAGGCCGTGATCTTCAGCTCTCTCTGGATCGGTTCGCAGCTGAGTGTGAAGCGGCTGGGATGAGAATCAGCACCTCCAAATCCGAGCATGGTCCTCAGCCGGAAAAGGGTGGAGTGCCCTCTCAGGGTTGGGGAGAGATCCTGCCCCAAGTGGAGGAGTTCAAGTATCTCGGGTCTTGTTCACGAGTGAGGGAAGAATGGAGCGTGAGATTGACAGGCGGATCGGTGCGCATCCGCAGTGATGCGGGCTCTGCATCGGTCTGTCGTGGTGAAAAGGAGCTGAGCCGTAAGGCAAAGCTCTCAATTTACTAGTCGATCTACGTTCCTACCCTCACCTATGGTCATGAGCTATGGGTAGTGACCGAAAGAACGAGATTGCGAATACAAGCGGCTGAAATGAGTTTCTTCCGCAGGGTGTCTGGGCTTTCCCTTAAAGATAGGGAGAGAAGCACAGTCATCCGGGAGGGGCTCAGAGTAGAGCCGCTGCTCCTCCGCATCGAGAGGAGTCAGATGAGGTGGCTCGGGCATCTGATCAGGATGCCTCCTGGACGCCGCCCTGGTGAGGTGTTCGGCACGTCCAACCGGGAGGAGGCCCCGGGGAAGACCCAGGACACGCTGGAGGGTCTATGTCTCCCGGCTGGCCTGGGAACGCCTTTGGGGATTCTCCCGAAGAGCTGGAAGAAGTGGCCGGGGAGAGGGAAGTCTGGGCCTCTCTGCTTAAGCTGCTACCCCCGCGACCCGACCTCGGATAAGCGGAAGAGGATGGATGGATGGATGGATGGCTCGGGGGCTTGACTATCAGCTATGAATATCCTGGAATAGTCTTTAGTTAGATTTCTGAAAGAACATTCTGTATCTGGAACAAACCACCCTATCCATCTTTTTATAAAGGGGTCTATATCCCTAAGACTAGCTTTCCACTCATCATATTCAATGGACTTTGGAGTTATTTTCACCTCTTTAAAGTATCTCCAGTAAAGATCAATATTTCTATAGTTTTACTGAAAGCAGTTTGGGCAATGTATACTTCCCACTTACACTTCTTGAGTTGACAATTATTTTTAATAAATCTCTTGGAGTTAATATAAAGATGCCAGTCTCCACAGTCTTACCATACTTTTCTCACATACATTCTTGTTGTCTTTTTACCATTTTGGTACCTCTTAAGTCAATATCAAATTACACAACGTTTAGTCATGGGGCATGTCAGACTTGCCAACTGCATTACAGATCTTATCACTGAACCATTTTTAATTTAAAGAAATAAAAAACGCTGGATATGTCATATTTACTGACTGCATGCTGACCTTCCAGCACAATCTTGCTCATCCCTTTTTGTAACAGACAATAACGTGCTGCCTTATATACCCAGTGCTGTACGATGGGTTAACAGGTAGGATGAGTGTTCCGCAATATCTGCCCTTTTATTTGTCTTTTTTTAATTCTATCGTTTTATGAAAAATAATACACATCAGACAGACATACTTCTGTTTATGAGGTTGAAAACACCCCCATTCCTTATATCTTGCTGCTGCATTATATCCACTGTACCTATTTATCTATTCAGCAATTAGAAGATGCCGTAACTCACTCAAGTTGGGATTATTAACTAGAATTTCTACATAACTGTAGAGCTGCATGTCATGATTACAGATTACTATGGTTTAAATCAAGGCACAAATAATCCCTTTATAGTTCAATAAGCAGGCTGTATCAGTACACTCTTGAACGGATTTACCTTTTCCTAGCACTAAGCTCTAAATCTGTTTCACAATTTTAGGTCTGAAGTATTTACTAATCCTAGGTCCATTGTTGACCAATTTTTATACCCATGATGTAACTGTTTTAATAAGTGAAACAGAGAAAGAGTGTATGAATCTGTTGTATCTCTGTTGTAATCTTTTGTAATAGTATTCACTGTGCAAGGCACTTTAAAAAGTTAAGCTGAATTTGTTAAGGTGAGAGTTCTCGATGAGTACAGTCATGTATTATTCAATCACAAAGAGATACAAGCTCTTCCAAAATTTTTTATACAAGTCTTATTAATTACACCAGCTATCAGATACTGAACTTGTAAGCACTGCGTTAATTTACATTACATTCTTAAATCTTCTTAATCCAATTATTTGCTGCTGGAGCCATCCCCATTATTAATGGGCAGAAGATAGTGTGCTAGTCCATCACAGCCCCGACCCCTCCACATGTTTTTTAAATATTATTTTACATTTCTTTCAAAAAATAAATATGAAGTTGATCATAATATGCATGGTGGGATCACAAAAGAAAACAATTAAAAAGTATAATGGAGGACGGCATAAAGGCACAGAATTTATCAGATCTACAGATTCACAAGATGCACATTGTAAGCATTCCCATCAAGATGTCATAAATAAGGAAAAATCTCACAAGAGTATATTATCTAACAACTAGCACAATTTTTTTTCAATTTAGTTCAGTTTTGTATAGTGCTCTTCACTGAGTGATGACACAGAGTGCTGTGACTAGTTCTCAAGTAAAATGTAAATACAGAATTTATAGATTGTTAATTACGTAACGAGTAGACATAAAGATTTGTTTCAACAGACAGGGAAACACAGGAGTTTGAAACTGACTAAACATAGTCAATTGTAACAGAGAAAATCAAAGATATAGTCAGGCATAGACACAGTTGTGAAGACCTACCCTATCTTGCCATCCAACCCTTCTATGTTCTATGTTTAGTAGATAAGTAAACAGGACCTA
Source organism: Polypterus senegalus (assembly GCF_016835505.1). Lineage (NCBI taxonomy): Eukaryota > Metazoa > Chordata > Cladistia > Polypteriformes > Polypteridae > Polypterus > Polypterus senegalus. Next base: position 79,292,356 of record NC_053158.1, read on the forward strand.
GGTCATTTAAAACTTTATACTGTATGTAAGAAGGAGGATTTTTAAATTGACCAAAGGCTTAACTGGAAGTCAGTGTAAGGACTTCAGAGCTGGAGTTATTTGTTCTGTTTTTCTAGTTCTTGTAATGATAGTCCATCCTACTAGAAATGAATGCATGAAAAAAATTTTCAGTATCCTCCATATTTAGTAAACATGTTAATTTTCCAACAATTTTCAGATGGAAACAATATGTTTTGGACAGTTTTGTGTTGTGTGTTTTAAAATACATTGATGTCAAAAATAACACCTAATTTGCACACTCGTTTAGGAAAACTAAAGTAAACTCATTCGCTCCAATAAATAGAATATCTATTTTATCTGTATTCAGAGACGAGTAACTTTCATCAATCACTCTTTTAACTCACTGACACAATTAATTAAGGACACCATTAGAGAAACATCATTTGGTCTAAAAGAAAGGTATAGCTGGGTACCATCTGTATACAAGTGAAAATGAATGTTTGTTTTCTAGTGATAGTTCTCAATGGAAGCATGCAAATTGTGGACAGTAAAGGAAAGAGTACTGAACCCTTAGGGACACCATTCAACTTCTGAGAATAATAATGAATTAGTATCAGCATATTTCTGCAAGTACTGAAATCGATTTGGTAAATATGAACTTGCCTGAAAGTTCAATATAATTTTCCAGCCAATGTTATAGAACAGAGCAGGTGGTGGTGTCAAAGGTTGCGCTTAAATCAAACAACATAAATACTAGAGAATTTCCTTCCCTAGAGGATATTAAAATGTCATTAAAACTATTCAGCACAGTATGAAACCCAGACTGGAATTTCTCAAATAAATCAAGTAATTTAGAAAGAAATGGTGCATTTGAGATGGCTCTATAATTGTTAAGTGTATGTGGGTCTATCTCTGATTTTTTCAGTAATGTTTTCAGAGCTGACACTTTTGTGTTTTAGGAACAGTACCAGTTAGTAATAAACTACTGATAATGCTAAGAATGGGTGGTACCAGAACAGCCATTGAGCATTTTATCAGTTCTGAGGCGACTGAAGGGACAACTAGTAGGTTTCATCTTAGAAATTAATGTTATGACAAACTTGTTGTTATCAAGTTAAACTTACTAAAGCCATGTGGTCAAGGGGAGACAGAGTTTGAAAAATATAATATTTAGTTTGTGCTGTGATGCTGAAATCTGGTATTTTATATGGTCAATTTTATTGTTTAAGAAGTCCATAAAATCTGCACTGCTAACATTCGCAGGTATTATGCACTGCAGTTCAGAATTCCCATTTGTTAGATTAGCCACTGTTGTAAACAGTACTGTTTTAAGGAGAGTCAGTATATCCAATACATCTTTTTTCAAAGTCATTACAATTTGATGAATTAGCTGATCTTAATTCCTTTCTATAATTGTGCTTGAGTTTCTCAAAAATCTACACATTTACAATCCAAACATCACACTGTTCTTCTTTTAATCTAAGATTGTATTGGTATTGGCAAAAACAAATCAAATGTAATTAGGTACTGATCAGAAATAATTTAATGAAGTAATATTTACATTTTAATTCTCAACTCTGTAATTAATAACTAGATCTAATAATTAGATCTAATGCGTGGCTGTGGCAATGAGATGGGACATTGACACTCTGACAAACACTACTGTACTGTATATTTATTTCTGAAGCTCAGACATTGCCTGAAGGCGTTAATTTAGGATACCAGCTGTCAAGGTGCTAAGCCATGAATTCCTGCTAAAATGTTAAGACGTTTTGTCTGTCAGGCATTTACAGAAAGAAAGATAGAGTGCTCCACAATAAGGTAAGCTGCAGAATGTGTCTGTTAAAACAAGAATCACGAAGTTACATGTGCCTGTGTAGCTCTCTGCAACAGCCATTTTCTTTCTTAGTCCTACAATTCTAGTTGTTGACTTTTGTTGAAAATCATTTTTCATCAAGTGGTCAATCCCAGCCTTTAATTCAAGCCATGCTTAAGTTATTTCTTTATTTTTTCTTTTATTTTACATTTCAAGTACATTATGTCTGAAGCTGGTTCTTGAGAGACAAAGTGACCATTTAATTAGATATTCTACTTCTTGTTCCTGTTAAAATTCCACTGTGGACAGAGATTCAAATTGTATATTTTACTATTTTAGAAAAACACCAAAATGTGTCACAGATTAAAACAATTTTCTATCTGAAAATTTTCCTTTATAACTTCTTAGAGTGTTCTTTAAAAGACACACTAAATGATAAAAAAAAAAACAGAGAAGAACCTTGTACTGAGTTTGATGTTTAGCTAATAAATACCATGATATCTGAGTCTTAATGCATAAAAATGATATCTATTCATTGATCTATTCAGAATCGTAAAATGACAAAAAATTAAGAAATACTGCAAATGGGCAAGTATTGATATTTTAAACCAAGATAAGCTGTCAATGATAAAAATAAAAAAAAAATAACTTTCTACTTTACAGAAGTTCAACTTGCCCTTGGTCAAATGGTCATCCTTCCCAGAGAAGTCCCCAATGCACTACAGTGCGGAGAGATAGATATTTGCTAGAATATAATGAAGCACTTGTTTTAGGTCTGCTAATATATATATATATATATATATATATATATATATATATATATATATATATATATATATATATACAGTGGTGTGAAAACTATTTGCCCCTTCCTGATTTCTTATTCTTTTGCATGTTTGTCACATAAAATGTTTCTGATCATCAAACACATTTAACCATTAGTCAAATATAACACAAGTAAACACAAAATGCAGTTTTTATATGATGGTTTTTATTATTTAGGGAGAAAAAAAAATCCAAACCTACATGGCCCTGTGTGAAAAAGTAATTGCCCCCTGAACCTAATAGCTGGTTGGGCCACCGTTAGCAGCAATAACTGCAATCAAGCGTTTGCGATAACTTGCAATGAATCTTTTACAGCACTCTGGAGGAATTTTGGCCCACTCATCTTTGCAGAATTGTTGTAATTCAGCTTTATTTGAGGGTTTTCTAGCATGAACCGCCTTTTTAAGGTCATGCCATAGCATCTCAATTGGATTCAGGTCAGGACTTTGACTAGGCCACTCCAAAGTCTTCATTTTGTTTTCTTCAGCCATTCAGAGGTGGATTTGCTGGTGTGTTTTGGGTCATTGTCCTGTTGCAGCACCCAAGATCGCTTCAGCTTGAGTTGACGAACAGATGGCCGGACATTCTCCTTCAGGATTTTTTGGTAGACAGTGGAATTTATGGTTCCATCTATCACAGCAAGCCTTCCAGGTCCTGAAGCAGCAAAACAACCCCAGACCATCACACTACCACCACCATATTTTACTGTTGGTATGATGTTCTTTTCTGAAATGCTGTGTTCCTTTTACGCCAGATGTAATGGGACATTTGCCTTCCAAAAGTTCAACTTTTGTCTCATCAGTCCACAAGGTATTTTCCCAAAAGTCTTGGCAATCATTGAGATGTTTCTTAGCAAAATTGAGACGAGCCCTAATGTTCTTTTGCTTAACAGTGGTTTGCGTCTTGGAAATCTGCCATGCAGGCCGTTTTTGCCCAGTCTCTTTCTTATGGTGGAGTCGTGAACACTGACCTTAATTGAGGAAAGCGAGGCCTGCAGTTCTTTAGATGTTGTCCTGGGGTCTTTTGTGACCTCTCGGATGAGTTGTCTCTGCGCTCTTGGGGTAATTTTGGTCAGCCGGCCACTCCTGGGAAGGTTCACCACTGTTCCATGTTTTTGCCATTTGTGGATAATGGCTCTCACTGTGGTTCGCTGGAGTCCCAAAGCTTTAGAAATGGCTTTATAACCTTTACCAGACTGATCGATCTCAATTACTTCTGTTCTCATTTGTTCCTGAATTTCTGTGGATCTTGGCATGATGTCTAGCTTTTGAGGTGCTTTTGGTCTACTTCTCTGTGTCAGGCAGCTCCTATTTAAGTGATTTCTTGATTGAAACAGGTGTGGCAGTAATCAGGCCCGGTGGTGGCTATGGAAATTGAACTCAGGTGTGATACACCACAGTTAGGTTATTTTTTAACAAGGGGGCAATTACTTTTTCACACAGGGCCATGTAGGTTTGGATTTTTTCTCCATAAATAATAAAACCATCATTTAAAAACTGCATTTTGTGTTTACTTGTGTTATATTTGACTAATGGTTAAATGTGTTTGATGATCAGAAACATTTTGTGTGACAAACATGCAAAAGAATAAGAAATCAGGAAGGGGGCAAATAGTTTTTCACACCACTGTATATATATATATATATATATACCTTCACCTGTGAAAAATGTCCTTAGGGCATGAAGGTTTAATCCAGCAAAAGCAGATACAGATATTCTGTAGTTGCATAATTTTGGCAATTTTGGGAATGATATCTGTAATCTCAAATACTTTGACTTAACAGGTTACTTTGTTTTCCTCTTTTTTCCTCAGCAATGGGTAAAAAAACAAGTTTCTGGCAAGGGTTATTTCTGGATAGGTTTAACAGACCAAGAAAAGGAAAATGAATGGAAATGGATAGATGGAACTACACCAACCTATGTGTAAGTATTTAGAGGTTTTTATAAATAAATCAAATGAAACATAAGACACTATTGTAAAAACGAAGTTAGTTACAAATGTATCTTTTTTGCCATACATAGTAAATCTTGTAGTTTGATATTTATAAGCTTATGGAGCAGAGGATATAGAAGATCAGCATTCAATAGACCAAGAAAGCGAAAGCAGTGTGTAAAGCTGGTAAGGATAAGAATGGGAAAAAACAAGCTTGACACAAAAAGGCACTAAAAAGAAAGGACAGGTCTGACATACATATGCCCTCATTTTGAAGAACTGTGGATACTAAGAGTAGCAGGAAAAAACAGAAGCACACTTGTGGTCACAAACAGGCAGAGCTTTGAGAGTATATTTTAATGTTTGAAAACTGAAAAGGAACTGTCATTTTCACTCACTGTTGATGACAGCACCACAGTATGGAAAGTAGCTTAGAAATTTAAATTGTAGCAAAAATACATTTTCAAAGGAATACAGTGTAGTTATAAATAGAACACAAATATATACTGTGTTCCTGAGCAGCATGATAGCACTGGGGTTAGTATTGCAGCTTCAAGGATCCAGCATCCTGGCTTCCTGGGTCCTGATCCAGAATTATATAAAGCAAGTTTGAGAATAAATAACTAAACATTCCCTTCCCACATTTGAATTTGTGGACAACACAGTGATTAGCACTGGCGCCTTGCAGCTCTAGGAACTAATGCTTAAGTTCTGGCAACACCACTACTTTCTTTATGGAGCCTGAATATTCTCCACATATCTGCATGGATATATTCTGATTACACTGGGATTTTCCAAAATGTGAATTAGGTTAATTTATTTGTACATTTTCTAAATGTGAGTGAGTTTGTCGTAGAATGAAGAGACATTTCATCTAGGGTTAATTCATGTGTTGCACTCAATGCTGCTAAAAAGCAGTCTAGCCTCCTATGACATTTTATTGGATTAAGTGAGTTAAGAAAATTGAAAATAGATGGAAGAATAAAAATTTGCATTCACATACTATATACAGTATCTATTTAGTAGACATGTTTATGCAAAACAAACTACAAATATTTAGTGCAGTAAGTCATAAACTAGGACGACCATACAAGTACCAGTTAATGCTACATTATCAATTATTTGTAATCTGGGTTTTGCACATGTTAAGAACAAATACATTAATCTTTAAAGTATGAGCTTTGTAATTTTACAAACAAAGTGCTTCTTAAAATTCCTACTAATGAATCCGTGCAACATATAAGGCTGAAGCACAAAAACATTCCACAGTACTGGTTTCCCTGCCCATGGATTAAATTATATGTGAGTTAGGGTCTGCAATATCTTCCAAAAGCTAGAGATAAACTTGATTATCTCTGGTAACCTGGGATTTTGTCTACATTAATTACTGCTCAGTTATATATATTTGTTTACTATATTAGTGTTTTGTATTGTGAATTATCAGCTGTGGACTCCCTGTAGGCTACAAATCAGTAATAGAAAAAATAAGTTAAAAAATGGGCAGGTATGTGGAGGGTTTGAAAGTAGGTTTATATTTACTTGTAAATTAAGGTTATACTGTAGAAAAATGTGTTTTCTATTTAAATATTTTAAGTAATTGGAAAGAAGGCCAACCGGACAACTGGAGCCACGGTCATGAACATGGAGAGGATTGTGCAGGCTTGATCCATGGTGGTCTTTGGAATGATTTCTTTTGCGATGATATCAACAAAGTCATCTGTGAAAAAGACAATGACAAAGGTGAGACTAAGTATCAGCATCTGCATTGCATCTTGAATATATTGTTTAAATTCAGCAGCTATTTTCCAGTTTATAAGCCAGGCCATATTTTGCAGTGTCTTAAAACTAGCAACACCAAATAGACTATATCCTGTCTCAATTATGCCAGATGAGTAGTTTTTTCATTTAACATGTTCATCCCCTACCACACTGCACACAATTGAAGGATTGTGTGGATTGAAGATGGAATGCCTCTTGTATTGAGTTTGTAGGATCACACTGCGTTTGTGTAAGTTCACAGGTCACTTTGAATTCTACAGACTTTTTTTCAAGCACACTGATAAGTGAAGATAATACTTCTTGGCTTGATGTGACTGCTTACAATGCCTGTTTGATGTTAGACTTTCTGAAGGGTGGCCTGGACAAGTCAGTCCTTCTTGAAGGTTGCGTCTGCAGAACATGCCAGCTGATCCAGCACATCGAGGTCAGGGCCACTAAACTGGAGGAAATGGTGGCTCTCCTCTACTGTAGTAGAGAATTGGCAGATCTGGCCCAGGTGTCCTTTATGAAGATAGTGTGCACACCTAAAGTGGCACGGAAGAAGACTCTAAGCCAGACAGGTATAGATAGGTAGGTCACAGTCAGACATAAGCACATGACAAAGGGTGCACACTGCCTAAGGACATCATTGACTGGGCTGTGTGCACCCTTTGTTCAGGAAGTGTAGGACAGGCCAGGTTTAGAAATGTACATGAAGGGACACGAGAGGATGAACAGGTGATTGGTGGGGATCCCCCTTGGGGTTTCATGCAAGATGTACTTGAAATCAGATTGAAGAGTGGGGAAAGGACCCCTGTGGGGTTTCATGTGAGTCACACATGAATGTCAAATCAAACACATTGGAGCTCTTGAAGATTAGAAGCTGGACACCACCTAATGACGACACTGATAATGCTGTAAATATGGAGAAAATAATTTAATGTCCACCTCACATTTTTAATGTTTCTGCTTGCTCCTCACATTATGAAGAATGTTTTTGGGGGCTTTGTGTTTGTTTCTTATTGAATGCAATGCTTGACTAAACTGCTTGAAATGAATGCTTTTGTGTGTGTTTCATGCGCTTAAAAAAATAGTTTGACGCCCAACCCCTCAATTGAAAACAGCCTTACGTTATTGTGAATGAGCAGCATAGCAAGCATTGTTAATTATATAGGCTATATTATAATTTAGTTATAAACATTCTAAAATTCACTAATTCAGTTTATCTTACAGTATGTGTAGAGGTGTTTTAAGTCTTTAAGCACATTTTTGTGTGCTATTTGCCTTCCGGTGTCTCTCTAACCTTTTAATAATGCTCCTGTCAGTTGCTTTCATTGCCTTCATTCCACTTTTAAAAGATTCAACTAGTCATGAATGTACTGTTGGTTTATTATTTTAGCCTTAAAGCCAAAAACCTGCAGGGTCTTTAAATAAAGATCATCACCATAGCTGTAGAATCAAACAGCTTGTTCTGTAAATAATTACTTAGAAATCTTCCCTAGTATGCTTCCGGCCATTGATTAAATTCATGACTGAATGAAGGTGTTTTGTCAAAGCTTTTAAAGAAGTACTAAAGCACCAGACATAATTAGCAAATATTTTCTACTGTTCATGACCCTTTACATGTATAGCAAGATACCTCAGAAGTAAAAAATTAATTTAATACTTCTTATAAATTACAAGTATGGACCATGTATTTTAATGAATATAACAACACATACTGTTTTGAAAATTGTGGTTCTTTTACCATTGAGAGACTTCTAGAATGAAAAGACTTCTACCAATGCACAAAACAAAATATTTGATAACCAGTCAATTGTGGCAAGTTTAAGTGGAACATTTTGGCTTTATATAACCGTGTTAAAACCACAGTGAACTGGTGCCAGTGAAGGAGCAAATAAAATAGCTAAAACATAAAAAGAAAAAAAAAACTCCTGGAGATCAGTTTCCTTGTGTTGCACATTTGTTACATTTTTACTCATCTCAGAATGGCACTGCATGAAATAAAGAGCAGTTTACAACACACCAGGTTAGTCTTAGTGATTGTGGAGAAATAGAATGATGTTATAATGCAGGTGCTACTTCTGTATGTAAGCTAGAGTTATTTAGTTAAAGCAGAAATAACACCATCGTAAACAATGTGACAGGATCTTAATGATTAGATCTCCAGAGCTCAGTTAATTCAGTAATTTCTGCCCTAGGAATCTTCGTTCAGCTGTTGCAAAACTGCCTGAGGCCTAGCATTCTTTACCAAAAGGACACAATGACATCAAAGCGTTTTTAAAGCAGACTGTTAAAAGGCAAAAACAAAATTGTTAACCTTAAATATAACAGCTAAATTGTTAGTCCTAATTAAAAGATAGCACGTCTCACTTGGGGAACAAAACAATGAAATGAATTGAAAATATTTGGAAAAAGTTGCCAGGCCTGTCAAATTCCATACTGAAGACTTTACAACCCAAGCCAGACATGTGAAGTCCTTCTGTGTTTAAAGACAAGTGTGGTAACATGAATCAGATATAAAGTCTATCCATACCTCTGCCAGTCTACAGACGTTTTTGAAGGTCTTCTTACTGGAGCATTGTGATGAGGTTTGTACATACTTCCGTGCAGCCCAGGGTACTGTAATTATGAGTTTATATGGTCATTATTGTCATGTGTACAGTGACATTTTTCCTTGCTTGTGCAAGTGAACATGAAACAATTTACTACTGTCCAGCTCCTTGATTACTGAGTATAACTGCCTTACCTCAAAACTTCTACCTTCCGTACTTGAAGAATCCCAAAAACAGATCTGTCATTAGGCACACTACACTGTTATTAGATTATAGTTGTAATGTGTGCACTCAGTGATATTGACAGCCTATACAGATTCGTGTTTGAGACCAATTCATAAATCCCTTCCATGTCTTAAACCGCTTCCATTTTCAGATATGTAACTGAGTTGTACTGTAATTGACGTGCAATATAAGAGGAGCAATGTGAATATAGGATATCTTTCCACAGCCAGCTAAAAGGTAAAGGATCCATGTCAGAATGAATGTTGATTTAAACTCAGTCCAGTTCCAAAAATACTCTCAACAGCAGCAAATATATTCTGCCCCTGCTTCTTTCCTCTCATTTTTTATTATATATTTTATTGATTTTTAAGGACTGTTTCACAATAAATACAGTGCTCTCTGTAATGTTTTGGACAAAGACACGTTTGTCCTTGATTTAGCACGCTGATCTACATTTTAAAATTACAAGTCAGTAATCCAGATGTGATTAAAGTGCACATTGCAGACTTTTATTAAAGGGTATCTGTATACATTTCAGTAACACCATGTAGAATGACAACACTTTTTATATATGGCAGAGTACAGTAAAACTGGTGTAGAAGGCACCACTGTCTGGCTTCACATACAAAATTTACATTATCTACGAAAGCTTTCAGATTGAGATATAATAGTTTGCCATAAATCTGTGCAAAATGTTGAACAAGTAACCCAATTTAGCTCTATCAATTGCATGTATTGTATCTAAAGATAGCAAAACCTCAGGATGCTCTTAAAACACTGAATGTTAAAGATCAGATAGTAATGGTCTGACCTTAAGAAATCCAGTTTGATCTTGCAGTTTAATAGAAATAAACACATTCACCATTTGGTTTGTGAGACGTTTATGTACAATCTTGGCATTAGTATTCAGTAGTAAAATTAGGCTATGCTTTATAATATGTCTTTATTACTGCTAGGCTGTGCTTTATAACAGGTTTATATATCTTGGGAAAAATATAAATGGACACTTAGCATGGTGTTTTCGATAGGACCTTTCACTCTCTGTCTTCTATGAACATGCCTAGCATTAACAGGCCTGAATTAATAAAATTCTATTAGATCGATACTGGACTTGCAACCTTTCTGCTTGTAAAGCATTAAAGATGCATCCCACTCACCAGTAAATGATGCCTTCACCTGTGGCCTGTACGATTTATTTAAAAAAATGTTAGTTTCAGCATCATGTTTAATTACATTCTGATCAGTAAAGAGTTTTGCAGTGTTCCTAAAATATGTGATTTATTTCTTTGTGTTCTGTAACTTTCCTTTCACCTGCATAACTGATTTCTACCATAGCAATGCACACATAGTATTGCAGCATCATTTTTGATGGGCTAACCTTTTATTAGACTTTTCATGTTCAAAATAAGAATAAAGGAATTTAAGAATACACCGATCTGTGATTGTATGGATCAAATTGCTACTCTTTTTACTTTAAATACTTTTTTAGGATGCTCCATACCATAAGAAGTATTTAAATGTTGGAAGTTAAAAAAAAAATCAAAATAGATGCAATATTGTCAGGAGAGAGGATACATCAATCATCCAGGACACCTGAATAAGACCAAGTCTTCCTGCTTCATTACTTTCAATGAAAACCATTTACTATTTGATGTAGAATGTGCAAAATTAGGAGAAACAGGTAAAGTATATTGGAGCAAAAGCACAAAGAAGCAGCTGGTTTTTAAAATCAATGCATTCTACTCAGATGGAGTTTATTTTTTCTCTGAAACATCAAGCTATAACTCTTAAAATATGTATGATGTAGACCTGTTCCTATTTGCAAGGCAATTAATATCATCTATGAAAATTAATCATATCTAGGCAGCTGAACATGATAAAACATGTTGGGTATTTTTCTCAACTAATGGCTTTTTTTTGTGACCAAGGAATCCAAAACAAAAAAGGCTTGTTTAGTAGTTTGATAGTAATTGTGTGTGTGCAGGCATACACCCTGCGAGGGAGAGTCTCTCTATTCACACCAAAGTGGTTATTTGATAAGAGGAAAAGACATCCCATTATTATAAATAGAAATAATATTCAAATTTCTGTGCATACAAAATGTTGAATTTCTTGCACATGGTTACTTCATGTTTTGCCATCAACTGATTATATGATCCATACTTGTCTCTTTCAGCTAAAATGAAAGGATTATAGCACACATGAACGGGACTGAAAATGGTGTACTTTGTCAGACAGACCAGAAATGATGGGCCAGAGTCTGACAAGTTTCAGGGACATTGGACCTTTGCCTTAACTGTGGAGTCTCTGAAGATGTATTATGACAATTTGGTATCATCTTCACTGTTGGGAGTTTCAACACTGACTGCCTTTTGGAGCAAAGCACTACATTAAAAGCAATAGTTTAAATGTGTTTCTGCTGCCTACAAGTGAAAACCATACAATCAATAAAGCAAGATATAGTCTTTCCGCACTAAACCAATGACGAACTGAGAATATTTTTTAAATTTAGGTATAAAGAATCTAAACAGTCATATGAAATGTATATTTCTTGTGTTTATTTTACTAAAGCAGATATTGAAGCCTGTAGCCTAATGTTTACCAATGACAGAATATATATTTTCTTACAGGAAATCTCTTTTAATTTACAACCTTAGTTAATTTTTACTAGGAAGAAAATGGGGGAGGAACGAGTCTTGTATTTTTTTATATATTCATCTCTGTTTACAATGCTTTTCTTTCTTGTTTAAGACTGAAATCAAACATATAAATCTAAAATCAAACGTACAGTAGCAAAGACCAGTGCTATCGTTATTCCCCATCTTGAAGATTTTTTTTCTAATTACCCTTTCTTTTAATATGTTTTGAATTAAAAGATTGTTTTAAATTTCATATTATATTTTTGAATATTTGTTTCAAAATAGTGCACGTGTAAATGCAATCACTGTCACATAACCTTATCCCCATTTACAAAAATGTGCCTTTAGGATGTTATAGTCTCAGGGAAATTGTTTTATTTCCTATATCTGGTACAATATATCCATAACTTCAGACTACCTATTCACCTGACTGATACTGTTGGGAATTATTTAAATACAGTGCACCATCCAAAGAGCAATTATCAAAGCAATAAATCTGTTTTAATTTAAGTCTGTACTCTGGGTGTTCTTCCTTATTTGTATGTTTCTCTTATTGTAAGGACTATGCTTAGTTTAGGCTGAATCTACTTTTATTTGATGTTTGGGAAAAAAGTCAAAAATAAGCCAACAGTACATTTTTTATGTGATTTGCACATATTCATCTGCTGCCCCACAGCTACAGAGTCCTGGGTTCAAACCCCAGCCTGAGTACTGCCTGTGTGGAGGTCAAAGTTCCTACTCGTATCTGGGTGGGTTTTTTTCTCTGCTTACTCTGGTTTACTCCCCACATTCAAAGTTGTGGTTGTAAAGAAAACAGGTGGCTATGTGTGAATGAGTGGGTGTTGGTCTGGGGCTATGATACAAAATGGAAAAGCAAGAAATATTAAATGTATATGTGTTTATACTTCCAAGTCTGTTTTTATTTAAGTAATACATTTTTATTCCAAATTGTTTGTTCTAGAAAACAGTTCATGCACAAAACTGTTTCTACAGCTCAGTAGACTAAGATGCTTTAGAGTCAGGCAGAGCATCAGAGACAGGCCAGGCTACACTGATTCGGCAGGAAAAGAATGGTATTACAGTATACTATAAAATATGAAACACAAAAGATGGAAAGCCAAGGCATAAACCTTACAAGTAAAAAGGTTTATGAGTCCAAAGAAGTTCCTACAGTACATAAAGTTAGATTACTAATAATATTGAAGTATCTTTACATACCACACAATTAGATTCATAATTCTACATTTATTAGGAAAAGTAGGTACATCTTCTTGTAGTTTAACTCTCACAGAGGTTTTGTATCATTTTGCGATGTATTGAGCTTCTCCACCAAAGTAATTTTGGTATAAAATTGGATTGGCAGGAGGACATTCTGTCATATCATCAGTTGGTCCTGTATTATGGAAAAGCCTTACGGTCATAAAATCCAAAACATATACAGTATAACCATTTTGTAAATGCAATAGTTCAATCCAGCTCAGTCCTCTGGTAAAATCAACATCTAGGTGCAGATGATTAAAAATAAATAAATAAAAATAAAGCACACCCTGCCTGGGGTTTGATTCCTGCCTTGCACCCTATGTTGGCTGGGATTGGCTCCAGCAGACCCCCATGACCCTGTAGTTAGGATATAGCGAGTTGGATAAAGGATGTATGGAAAAAGCAACTCAGCTGAGTGATATTTTTGAATCACTATACACTCAATCTTGCATTACATCAATATTTTTAACACTATTTCATTTTTAACACTTCAAAAAGTATTCATAGTTAATGCAGTATGGCCAAAATAAAGCACAGATTATGTTTCAGTTTTGCCTAACTTTAAAAACACATTTCAACACATGGGTGCCATTGTGTTCAATGGAGCTGCCACCCAGTTCCAGGGTTAGATTTCCTACACCACTTGCTACAGTTTATCTATTGAGTTCCGGTGTTCTGCCAGTGGTCACATTAGGTTTCTTCTTGGGATTACAGTTTTCTTTCAGTCATCCAAGCTGTTGTTGGTTAACTGGCATTTCAAAGTTTTCTGGATTTGTGTCCGCCAGTTACCCAGTGTGGTTTTCAAGGATGGTCCCTACTGTGTACATAACTACGTGATGCTGTTGATAAACCCTCTAAATCTAATGGGCAATGCAGGCTCTCAATAGATAATCTGGAATGTCCATATTGTGATGTCATTAAATATTTTTCTTTGGTGTTTAGTTATAAAAGTCAACGATAACATTCACTGTTTTTTCTGTATTGTATTTGACTTTGAAAATATTTTATTTGAAAAATAAAGAAGAAGTCAATTCCATATTCGTATAATTATTTTGATTTCAAATGCATTACTTTAGTTCGGTATCTTCCCACATTTCCATTTACGCACGCTTTAATTTCATTAATGATACTTCGTTTATCCTGGCTGAATGAGTGCAACTGGAAGTCAGTTTTGTCGTTTGAAAGCTGGTGCCACATATATATATCAGTACTTTCGAGTAGTAGTGTTTAATTATTAGATGTTAAACAGGATTTTCTTTTCAGTTGACGCCGTCGTTGCGAACAGCAGTACCCTAGAAGCAACACGCCCCCGGGGAGAATTCTTTTATTGACGTATTTGAGAGATCACTTACAAATATATTATCCCATTTCAGACTGTAAATATTTAGACATCGTATAGTTCAAACATGCTATAGATAAATGTGTCATTAGGCATATGGAAATGGAATTATATTTATCATTCATTAAGATATACTTACACACTTTAAACTACGTCTACCTACTAATGCTGGGTGACTGGTGAACTAAACATTCGCGTGAACGTGAGTGCTTAGTAGCTAATAATAAAAGAAGAGAGTGAACACGCACGTAACCGCTTGATTAACCAATCAGTCAAGCAAAGCAACTTAAGTCCCGCCTCAACGACTCAGAAACTCCTTAAATGACCAATCAATCAATGCAAAACAACATAAGTCCCGCCTCAACGAGTCACCTCGTGCCGAAACCGTATTAGTCACACAAGCGTTTTGTTTATCTTTACGTGTAGCGAAAGGGAGGAGCTGCGGCTCTTTAATTAACCAGTAGCAGTGTGCAACACCTGCATGTGGACCGCTCTAACCTGCTCGTTTAATCAGTGCCGGCTATACGGATTATTTTGGTGGTATTGACTGCAGGGTTTACGTCTAATTGTTTTGTGAAAAGAGATGCGCTACGCCAGAGAATGTGCCAGCGCGCTGTCGCCGAGGTCTTTAATGAGGTGAGTCGAGAAGGTGCTGCGGTCACTCGGCCTCCGGGTTTCTGTCAGAGCCTGGATTGAATGGGACGAAGGCTATTAAACTCTCCAGATTGACGAGCAGTTTAGTAAAGGGGGCAAAACTGTGTTTGATTCTTGAATGAATTCGCGTTTTTCTGCGTTCTGTGGCGATTTTGGATGTAGAAATTCTAATATCTATTTTCTTCCACATTAACATTTGCATTCATAGCGTGCGCCTTTAAACCGTGCAAGCAATTCATGATACAGATTTGCTTATTTTCTTATCACAGAATCTACTGATATGTCTTTAAGAGTTTGTAATAACGTGTGTGTATCTTCTTCTAATTTTTTAATAATTTTTAATCAGGAACCTATGCTTGTCGAGTACCTATAAAGACACGGGAGTAACATTTGACGTCGTGTCAAGAAAGCCCTTGGGCAGAATTCCAATGTGTCGAGGTTTTATCTGTTAGTCTGCTGATCTATTAAAATCCAATCAAGACTTCTGACAAAATGTCATTTTCATGTTTAGCGTTTAGTAAAATCGAAGTGGTGTATGATATTACAGGCCCTTATCGCACTGCAGTCCTTGCACGCATATAATTAAAATACTCGCCCTTAAGAACAACACTGATCATCGTAATTATTCCGTTTTTAAATTTGAATTATAAAATAAATCTACAAACGATTCGCATCTCCCTTACTATGTCAGTGAGTCTCCCATTTAAAGAATGTCACATACTGATGTTAATTTAAGCAAAATGTTACTGAGGCGTGGTTCTGACATAACATTTTCAGCACACATTCAGACAACTGTGTTCAGAATGCAAACGTGCACACTGTCATAGACGGATCTACTGTCCAGACATTAGATAATAGTTTATTTTTGAGAACCCTTTCTTGGCAATGGCGTGCTGTGCAGGTCAACACATGACAAGTGTTCAGTGTAATGTACATTTTTAAAAACCTCTAACACTGTTAACCGTTTGAACGTTTTCATTCATTAGTTTTCAACCCCATACACTGCAGCATAGCAGAGGTTTTGCTATGAAGGCTGCATAGCCTATTCATTGATGGCAGGTCCTTTTTTGACACTTGTCATAGAAAGACAAACCTTTGCAAATCGGGCATGTCTTGTGGATCTCATGTGTCGATGTGGCCCTTTAGACCTACATACTGTATAGTGTGGGGATGGGAAGAGTTGCTGGGCGCTTCATGTTAAAGATACCATTGGGAATTTGTAAGTCTCTTCACAGCTGTTTGTGTCCTGTGCTGTTCCTTGCAACAGATGTAGTTAAAGTAAAATGGCTTAATGTCAGTGAATGACCCGTTTCAAAACCTTACCAGTGTGGGGGTCATCGGAGGCAAATGTAAAAATACAAAACAGGCTCAAATGTGCTTTATAAAGTGCCAGCTTTGGGCTCTTTTTTTAGACTGCAGAGCAGGTGCCCAGGTCACTTACTGTCCCGTCTGGATACTGGTGTAAAGACACTCATACTTGTTTCCCTTTGTTTTAAGGAAGAAGATTGTAAAGAGTTTTTTTTTTAAAGATTAGAATATCTTAACTGCAGTTTAGCCGGTTTATATATTTACTGGTGTGGTGCAGTTGTTGGTACTCCTTATTATGGCACTGAAGAGCTGAGTTTGGTTGGTCACTTTATGTGTGTTTGATGCGTTTCTCCTGGCATTGCCAATTCCAAAAACATGCACGTTCATTTAAGTGGTACTTCTGAATTAATCTCAAGAAGTGCTGTGAGTCATGAGTTGATCCTAGCTTCCCTTTTAGGAGTGAGTCTCTGCCTTTTACCAGAAGCTGCAGAGATGCAGCTACCTGTGACCATGCGATGCTAAAACAAAAGCATAGATTTATGTTTATGCACACATGCCACACTTGGTGTGGGTACTGAATTGTTAGTTTTGAGTTGGTTTTAGTAAGTACTGTATAACTAAAATAGTAGCCTTTATAGCAGGTGCTTTTAAATGAACAATTATTTGTTTGCAGGTAAACCCTTTTCAAATTGCTTTTCATTCTTCTATGCTCTTCATCCTGTAGGCTCTATGATTGTTCAGGTTTTATTAATTCCTGCCTGCCTAGCACTGCTGTCAGGTTCTGTTATGTTCACCACAGTGCAGATTTAGGTTTAGGTTCATTATCAAGTAATAAATGTTGTGTCTTTCTCCCTGGGTCGACTTGCAGTTCCTCCATTTGATGCGAGGATCATTCTGGGTGGCACACTTGGGATTTAAAATGCCTGTTGCTTTTTGGTTGTTGGGGCTTCTTTGTGATAGGTAGGATCCTGTAGGCTTTTTAAATATACCATCTGTTTAGGGTTATTGAGAAGATTAAGTTAATGTTTTTAGATCCTCCTAACCTTTTCATTTTGGAGATCTGCTGACCACTTTTAAGGTTAATTACTAAGATGAGATGAAGGTTACCAATGCTTTTACTTAATTGTATTTGGATTTTAAATCCTGTCAAGAAAAATAGGATGAACAATATTGTAGTAAAATATACGGTTAGCAGTGGATAGATATTGGGGCAAAATGTGATGGGTGCATTGCTTAAGAATGTATTTATGGCTTATACTGGTTGCAATCTTCCTTAAGAGAAGAATAGTTATATAGACTAGGAGGATTTCACTGCTTTGTCCAGAATGGCTAGAGCTGATCTGAACATGTAGCGGGCTTCAGATTTCCCATAGTACTTCCATGGAGTTTGTATTTCGTCTTTGACTTGGCCATTGAGAACATTCTCATGTGTTTCTGTGCCCTTATGTTCTGAATGTGCTTGATGAATTTATTGTTGCCTTGCTGAAAGCACTTGACACCCCAATAAACACATAGTAATTGGGAATTGGTTTGAACTGGTGAGCCAAAGACATTCATCAAGATTATTCCATATTTTTCTTAGTCAATGCTAGAAAGGAGAACACCTTGCTTCTCTCTGAAGCATAATTTTGTTTTGCTGAGGAGTGTTAAACAAATACATCACAGCAAGTCAGATCTATTTGATTTGTGTCCATTGATCTTTAAATATTTGTTACAATGCCAGTAGTTCAGCTGATTGACTCCTTTCCATACAAATCTAAAACCAGTAAAATTTGGTCCAAATGTCTGACTTCCATGTTTTTTGCTCTGCTATACTGGTGGCTTTGAGTGCCTTTTACTTATTTATGCTTTTACTTACCTATGCTTTAGTATCTTGAAAATGATGTCATGTAAGTAATAGTATTGTAGTTGGATTTTTTTTTATTACTATACAAGGCAGAGTTGTTACAGTGTAATAGTTTTTGCTGTTATCCAAAGCAGCAAGACGTTTTTGGTTTTAAACTGGAGGAACAGGCAATTTGTCATCCCTTATCTGCCCTTAGGTTCCAATTTTGAAATGCAAGTGACATAGAGTATCTGTATGCATTTTCTTCTACATTGTTGGATTAGATGTCCAAGATTTTTTTTTAATATAGATATGTTGTTTTTGAGAGGAAAAAAAAGAAATGGAAAAGACCAATTTTTATAATGCCTGATTTTGCCAAATTGATCTGCAAGTAACAACAGCCAACAGACAGTTAAAATACTGCCATTTCTGAACCCCTTTACATGTTGAGTTGCTCATTCTAACAATGCCCCACGTGCTACTAAAGGTATTTTCAGACAAGTGTGGTAATGAGCCATTGCGGTATTTATTGTGTTACCGATACATATTGTAAGAGGGCCACTCCCATTTGTGCATTCCTTGTATCAGTGCACTAGAAGTGTTTGCATTTTCATAAGAACATTTCTTAACCCTCTGAAAAGTTTTATGATTATAATCCATAAGTTGCCAACCTTTTATTTAGTATAACACCAAAAACTGTCAAATGGGTGCAGTTGTTTTTGTTTGGAACAAGGTCCTTTACTCATGTCAAATGTGTACAAATGTTAGCGTCAGCCTCTATCTAAACTTTAGACACTCCAGTTCTACATACCAGTTAATTTCTTGAGACACTTGTGCACAATAGCTCATGCTAATGTTTCATTTGTTCCTTTTTAGACACACAAAACAGATGGCAGCTGTTTAAAGGTCTTTACTTTTTGTTTCAGTGCTATCGCTGCTTTGTCATCTTTAGAGAATCAAACAGCTTGTGGAGTAGTGGGTTGGGGTTTGGGGGAGTATTAATAGAAATGGTTTTATGGGTCAATGTAATGAGTATTCTCTTCTGTAGTCCCAGCCCTAGGCAAACCTGATGTCTGGAAGTGTGACACCACTAATTTTATCTTTGAAAGATCTGGCTATTGTGCATATTCTTTACACAGATGGTCTCTAGAAAGTGTCTGAAGTGCTTTTATGTTTATGAGCACAGTGTCTTTTAATTGAACCCATAGTACACACACAATTTGTGTAATTTTGTTGATAGTTCTCTTGTCAACTTAATATTAATTAGCTGCATTCCTGAGCTGCTGTTTGAAATGCTGCAAGTTCAGAGATTTGCAGTCTGGTTTTATCTTCCCCACTGGCATGACATGCACACTGTTCTAGTTTCACTATAGTATTTTTTCTCAAGAGAGTTACAATGCAGAGCCTCAGCAGTTAAAAGGTTATAGTTAACTGAGAATATTATCTTAGCCTGATATATACAGTATATATAGTGTATTAATATATTAAATGTTCCAAATAAATAACGTTTAACAAGAGCAGGCTAATTTAAAATTAATTAGTACATTTTAAACAAAGCTATTTCTCTTAGGTTGTGTTGGGTTATTCTGGTTTCTCATAAAGCAGATATTATGATTAGTGGTCAGGCTGGCATAAACCCTGTGAGGGAACAGCATGAAACATTTTAATGGTTAGTTGGTTAATTAGTGCTTTGTTATTATGAAGATCTACTGTGTTGTGGAGATGTCACAAGAACCATACTTTGGTACCAAGTCAAGTTGGGGAGCATGTACTGGTACAGTGTGTTGCCGCACCCACTACATGAGGAAACGGCTTGGGATCCCGGTTTGTAACCCCCCAGGCAGACATGCGGTCCAGTCCCACCCTCCAGAAATGACCCTCTATCTGCCGCAACCAGGTGTTTCGTGAGCGACCCCTTGGCCTGGTCCAGCCACTCAAGTCCACAACAATGAGGATCTTACGAGGTGGATCACCCTCGGGGAAACGTGCCACATGGTCGTAGTGCAATAACTGACGATTCCTCATAATGCAGGTAATGTTCCTCATTCGGGACTCCATGAGCAACCACTCATTCGACACAAAGTCAAACCAATGGTACCCAAGGATTTTCCAGAAAGACACAGTACCAAAGGAGTCCAGTCTTCATCTCGGGTCACTGGATAGCGTCCATGTCTCGCAACTATACAGCAAGACAGGAAGCACCAGGACTCTAAAGACTTGGACCTTTGTCCTTTTGCATAGATATTAGGAGCACCACACATCCCTTTTCAGCGACCTCATGACCCCCCATGCTCTCCCAATCCATCTACTGACTTCATAGGAAGAGTAACTAGAGACATGAATGTCACTGCCAAGGTAAGTAAACCTCTTAACAAGTTCAACACTCTCTCCGCAGACCGAGAAACTGCTGATGGCTGTGCCCAAGAGGTGTTTGAAGGCCTGGATCTTGGTTTTTATCCAGACACTCAGACTCCTCACTCAGTCTCTTGAGCACCCCGATCAGAGCCTCCATTGACTCTGTGAAGATCACAGCATCGTCAGCAAAGTCAAGATCCATGAATCTTTCTTCACCAACAGATGCCCCACAGTTGGTGGACCCCATGACCTTGCCCAACACCCAGTCCGTACAAGCATTGAACAGAGTAGGAGCAAGAACACACCCCTGACGAACCCTAGAATCAACTGGGAAAAACACTGAGGTCCTGCCTCCATGCACAGCACGTAAAGTACCAGTGTACAGGTCGGCCATGATATCCAGCAACCTCGAGGGGATCCCGCAAACCCTCAGGATGTCCCACAGGACAGCTCAATCAACTGAGTTGAATGCTGAAAATCGACAAAGTCTGCAAAGAAACTGCCAATATTCTCGTTTGCGCTCCATGAGAACTCTTTAGTGCCAGGATGCTGTCAATGTTAGACTTAGGTGTAAAACTAGACTGTTCCGGTTGCTGGTAGGTGAGCAAGTGATCATGGATCCTATTGAGGACGACCCTAGCAAGGTCCTTACCCAGCAAAGAAAGCAGTGTTATCCCCCTGTAGTTGCTACAATCCAGGCGATCACCCTTCCCTTTCCAGATTGTGATGACAAGTCCCGTTTTCCAGTCAGTTGGGATGATACCAGTCTCCCAAATGGAAGCAAAGATTGCTTGCAATGCCAGGAGGACAGCATTACCACCAGCCTGGAGAAATTCACCCCGGATACCACAGATACCGGCAGCCTTATCCCCACAGCAGTTTCACCACCTGTGCAATCTGTTTGAGATTGGGTGGTTCACAGCTAATTGGAGTCAACACCAAAATTAAAATGATTTAATGGCACAAGCCTTCATACAGTATCAGTAGTACCAAGTTAGTAGTTCTCACACTTGTGCTTGTCTACAAGTAGACAAATTATTTGAGAAGGACAAATAATATATATATGGTGTAAGTAAAAACTGTATGGAAATGGCTCCTAGTGATCATGATGATGATACAGCACTGCATTAACAAGTGTCAAAGAAAAAACTGCAGAAGTCATGTCTGGAAATGGTTTGTGTTCAAGGCAGGAGAGATTCAGAGGCCAATTAGGGACATTTTGCTGATTATTATTATTATTAAAAAAAAGCTAATACGCACACATATACACAATCTTTCATTATCACCATTTTTATCCCATAATGGAGTTGGTAAAGAAATAGATTCATGTGTGCCTTGATAGAGAGGAGGTGACTGATCTGATGCAGATTTTGATAATTTTAATGTCAGACATTTGTCAGAGGAGTTGAAAAGATGGCGAGATGAATTGCTTTTGTTAATACAGTATCCTCCACAATCCCAATAAATGAACGGAGGCTTCTCATTCATTCTGTGACTGCATTGAGCTTCCTGAAACTTCAAAAATAAGTAACGCTGCATAGATGTCAGCATCCACTAGATGTCACTGTTCTCTTGTAAAATTGACCACTTCAGGCATCAAACTTAAGTCTGCCAACCATTCCTGGACCTTGCATTTTTCATTGTTGAGTTTATAAAAAAAAAAAAAAAGTAATAGTCTTTATTGGTAATGATACAGTTTGGCAATCAAGAGTTAGAGTTGTGTTGTCTTTTATTGCATAATTGTTCCCACTGACTTACTGTTTGCAAGGCCAATTTACACCTTTTTTTTAAATACATTGGATAATTAAAGTACAGTTTTAATTTCAGAACTAAATGTTTCCTGCAAAACATTAATACATGATGAGAATGAAAATGAGATTGAAAGAGTTGGTGCAGTCGGCAAGAGATTCCATAGATAATATCATACAGCACTTCACTCATTGCAAGCACAAAGAGATTGACACTTCTTGAAGTATGGTGTTGAGTAGCAAAGTATGATGCTGGAAACTGAGCCTTTGGATGACATTGTGTCAGTTGCTTGGTTTAGAAAAACTAATATATTTCTAATGTCACTGGAATTGAATGTTTATATATTGTATGTAGTTATGTACGTATGTGTATTTACAGTAGTATATCCACCAATATTTTATATACAAAAATTATTTGTCTTCTTGCCCCTCATCAGCATTTGAGCTGCAGCTGTTGAAAATGTAGTTGATATGTCAGTATGTAATCCTTTAGAACCATAGCCTACATCTAGAAAAAGGAGAGAGCAAAAATTAAGAGGAGTAAAGAATACTGACTAGCAAACTTGTATTAATTGATTTACTTTACATACTAAAATACTATACTAGACTCTACTTTGGGGAAAGCGAGGTTTAACTCCAGATTGTTGTTAATATATTTTTTGAATTAAAAAGATTTTCTTAAAAAATTATTTATGAAAATCCAAGATCCACTCTCCAACATTACATTAATTTATATTTAAACATTAATTTATATTTTTAGCTTCAGTGTTTGAGAATTTACAGTATTTTCTCGGATTCCCATATTTATGTAATTTGCTTGAAGTGAATACAACACTATCAACAATCAGTGCTTAATTTTCAAATGAGTTTTTAGGACTGGTTTTTTGCACTGATCTAACAATTTGCTCAAACCTAGTTGTTTCCAAACCCAGTCCTGGGGATCCACTGTGACTTCAGGTTTTTGTTCCAAATGATTCTTGTTTATATTTGGACTCCTAGCCTAAATAATCCAAGCTGTTATTTCCCAGTTTCTGTGTTTGGTAAATTTTTATTAAAATGTACTAAGCTGTATTACGAGGATAATTTTTTAACTTGAACTATTTTCAATATGGTTTTCATTCTGCTTTTCCAGGTATTCTAGTTCTTTAATCCATTATTTACTAATTTGTGGATGTGATGCTGAAGTTGTTGCAGTTTTTTATCATTCCGTATTGTTTGCCTGGTGTCTACTCTGCTTGTTTTTAATTGTTATCACTAGGATACAATGAAGGAAACAAACTAAACAGAAAAAGAGCAAAATGTCAGGAAACAACAAAAGAGAGTTAAGCATTTAAAGCTGTAGCAAAAATAGAAATATTTGTAAATGTCTTACTAATGTAAAAATCTTACTGCTGTTCTTTTCTGAATGTGGATTAAGAGAAAAAGAACAGTTAATCAAATGAGCTTTGTTATTATCACTGATTGTGAATCTGGTTGGAACAAAAGCCAGCAGCCACAATGGGTCCTCAGGACTAAGTTTGAGAACCACTTTAACCCCTGAAAAAAAAAATTTAGGTCAGCAGTGACAATGAGCTGTGTTTCTTAGAAAGCAAGCAGCTTCAGTGATATTCATTGTAGTTTGCTATTCTGTTTTTCTATGGCAATTTTGTGTGTGTGTGTGATATATACCAAATGGTAAATGTGTTTTTATAAATACAGGGCTATTCAAAATGAAAGAGCAGATTTCAAAAAAACTATAAGACAGAAACACATTCTGCACATCACTGGATTGAGGAAAGTTCAAAATTTGGTCCTATGGTCCTTGGGGTTGCATGCACTCAACATGAGCACCATGTGTAGCATGACAAACGTCAATGTAGTAGACCATTTCTTGCCACATATGTCAACTGGTCCCTAATTACTGAATTCACAGCTTCCTCAATTCGATGTCACAAATCTTGAAGATTATTGGGCATAGGCAGAACAAACACTTTTTCTTTAATGTACTCCCATAGATAAAAATTGCAAGGGGTAAGGTCTGGAGACCTGGGAGGCCATAGATGATGAGCAAGGTCTTGTCCACCTCTTCTAGCCCATCGTCCTGGAATGGTGGTGTTCAGGTAACGCCAGACCTTCAAGTGGAAATGAGGTGGGGCACCATTTTGCATAAAAATTAAGTCATCTGAATCTTTTTGAAGTTGAATTTTTAAACTTTGAACTTTCCTCTATCCAGTGATGTGTGGAATGTGTTTCTGTCTTATACGATTTGTTTGAAGTAAATTTTTGAAAAAGCCAAAAATAAAGTACCACATTTCACAAGATCATTGCTTGAGGTAGAGGCATCCGAGTGGGTTAGGGTGGGGGTTCTTTGATAGGCAATCACTTTGTACTTTTCAGTCGGCAACGTGCCTTGGCCCAGTGTGCACCATGCTTTCGCTGTTGGAGTGTTCTTCAAAAACAACAAATCTATTGTCCTTACACAAAGTACCTCCCGAATGCACTTCAGCATTCCTCTTAACAGTGACATCCCAAATTGTCAAAAAAAATTCTTCAGTGGGTGGCTAAATTTAGACAGAACGGTACAACATTGAACAGAAAATCTCCAGGCCATCCTTGGACATGTGCGAATGCCTGAAAACATCCAAATTGTAAAGTATCAATTTTGCAGTCTCCTAGACGTTCAGCGCGCACACATGCTTCTGCCTTAGGCATTTCCAACATCCATCCATCCATTATCCAACCATATCCTAACTACAGGGTCACGGGGGGGTCTGCTGGAGCCAATCCCAGCCAACACAGGACGCAAGGCAGGAAACAAATCCTGGGCAGGGCGCCAGCCCACCGCAGGGCAAACGCACACCGAAAACACGCACACACTAAGGACAATTTAGAATCGCCAATGCACCTAACTTGCATGTCTTTGGACTGTGGGAGGAAACCAACACAGACATGGGGAGAACATGCAAACTCCACGCAGGGAGGACCCGGGAAGCGAACCCAGGTCCCCTAACTGCAAGGCAGCAGCGCTACCCACTGCACCACCATGCCGTGCATTTCCAACACTTCATGCAAAATCCTCCTCAAAGAAGACCTTAATTTCCATCCATCCCCCCATTTATCTCAAGCTTACTGTTCCTGCTTAGAGTGTACTATAATCCCTGCCCCACACACACATTACCGGAATCACACTTTTTTGGTATATAAATGGAAAGATGTTTTAGTTGAACATAATCCAAAACTCCATGTTAAAATAAAAAAAAAAAAACCATTTTGTTATAAACTGAAAAATCTAAATCAAATGAATTATGCTTTTTGTGTATGTTAAGCAATGACAGTCATGTATCAACTAGAAGCAACAGTTCAACGGCCATGAATATAAGTTGAAAGCAAGGTGAAAATTAAACTAAAAGAAATTGTTTTAAAAATATTAATTCTGAGTGTTAAATATATGTGGTGGTGTTTTTTGTTGTTTTTTTGTTTTTTTTAAACTGACAAATGCCTTCTCATTTACAGGTCTGTGACTTCAGTGGGCTCCTCAATCAGCCGACGAGTTCTGTATTATCCAGAGGTGCAATTACGACCCTTCAGAGTATGTACTTCTGACCGAAGCTGCAGAAAGGGGGTTGTAGCTGGAACACTGGATGACCTTATTAGTAAAGTGGGTAGATTTTTAATTTTGTGTTTTCTTTGTGTGCTTTAAATGTAATAAAGATTATGTGAATTTTTATTTTTTTAAACAAAAGTTTTTGGCCATTAGTATCGTAAATTTGAAGATTAAACTTCATGACATTATTACAAGTTAGTCTAGTTTAATGTGATGACAGCAGAGACTGTGGTCATGATATTTTCATTCAAGTGTGGATAGCAACATTATGTTATAAATATAATAGTCTAATGTTTCTTTTTAGAGTGCATGCTGATTTGACACACACATCTAAATGTATCAGATTTTTAACTTTGTACCACAGCAAACATTACTTAAAGGTAAACACAAATTGGTTTATTCAATGTCTGTAATCCTAAAAGAATAGTAAAAGATCAAACCATTAAACACTATGAAACCAATTGACCAAGCAGAAAAAAATACTAGGAAAATTTGTTTAGACACACTTGAATTACAGGACACTGGAAAGACTCAAGTTGTGCCCTTTGTATAAGCTACACAATGTTGGAGCAACACCACCACCTGAGCTCCCCTTTCTTTCCTTTGCCTCTCCTCGGATTACTGCCATGAAATTTATATTCCATAGCAGCACATACAGATGGGAAGAGATGGAAGCTTCAGCCAGTTCCTGACAGACTATTTACATATACACTGAATGAAAATAATTTACTAGGAAGGTGTACTTGTAATGCTATTCACATTACAAATATTAAAAAGAATTGGTAGTTTCTGAATTTGGAAAGAGAAGTCTTGAAACAAAGATGTGAATTCTTAAAATAAATATATATTTTTTTATTTCAATTATAAAGGCACTTGCTGCTTTGCCACACAGAACAAGATCTGTCACACTGGTGCTGGAAGAAGATGGAACAGTTGTGGATAATGAGGAATTCTTTCAGTCTCTGGAAATGAATACCCTCTTCATGTTGCTAGAGGAAGGAAAGAGATGGAGATCTGCTAGGGTACATACATACATACATACATACATAGAGAAATATATATATATATATATATATATATATATATATATATATATATATATATATATATATATATATATATATATATATATATATATATATATATATATATATATATATATATATATATATATATAGTTCCTTTTAATTTTGTTTTGTCAAATTTTTTCATTATCTTATTGGCCAGTTGGTGCATCCAACATTTTAGTTTTTATAAAACTTGTCTGAAAGGAAATCAATTTTAAATAAAAAATTAGTCAAATATTATGCTCATATCAAAATTGTGGAAATGAAGGTTGCAGAACCTGTAATTTTAAATTTGTAAGCGCCTTTTCAAGTTTAGGTTTTATTTTTACATTCTAAAATATTGTTGTGTTTTTTTTTTTGTCTTTTTTTCTTTTAATAAATTGATAAGCTCAAATAACTGCTTTTATTTCTTTATATTTGCATGTTTTGATTCTGAGTAATGGAGAAGTGGTGTGGGTTTTTTTTTTTTCTTGTAGTAAGTGATTCGTTATACAGTGCTTGGTTTTTCTTAAACAGTATGCTGTATAAGTGTGTCTCAATTATCCTAAAAGCTTAAAATTTAGGGGAAAAAAATTACTGTAATACAGTGGTAAACCATGCAAGGCTTTTAACCTTTCACTTTTTAATGAAATACAAACACTATTATTGTATATTTCAGAAAATCCTGCAAAAATTTGTTCACTGATTAGGCAGTTTCACTTCACCCATACTACATACAGTGAACTCATTGTATGTCTAGTTATAAATTGTGCCCGATTGTTTAATGCTTTGTTGCAGATGTCCACAAAGTCGCATGTATAGGAGTCTACTTTTACTTCACGTTCACATCTGGTGTAGGCAGATCTCCTTTAAATACCCTGATCTCTTCAAATA
This sequence comes from Polypterus senegalus, assembly GCF_016835505.1. Lineage (NCBI taxonomy): Eukaryota > Metazoa > Chordata > Cladistia > Polypteriformes > Polypteridae > Polypterus > Polypterus senegalus. The sequence goes on from NC_053158.1 coordinate 79,320,118, forward strand.
TTTTTTGAAGATTTTATTAATATTTATGGCATACCCCAAGAATTTTCTTGTATATTAATTTATATAATGAGATTTTAATGTACATTGGAAAAGTGGATGTCCACATCATTTTGCAAAAGTACGATTTATTTTGTGAGACTCTCATTTTAAAGAGGTCTGGCTTACCAGTTCATTTTATATATGCAGCCATCCTTCACTGTCAGGGGCACGGTTTCTGGTAGCTAGCTTCCTTTTTGCAGCTATATGTTGATATGACAAAAGTGAAAGTTTGTGCATTTCCAAAACATTATTGCTGAAGGGCAGTATTATGCTAAATGGGTACAGACATGCTTTACTTTCAGATTATTCATGATATTCTACACTAAATCCTTTCTAATTAGCTTTGTAGCATATCTTACAGGTCCTGTCATTTACACGAAAACTGCACCTACATCACTAACTGTAGGGGAACACAGATTCTTTCCTCAGTAAAAGACCTTTCATTTTTATCACAAAGAAGTATCTTTGAAATATGGATTGCATGTTTTCTGAAAGCAAACCATTTAGTGTTTCTAAATGGACACTATTGGTAAATTGTAAGGCTTTTGTTTGTTTCTGCTAATCCTTAAAAAAAAAAAAAACCACACACAAAATCTGCACTACCAAACCTCTCTTGTGGGCTTCCCCCTCCTCACACAGGTTTGTATACAACTGCTGTTGTGTAGTTTGAAGGTTTTATTGTAATTAGAAGTCTTTAGAAAATGCAGTATTTATAAACAATTCATTACATAGTTCAGAATGTGTTTTGGTAACTTCTTTTCCCTGTTTGTGTCTCTCTTTCTTACAGACTGTCTCTAGTACTCGACATCCTAAGAAAAAAGGAATTGCAAAGGTTACATTTGACCTATACAAATTAAATCCCAAGGATTTTATCGGATGCCTTAACATCAAAGCAACATTTTATGAAATGTATACAATGTCCTATGACATCAAATGTATGGGAGCAAAGCATATGCTAAAGTAAGTATATATATATATATATATATATATATATAGTTTCAGACAGTGAATAAAACTTTTTTTTTTCTTAACTTTTGTCTAAAGCTGAAAAATGAGTCAAAAACAAAATTGTACAAGATAGTACCAGGTGAGGCTGATGTAGAAAAGACTAACTTATTTTGAATTCAAGCAAGAATATCAAATTTAAGTATGTCAAAACTATGGAAATGGTACATTACCTCTGTTTCCCGTTTATACAGCAAGGTTTGCAGCTATTTCCACAGCTTGGAAAAGAAAATTACATAACCTAAAGGTGGGGCACACACAAAAAAATTAGTCTACACTAAGTGGCATTAAAACCTTTGATCATTTATCAGCTGTGAGCTGAAAGACCTGAAATGGCTAGGTATATCTGAATGACAGGTTGACCCAATTTCAATGCTGGTTTAAATTCAAGTGTCTCATCTATCATTTACACTGTCTCTCTGATAACTATAAATTTCTTTGCTCTCATGATTCGAGTATTTGTTCTCTGTATGGATTGTGTTCTGTAAATGCAGTAACTCCTTTCTGGGTTGAAACCATGAAAATTACTTCTTGATGTTTACTATTTTTCTGTGGTTTCACTAATAGATGTTTAATACTAAATTAATAAACTGGATTGCTGGTTGAATAATTGATACAGCATGTAGGTTAGGCAAAACTATCTGATTTTATGTCATTCCCTCCATTGAACCCTGATTCATAAGCTCTTGTGTTAAGTTGGATTAACTTTAATACTCAGACAAAATTTCATGAACTGTTTTGGAGTAATATGTGGCTTTTTGTGGTGTTAAACCTTCCATTACAACACTCCAAAGAAATTTTTGAAAGTCCCTAGCCAATATGCTAATTTTATTATAATCGGATGAACCATCTTGATTTGATAACATGGACTTGGTTATGTGGCCTCCTCAATTACAACTTCATTTATTAATGGGAACTTTTGAAAGGCAATAAGGTCTAGACCAGGGGTCTCCGACTCCAGTCCTGGGGCCTCATGTATAAACGGTGTGTACGCACAGAAATGTTGCGTAAGAACTTTTCCACGTTCAAATCGCGATGTATAAAACCTACACTTGCCGTAAATCCACGCACTTTTCCACGGTACCTCATACCTTGTCGTACGCAAGTTCTCCGCACGGTTTTGCAGACTGGCGGCACCCAGCGTCAAAGCAGTGCTACTGTTCCTGTGTGGTTACTCATTATTTTCCTGACGCGGCTTTATAAATACACTGAAACTAACCGCATATTGTTTATTATTGTAACGCATCTGATTGTAATTAACTTGTAACAATATAATGGTCCAGGGAATAGCCATAGTATTCCAAATACAATAACTGCTTTAGCGTTGTTACTCTCACTGCACCTTCTTCTTTCAGCTGCTCCCGTTAGGAGTTGCCACAGCGGATCATCTTTTTCCATATTACTCTCACTGCAGCACTCGGAGTATTTATATCACTGTATCTGAGTGTGAATCACAGCAGCAGCTGTTCGGAAAGAGAATTATCGGTATACAGCATCAGGCACACGCTACCTCAGCCACGGCAAAACGTTTTAAAACCTTTCCTGTACGGACCTCGCGGTTCAGAAACAGTTTCATCCCAAGAACTATAAACGCACTCAATCACTGCTCCTTGTAGAACTGTTTGTACTTATAAGTACAAATACCTCCCTGTAAACTTGCACTACAGTTATAATGTTACACAACCTGCGCCACTTTATAAAGCGCGTATTTACATATGATGACAATATCATTTTTAAGATGAAATGCAGGAAAATATGTTTATTATATTATACAGGTAAAACTTTAACTTCATTTAAATCTATATTCTTCACTGGGACTGGCGTGAAGGATAGAATAATTAAACCTGTACTACGAAGATATTTCAATGTTCCTTAAACTTTTTAAAGAATCAGCGCTCTAAGTTTACAGATGGCTTAACATCTATTACAGAGCTGATTGTGTGGCAATCGGTTACTTGGAGAAAGAAAAGCAAGAACTGCATGGCTACGCCAATACATATTGAATATAAAACAGAAAGAGAAAATAACGACACAGCTAAAAATGCAGCGGCAAATTTCGACAAAAGTTAAATGCTTGTGTCATGAGCACGAGGCGGCTAGTGTCTGCAACGGACATGGCCATCCGCCGTGAATAAGCTACCTCACTGACATTGGCGGGCGAAGGAGCCACCGATTCTTTTTCTGCCCAGTGCCACCACAAACCTAGAGCCGCCCCTGATTGTACTGCTGCAATAAATAATTTCATCGATGGTCGTGCACAATCGCTGCGCTGTAAAACCCATGTTTAATAACGTGCTTTAACTCTTAATGATATCACGTATACATCACAGTATTTTAGTTATTCAGAGAGCTGTAATATCACAAATGTAATGGATTCTGTGTACAGTCGGATGAAGAGAGCCGGTTTAAGAAGCAAGTAGTGATTCACACACACAGATCACATAGAAGATCAAATACAAAACAAAGCATTTAACGTGCTACTTTAATTACGATGTGATTTGAGAAACTGGTTAAGTAAATGATTTTAAGATGACGTTTATGATGTTCTACTTTAATGACAAAATAAACTACGTGATTAAAGTGGAAATTTCGAGATTGAAGTTGTCATTTCGTGCTTTTTTTCCCCCACTGTGCCTTTTTTTTCTCTGTACCCTAAAAAGCTTTCATATGACACTCAGACGGTAGGCTACGACTCGCCTTTTCACGGTGACGGATATCTGAGCTTTCAAGTTTCTCCAACACGCTATGTCACTCGATCAACTTCCTTTTGTTGATTATACCACGGTTTAATTAAACAAATAGTATATTTTTCCTTTGCCTCCACTTGATATTCGCTTAAATCGTTTTATTTTCCCCCGTGCTTTTCCCATTGTCTTTTCACCTGAGCTTAAGGGCGATTTATATTGATTTGCATATTCAAAGAGGCGTAATTCTGGGAGGAGTTAGGGCGTTACATAATGCGCGTGCACGAGCGTTAGTTTTCACTCTGATCGGGATTTATGTAGCGGAAGAACGTGGAAGTTAGATGCGCACAGATTCCTGCATCTGGATTTTTCTGTGCGTAAACACATTTCGGCTTTTGTGCTTACGCCATGTTATAGTGCGAGTTCTACGCACGGCGTTATACATGAGGCCCCTGGAGAGCTACTGTGGCTGCAGGTTTTCATTCTAACCCTTTTCTTAAACCAGACTTTGCTGCTAATTAACACTGCCTTAATTATAATTGATGCACAACTTAAGACTCAGGCCCCTTAATTATTTTTTTTTCCTTTGTTAGCAACCAAACAATATTAAGACACAAAATGAACCAACACATAAACAATACCCTGCATCTACCACACAATAACTGAAAATAAAGAAAGGTGAAGGCCTCAGTAATGTTGATCTGCTCGGGTCCACAAAACATTTTCACAGTGCTCTTAAAGAAAATCAACAGTTTTGGAAATGTCTGCCATGGCAGAATGAGCACATTGGAATTAAATAAGTTTAATTAGCAACGACAATTGGCTTCAAGTTAAGAAACTGAATGATGGTTGGAGTTTGAGGCCCCAACTTAGTTGGTCATCTTGGCTCACTTCACATCAAATTTATGTTTGTGCCGTTTAAGGAAAAAAGAATAATTTCAGTGGTCAGTCTCAAGAAAAGTCAATTAAAAAAAAGACAATAGTTAATTGGCAGCAAAAACTGGTTACTAATTAAGAAAAAAGTTAGAGTGAAAACTTGTAGCCACAGAAGGTCTTCAGGACTGGAGTTGGAGACCCCAGTCTAGACTTTAAGTTGTAGTTACTCTAATATGGGTGCAAAATATCATGAAGTTCAACTCGCCTGTGTGATGTATTTCCCCATTCATATAATCGCCCTTCCTAATAAATTTTTTTTTTAAATGGCATATATCCTGTATTTTTAAGTTGGTTCAGTTATACAGTATTATACATACAAAATGTCATTATTCCAAAATGACTAAATCACTATTAATGTGTGTGGGTTTTTTTTTTTAAAGAAAAAAAAAGGCATACTTTTAATTTGGACCAAATGCAAGCTACAAAATTTAATGAAAATCAGTTGTACCACATCTGGTCGGTTTGTTAGCAAATCCCCCCCAACAATGGCATAAGGACTGAAATGAAGCCCCTTAGTAGTGATGTCACAATACCAGAATATTTGTATTTGATACCAATCCCAATGAAATTTCACAGAATTTGGTATCATTGCAAAAACAAACTGCATTCCACAGTTTTTAATAAAAAGTACCCCCAATATTCAGGTGAAAAATATTGAGTCTTTTTTGGTAATTGAATATAAAATACTTAAATAGTGGTATATCAAGCAATCAAGTAGCTACCTAACTATCATTTACATAAACTATTACCGGAGTTCATAAATATATTATACAATGTAGGGATTAAATTTTAATGTGTGAAAACTTGTGTAGATTACAGCACAAGGTTTATAAAGAATGATCTCCTCATCGACTACCTGATTTCTCTAAACATGGGCACATTCTAAATTTATAATAAGCACAATTCCCCAAATCACACTTTTAACTTCATCTGCCTGCATTACAAAGCCGCATTTTCAAACATGAGTTCAGCATTCAAACATCTATTGGAAATCAAAAGCCAACACTTTAAAGTATTTGACAAACATTAAAATAAAACCCTGTGTTCAATACCAACCCAAGGCTGCAACATTCAAATTGAGAACAACAGCAAAAAGAATAAAGGAACATATGAGGACTAGGAAGCGATGGAACAGCTCAGCACCCAACCCTATTATTAATAAGAAAAGCTAAGGGCTAAGGTTGAACCAGGTGTACTTTATCAGTCCATTTATTTCCACCGACGATTCCAAAAGACCACTTCAAAAAATGGAAGAATTCTAGATGGAAAGAGAAAAGCAATTGTGAGATTTTCAGTGACAGGCAAAGGCAACCAGTCGTTTTTTAATAATTGATTTCTTGATACCAATGTTACCAAAGGTTTCAAAAACGTAATATCTGTGAAATAAAAGAAGCAGAGGGAAAAATCTCAGTGATTAATAATGGGTTATAAAATACCTTACAAAGCTTTGCACATAATTTTGACACTTCTTTGTGAATATGGGACAGATTAAATGATATATTATACACAGAAGGAAGGGCATAAGAGATTGGAAACCTCACAAGCTTTAATAACCGGCTGTAAGTAAAAGGAAAGGGAAGTTGAGGGGATATATAAGAAAGGAAGGTTTTAGAGATTGGAACATTCAAAGGCCTGATTCATCAAATATGCCACCCATTGTGAGAATGACTTTGCTAAACCAGAGATGCAACACAATATGACCACCTTTTAATGCTCAGAGCAGGCTTGTGAAAAATAGGAGTAAATGGGTGGTGGCTAGATATAGGCCAAGGCACCTTGCCATATTTCCAAAGTGTTAGTACCTAGTGGACCCATCTTTGAAGCTCAAAGCTTAATACTGGAGAATAGGAGGGTGGGCACAGAACTTGGAGATACCCAATTAGGCTTTACCAGCAACCACATGGGAGCGTCAGCTGATGGGGTAATCCACTGCCACACTGGATGCAGTTCACAAGCCCAAAAAGTATAATTTAAGATCTGGCATTGGAACACCACCCTTGCCTTTGCCTCAAATCAAAGTGAAGTGTTTAACAACAAATTTTTGTTCCACAGTAGGTAGACAGATGTGATCATACATTGAACCAGTATTTAAGGGTTAGCATTGCACTAACATTTTAATAGCCAGTCTGGATCTGAAAAATAGGGCATAGGTGAACATGACATCAGAGATTCTCATTTTATTGATTGCAGATAACTGGGAGTAATGATGTCTTGTAGCAGAGGAGAAATGTCTTGACTAGGTATTTAGAAATGCATGAAAGATCACTGGGGACATTTCAAAGAAGAGTACAGAACAGTGATATTTTATGATAGGAGTCAGACATTGAGATTGGCGTAATTAATGGAAGAGTTCTTCAGACAATTGATAAGGGCTCAAAAGAGTTTGAAGAGCATCGAGGATAGAGTGTATCCCTGTCCTGCACCTTTAAAATTCAGAAAGGGTAAAAGAGATTTGAATTGGTGAGAACCACTGCCACAGGAGGTGAATACGAGTTCTAGATCGTGTTGATAAAACTTGACCCAAACCCCATTGAGAGCATGACGTGCCATAGCATTCCCCAGGTCATCCTGTTGAAGGCCTTTTCTGCATCCTGAACCAAAAGTGAAGCCAGATGTGATGGAGGTGGAGCTTTGTCTAATATGTACAAGGTGGCATACATTGTTCACTGCTTGGCATACTTCTAGTAAAACCAGTCAGATCCCAGTGAATCAGTGTGTGAAAAATATTGTAGTCACCTTGCTAAAAACTTGGCCAACATTTTTTCACATCTGCATTCATCTGACAAATTAAGCTTTAGTTTGTTGTTTTCCTCAGGATCTTTGTCTTACTCTAAAAGGAGAGTAATTAATTCTGAGTTTACTGAGGGGTTCCCCTGTTTGGAGAGAGCAGTATTTAACACCTGCTGATGAACAGTTTCAAGGTGATACCAAAAGCCAGATTGAACCTCAGGTGACAACCCATTTGGGCTAGGGGCTCTACCAGTTCTCCCTGAGTTCAGAACATATTTCAGCTCTGTCTTCTTAGTGGTAGAATAGAGTTTATCAGGCTCCACAGCTTGTTTTAATCTGGGAAGGGATACATTTGTGAGAAAGGTGGATGTTTTGTCTGAGAAGCAGGAATTTTCAAGGAATACATTTGAGTATCCATCTACCATTATCCAACCTGCTATATCCTAACTACAGTGTCATGGGAGTTTGCTAGAGCTAATCCCAGCCAACTCGGGGCGCAAGGCAGAAAACAAACCCCGGGCAGGCCGCCAGCCCACCGCAGTACATTTGAGTAAAACTCCTAAAATTTATTGGTTTGTAATGGGTCATGCGTGGTGATGCTGTAATTATTATTAATAATGAACGATGGATGCAGATTCCTGACAACAAGTTGGCACCTGAAACACAGTATTTGGCACAGGTTTGATGGATCTCGGTAGCAGAGAGTTTAGTTTGTACCTTGTCATAGAAATCTGTGGTTCATGGTCAGCATCTAAAAAACAACTTTTCCTAAAGTATAGATAGATGTGCTTCTTAACCATAATCTTATGGCTACATGCCTGTGCTAAGCCAGCTGAGTAACGAATAGTTAAATCCTTTGACACCTTTAATTGCCAACCAGGCATACAGTATGTAGGGTCAATGGCAGTGTTGAAATTATTGCTTAAAAGCTGTCCAACATAGAATTTCGCTTATTACAAAAATAAACAATTTTAAGCAGAGACTTATTAAAGCACTATCTTGAGGCACACTTCAGGAGTTAATACAGATACATGTAAGAGATAACACAGCGATGATCTAACAAGGAGGCCAGATCCTAGGGACTGTGAGACAAGACATAGTTGAATGGGTATCTGGGTCTATTAAGAAGGGGAATCAAGTATGCATTTTTGTTCATACCTAAAACAATTTCAAAATCATTAGCCTAGGAATTTATTTGTTATACACAGAAAGAAGTTGGACTGATATGGCATGGGGGACCATTTAGTAAGCAGAACAGTCTTCCCCCAAATTCTGTTGGTATATAGCAGAATCTTTTGAAGTCATCAGAACTCTAGTCCAAAATTTAGGCCTGCAGATTGTGGCACGCCAAATAGCGACACCCTTTTTCCAGGAAACTGCAAATGAAGAGGCCACCACTTTGAAATACCTTTGCATGTCCTTGACCTATCATACCCCAGTAGCTTGGTCTCTTGTAGAGGTGCAATATCCCTGTTATATGTTAAATAAAATCCAAAATGGTGGTCCTTTTTCACATTTGACTCTAGACCACAAACATTCCAAAAATGTAATTGTTAAATTAGCAATTAAACAAGATCTCTATAGAAAAGGATACAATAAAATACAGTAAAGGGGAGGGGGCAATGTAAGCATCCACCCAGTGCATTCAGGTCTTATACATAAGAAAAACAGCAGGGCACAATCTACTCGTTCTCCCAAACTAGAAAAGTTTCCCAGAACCATCACCCTCCCGCAGCCATCCATAAACTGTCAAGACAACATGAAAAAGAAAATTATATAGGTAACCTGAAAGAATAATAAAACAAAAAAAATACAAACTTGATGCCCTCCTGCCTGGCCCAACTGGAAACATATAAGTTAAAGGTTAACATAAAGAAAAATAAACAGAGATTACTCCATCAGAACCCCGTGACCCAGTAGTTAGGATATAGCAGGTTGGATAATGGATGGATGTATACTTAAGAATTTAAAGATATGGAAGATTGTTGAAAAAAAATTCATTGCAGGATAGAAAGTAAATATTCCATTTAATCTGATGACTGGAAGCAGATGCATCATTCTAGCACCTTTTAAAACTACAAGGATTGAACTAGTAAATACCTCCAGAATGAAAAAGCACTTGCAATTCTAAATGAAGGTAAAAAGGACCAGCAGCAAATTGAATCTTACAATGAACTGTAACAACATTGATCAAGACATGAAACTAGAGTATACTAACTGTAAAATGAGAGAACATCCAGTAAGAAGACATTTTATGCAATAAAAAAAACAATATACGGCAGCACATCTTCTGATGGAGAAGCTGAAAGGGGACATTATAATAGAAAGATGCGAGAAGAGCAGAAATTATAAGTAACTTTCATAGCCTGTTTTGGGTTGTGATGGCAAACCTAGCCAGTTCTGTTGGTGAGCATTATTTGAGCTGGGTACAAGAGCAAGGATTAAGCTCAGATTTCTCAGCATTTTTTAGGACTGGAGACATTGCCTTCCTCCCTTGTGCAGATGAGCCACTGAAGAAGGGGAGGAGTAAAACATGGTGGATTTTTTTTTTTTTTGACAAATTTTGTTTTTTGTTTTTTTTGTTTGTTTTTTCTCTCTCTCCCCCAAAGCTCAAAGCTTCTTTCAAAACTGTTTGTCTGTTGACATAGTTCAAGATTTTTAGAATAAGTGGTATTGGAGGAGAATTGTGGTTTGAGTTGTAGATACAATGACATTTTTCTATAGGAGAAACATAGTTGGTGAGATGTGGGAAGAGAATGGGCTCTCTTTTGAATAAAACTCTCTGCATTTCTTTGAATGTGCAGTACTGAAACATTATTTTGCCAATTTATACCTATATGATATGTCAGTTTTCTGTACATGGGGGTTACCTAAACTTCCAGTGTTTTTAATCTTGTATTTGTTGTGGTGTGTCGCATTAGTTAGTTTTTGTAACTCCACAGAGATCATCTTCTGCTAATCATTAAGTTCCTTTAAGTCGAACTAGATAACACCAATTTCATCCTGAAAGCCCTACTAAAAGTAGGCATCAGTGGCTGCCACCTGCTTAGTGGCAATGAACTTAATATGGAGATGTTGCTTGAAAATATTAAAGCCACCATCCCCTGTGGCTTCACCTTCCTACACGTGGGAAGATTTCTTTTTTGGGCTGGGGAGTTATTCACGTGTCATTCTTAACCAAATCGGCATCATAGCAAAACAAAAGGTAACACTTGTTATAATTTTATATATATTAGTAAATTAGAAGTGTACAAAACAAATAACACAAGACAGCCAGAAAAGTCAAGACTGACAGGGGGTGTTGTGATGATATAAATAAAATCCTTTTCTGCAATTGTTGGCATTATAAAGGCATTAGTTAAAAACAAAAAAAAATCTGTGAAAAGTAAATAAAATATTCTTGTTTTACACTAAAGCTGCCATGCATCTTTCTGTAGTTTTACTGCTGTTTGGTGGGAAACTTCTTTAGTATTTATTACTAAATGTGCACATTTCAATCAACTGGGCAGATGCAAAAATATATCCTTCATGTATTTTAATTATCAAAATAGTTCAGAAATTATTTTATTTATCAAAATAGTTGTAACCATTCTCGCATATTTCTGTGGATATGTAAAATTTGTAAACCGTAATTGGCTTGTTTTTCAATTACAAAAAAGTCCTCATTAGCAGACAGTGCAAGTTCTTGGAATCTTCTCTAAGTATTTCTCGCACACAAAATAGCAACATTTTAAAAAGTCTGCTTTTGTTTAATCGTCAATTTGTTTTATGCTCATCTTCCCACCTGGCTTTGCAGCATTCTACAGAAAATGAGAGTAATGCAATGATGCTGTAATAAAAGTGAAGTTTCAAAGTTGTTCTGCTGCTGCAGGATATAAAACTACTTCAGTATTTTAATTGTAAAAAGAAAATCAGCAATTCTCTATACACCTGGAAACTTAAACTAGTAAATGAGGCAGAAATTAATGTATTTTTATGTAAATAGTTCATACAAATTATGCCCATGCATGCATATTTATGTAAGTGGCAAGTAGCATGATGGACTGTTTCTGAAATTATTCACATTGGCAGTCCACATTTATCTTGGAGCCTGTAAGAAATTCCCACACTACTAAATGGTGACACCTCATTCACTTTTTTGTTATATGAGCAACCTCTCATCTGACACTACCTTTTCACTTTATCTGCTCCTGCCGACCTGACCATCTTTGTGCTTCCTTTCATAGCAGAGTGACCGCTATTGTCCCTATTTATTTAAAGTTTAGTACTGATCAGGCTTGTCTTTTTAGCATATAACGTATTTGCCATGAAAAGTGATATGAAAATACTGTCTGCAGTGACATTTTCACCCATTGCCTGTGAAAGTTTCAACAAGTCACATCACACCGTTTGCATGGTGCAGGTTGGCAAAAAACTTGGAAAATGTCTGATATACTGATAAAACTGCCAGCATACAAAGTACAATGTGGAAAGCAACATGCTAGACGGCACTTTATGAATGTAGAAAGCTGCAATTGAAGAGTACAGCACTGGAAGGTGACTTACTCGCAACATTTTCACAGACACTGTAGACTGAACAATATATAGAAATGTGACAATAAGCTGTTGGTTTTCTTTACTTGTATTAATGAAAATGCAAGATTCTAAAATTAAATATGTACTGTATAAAGTTGTCTTGTTTCATTTCTGAGATACCTTCTCAAATTAAAACATTTTTGTGTATTAGTGACTTTATCCATCATGTCTCAAATTTATATTTACAGAAGAAGTAGTATACATTTTGTAATTTTCCGCTACCTTGGAGAAGTATCTTCAAGGCAGTTGTGGATGACTCGACTTTTGTAATACAGTTATAAACATTAAATATATATTTGAGTGCTGATGATTTTTTCTTTTAATAAATGCTTATTTATGAGTATTTTTATACTGTACAAATTTTATTCCAAGCTTCAAGTACTGCACATATGAGATATAGTAATGGCATCTCAAAGCCTTCAAGCCTCATTGACGCCCTCATTCCTTACCCACACCCATCAAGTCTGACTTGTCTGTGCAGCTGCTTTGACAACCCCTGAGCTAGACTGCCAAATGACAGCTGATACCTCTTGCTCATTCATTATCTGTCTGGGTAAAGCGGAGGATTTACTTTTTAAATTTGTAATCCTTCATTACCTTTAGACTGATTTAACATTTTTCATTGCAGACAATTTTAAATGGTAGTAAAATAATGACCAATATCATGGATATGGGGTATACTTTTTATATACTTTTAATTATGGTTTAACTAAACTTCTGTTGCTGTTTGTGCAGGTAGTACTAACAGTAGGCATTTTGCTTTTGGTTTTAACTATTAGAGCTACTGTACACCACCCTCAAAATTCTTAACTTCATGAATAAACTGGAATAAGAATTTAAGAAGAGTCTAATAAACAACCATGTTAACTAAATATGAAGAAAAATAGACATAATGGATTAAGCTTCATCACAAAATGATTCCAGTGCTCTATGAAAGTTATTGAACTTTTTGTTTATGAAGTATTCGACAATATAAAATTAACTATAGGTGATCATAATTTAAAAGTCCAGCAGCTTTCTGACTTTCTGACAGCTATATTATGAGAATTTTTTTCCAAACTCTGTATCATCACTAATGCTACAGAGAAAGGACTGCTCCTACACAAACTGTAATTTATACTGTCTTTTGCACATATTTAGAATTATAATTAAAGTATGGTACAAAAATAACAGTCAAGTGGGTGGCTACTATTTTTCTAGTAATGAATTCTGTCCTGAAGTACAATTTGGTATTTATTTGCAGTCAAGAAAGTAGTATCGTTAGTGTTTGAAAATAATACTAAAGAAGGCACATTTTTTTAGCTTTATTTTTGTCATTCAGGATTTTGAAATTAAATTTTTTAATTTTAACTCATTGTTGTCTGTGTTTTTGTATCATTGTTAGTAATTGAGTGCTACGACCCCACAGTGACAATCTTTTTACTGACTGGTTTTTTTTTGTTTCAGATTTTCTTAATTTGGCATTTTTGATGAAATTATGTTTGAACCAACATAATGTAATAGCATGCTTTGATAATCAATGTTGTCATTTTGTCTAATGTAGTCTTCAAGTTGTTGAAATTCAGTTGCTATAAGTGATTTGTGATGTGTTTCAAATATTAACTTGGTATTTTTGTTTTTGGGTTTTATAGAAAATTGCTTCGCTACCTCTCCTATATTGCTCAGGTCACGGGACAATTCTTACTTTATGGATCCACATATGTACTGCAGTACACAGATGAAAGCAGTGACATTGGGTCATTGAGGAGCCCAACATCTGCATCAAATAAGTGATTCTGGAATAACCAAATCTCTCAACAAGAGCAGAACTTTTCCCTTTGATTCTTGTTTAACCTTTTTAACTGTAAAGTGTAACTTTTATCATGATCTTGGTATGATTTGGTATTAATGGAGAAGAACTTTATTTGCACACATTTTTAACTTGTATGTTTTCTATAGTTCTTTTCTGAGTAAGCTCTTCCATTGGTGAATACGGAATAGCTGGACATTTGTAGTATCTATAATATAGTGAAATATCTATTGGGCATTCCTCTTTACACAACATTGAACTCATTCAATTTTTGGTCTACAGATCATAAAATGAATGGACTTTTTTATCTTTGGTCCTCATCGATTGTATTTATTTTATTTGTTTGTTTACTATAAAAATAAATCTGTTTAGTTGTCTTGTGGTTTCTTATGATCACTGGTATATGTTTTAGTTATCAAGTGGTGATTTATGTTTGTATTTAAATTTTGGTTCTAGTTTAAAGACAATTATTGTACCTTTTTAGATTTTCCTAATTGTTTATTTTAAGGTAAAGTATTTAAAATTAGACTAGTTTCTATACATTACTCATGACAAATTTCTGACAGGAATGAATTTTAAAATAGTGTCATACATAGCATTTGCTGAGTTAAGTTAAATGCTGGAGACCTTGTGCCTTCTACCTAAACTGTTAATTTAAAACAACATTTTTGTCTAGGATTTTGTTTAACAAATGCTAAACTGCATGAGCTTCTACGGAAAATGGCAATTAAATAATTATTTAGCAAAATTACAGAGAACATGTAAACTGAGGTGACTGTGAACATTTTATTGCTGTACAGTATTTCAGAATCATGAGGGTAAAATCAGCTATCCTGATCAAGAAATATAACCGAGATCACAAAAGCTCAGTTATGTTGATGAGGTAAGAAACTGCGTCCTTTGGTGTCTTAAAGTTACTACTGTTTTTATTAATGCTTTTTTTTTTTTTTCTTCCAATTTATTGGTTCTTAATTTGGAAAAGTTTAGCAGTGTTGTGTGTTTCTTAACCCATAAAGATTTAATTAGTGGTGCTTTATTTACCAAATCAGGTAAGGACAAATATTAAAACAAACATTTATCAACATTATATTTTGTTTTACTTGTGCCATCTCTTGCCTTTTGTAACCTATGTGAATATGTCTGTGTAGAATCTACTGGAAACCTTTCATATCTGTTTGGTTTTTTTTTTTTGTTGTGTGTGATTTATATATATATATATATTTTTTTTTTATTATTATGAATACACACGCTATTGAAAGTTTTTACTTTAAAAAATGTGTTAAACAGCAGCCATCATCTTGGCATGTGCAGCACTGTCAACATTTTTAATAGTTGCTTTTTTCTGTTCTTTTCAATACACATTCTGCTATTTGTTTCTTTAACTGACATTTTATGAACTTTACACTGATTTGCCTTCTGTTGAATATCAGTGTTACACTCATTACTGTATTTTGTATATCTGTAGTGCAGATAATTTAATTTTATGAATGCAGGTTATCTACTAAGACATTTAATTAAAAGAACAATGTGAGCCTCAACTTGGTACGTGTATCACCATAAATATCATGTTTACAATGCTGTATATTTTTTAACCTAAATAGTTTATTAAAAACAAAATTCTTTTATTTGCACCTGTTTGTCTTTCTTAGAATGAAACTGCTCAAATATGGGGGGGAATGAAGGAATTCCTTGCAGCCCAAAAAAAATATAGGCCCTTCCAAGTTGTGACAGTCATTGCAGTGCTACTATGTAACAGTGACATTGCCTCCTTTTTAAAACAAGAACATGTAACCTCCACTTATATCAATCTAACCTGGGTACTTGGGAATATGGGGTAGCACTTGAGATTTTGGTGCTGTTTTTGACTCCACATAAATAAAACTCTTGGCATAAAAATGTTTATTTTATATTCTCTCAGTGAACCTCACTAAATTTAATTTTCCAGGTTTTTATTGGAAGTAAGTCTTTTATACGTTAGGGATGCATTCTTACTTGAAAAGGGCATATATTCCACTTCAAGCTCCAGTTCCATATTTTTCTGGATTTGATTCTACTCACCCAAACTCTAAACTGAATAATTTAATGAAAAAAATGATAAATGGATATTCCTACTGCTTAAGATATTAATATTTTTATAGTGATTTGAAATTCCTATGGAGTCTGTGGTATACTGTATGTTTTGCTTTTCTAAGAAATGTTATAAATTGTGTGCTACATTCAAAAACGTAGTTTTCAAAGCTACGTTGATGTACTCCTTTTACAGTTGTAGTTGGTTTTTCAAATTAGTTTGAAATATGGTATATCACAGGAGCGAGCAGTTGTGCTTAGAATTTTGAAGATGGTTTGCACAACTAATTTATCTTTATCTACTCTTATGCCAAAATCCACTAAATATTTATATTAAAATGGATATTTTAAACTACACCACAGTGAAAGTATAACAGTAGGATATAATCTGTGTACTGATAGTCACCATTTGTATTATGGCATACTGTACACCAGGCTAAACGTCACTGTTGTAATCTATTTTGAATTCTCAAAATTAAGGTAAAAAGGATTTTTTTATTAAATTCTTAATATGAGGTTCATTTGAAAATAACAATTAATAGGAACCATGATATCCATCATCAGGGTGTCCATATTAAGAAATGGGGCTCTGTTTATATTCTTATTTACTAACTCTTCAAAAATGAAGCTGAGCTGGGCTTTCCTATTACAGTGAGAATCAGAAATGGGCTGTTGCATCACATCAACATGTATTAAACAAAAAAAGTTGTTAGAGTAGTCTGTGTTTGATCTAAAAATGAATGGCTTCCTTATACATATTCAATTTAAAATGGAGAACCGGTCTCTAAAGAAGACATTTTGTTCAGATTACCCAACTACACAGTCTTTGCAGTGATGTGTTTTTTTTTTGTTTTTTTATTTAAAAAAAGAAGTTAGTTTTTCTAAATACAGTCTGAGGTATTACCTGAAAATTTTAATTTAGTTGGTAAATGCTGCATTGTAGTGACACTTTTGCATCTTCATTTCTAATTGTGGAAGCTGTTAGCCTTTAAGGTAATCCCCTCTGTGGTCCATTTTATACTGTAATTTACAATAATGATCATTAAAACGGATGTGAGATGCTCAGAGCTGGTTTTGGACTGTCACCCATTGTGCTTACAATACCCCCAACCTCCCAGACCCCACCACAAAGCCAGTTTAAATTTCAAGTATGTTAACACAATGAGTTTTACAAAGCAATGAGTTTTATTGTGTGGATAGCTATTCTCCATGATCCCTAATCTGTCTCTCCTATTCAACTTTCAAGTTACACATAATGAGCCTTTGAAAAACAAACATTCTGTGTGGGCAGACACAGAGCCGGGATAAGGCGAACTGCAGGCCTCACTGACCTCTCACATTCCCTGCATGCATGCAGCTTTATATAAGCACAACCAACTTTAACAAAGAATGTTTTTATGGCAATAAAAAAGAAAATCTTTGCTGCATGTCTTGTGTTTCACCCCTCCCTCTGAGCAAAAAAGATAGTTTAAATGGTATGTATTTTTAACAGAATATCTCTTAAACTATGACATTATAGCAGCCTGCATACAGAATGATGCAGCAGTTAATGTCAAAAACTCTATGTAGATTCCATGATGTAATTTATATTTGCATGGTGTACATGCTAGTTTTCTCTGCTCTATATTGGTTCCATAAAAATAGACACAACCTTTTTACATAAAATGTTTTAAAGCTATGACGCTGATCTTGAACATTGCATTTTTTGGCTCATAAACACACTGTTTTGAAGTAATTGTGTTGCAGAACTACAGGTAAATGTAATTTTTCATGAAAAGGGACTTGCAAAGCTATTCAGTTATGACAAATGATAGGAAATGAATGAAAGGCAAACTTATTTACAGCAACTCGATTGATATGGATCACTGGTGAAGGTGGCAATGTGATGGTAAATTATAAGGTTTTCAAAGTCCCAAGTGGGGACACTTGTGCAGAATTTATGCCCACACATAATATCCATCATTCACAAATGATTATTGTAATAATTACAATGCTTGGTTATGTGAGAGCTGTCTGAAATGGTAAAATTTATATGAAATGCATGCTGGTCAATAAAAGGATTATGTAAAAATGGAGTCTCTAGTATGTGACTGTCATCTTTGCTGGTATACATGTTAATAAAAGGATCCAACAAGTGAACACTAGAAACACACTGGAATGTACACAGTGCTGAAGTAGAAATAAATAAATACTGGTGCTCTGTTTTTGTCTGCTTCTTTTTCTTGCTGAGCTGCTGTTTAAATGTAACACAAGTTGTTAATCAAGTGGGGTTCTCTCTTAGAGTTTGGTGAGAGCTGTTGTATAAATATTCTGACAATGTTTCACCAAAGCAATGCTTGCAGCACTGAAAAACTTTTTTAGATGGGCAGAGTGTTAATACTGGGACATTTTAATATTCTTCAGTTATTTATGAGACATCTGGTCACTCTAGTAAATATCAGTGTCACTGAAATAGTCGTGCCATGGCGCACTTCACTCATATGATAATATTTTGCTTTCCTTCCTTGTAATTTATACTTTTCTGGCTAGGAAGATCATTTAAGTTGCAGTGGTTCTGAAGATTTTTTGACAAAGAGTCTGGTTTTAGTTAGAGAGTGTCTCCATGGCCTGGCAAGTTCTCTATGAGGTTTCATGTGTACAGACGGACACATATGGCATAGTGCAATGGGTGCTTTGCACATTATATCCAAACACACCTAAAAATAGCTGACCTCCAGGGATTTTCATGCAGTAATGTCTGTAAAGTTTATAAAGAAAGTTGTGATATACAAAAGACATTGAGTAAATTCTGAAGTAACTGGAGAATGGACGGACTAATTCAAGACACTCATAACAGCTTTTTAAAACTGTAATGTGCAAAAGAGCATCTTTGAACAATGTATCAGACCCCGAAGTGGATGGGTTACAGCAAAGGAAGATCGTGTCACTGGTTGCAGCTTAGTGGGTCTTAGCACACATTAGTCCTACTAATACCAATTGAATAGCACAGAATACCTAAACATTGTTGCTGACCATGTGGACCCCTTTATGGCCCTTTCAAATAAAAAATGTACCTTGTCACAAAGCACCCATCATTTCAAACTGAGTCTATAAACTTGACAATAATATGAGTTTATGCCTGCCCTGCACATTCCTCAGATCTCAGTCCAATAGAGCAACTTTGGAATGAGGTGGAACAGGCTGAAAAATTGGTGAGAACTGCATAGTACTATTAAATTACAATGGCCTAAAGCCATGGGAACTTTTCAGAATTCAGGCAGTTCTGGAGGCAGAGGCAGTCTCAGCTTATACTAGGTAGGTGTACATAATAAAGTGGCCACAAGACGTGTGTGTACATGGTTAGTAAATAACAGTAGCCCTGTATTTGTAATGGACTTGGAGTGGTGTTCAGTATAAGAAGTGGCCACAGACACTGTGTTAAAACTTTGTTATTTGTCTCAGCAAGTACTGCAAGTTTAGCTGGCCTTTTTCTAAATCTTTTGTATTTGTCTGTGAGGGATACAAAGGTAATGAAATTCTAATTGATATTGAAAACTACTGTTTCTTTGTTTTCTTCTTTGTTTTCCCACTAGATGGACAGTAAAAAAGATGCAAGGCATACTCTAAATTAAAAGCTGAAATCACCTTATTCTTACTCTTTTCCTAGTACAATACAAGTAAAAAGGGAAAGAACTATCTCCATTATGAGAGTACACACAGGTGTGGCAAAATGACCTAAGAATAGATGGGGCAGAAGGCACTGTGACCTGTAGAAGATTGGAGAAGGATGGTGTTTGCTCATTCATCACATAAATGATGGGGTTGGACGAGTCTCTGCCTGAGAGCATTGACTCGAAGGCTTTTTTGTGTTTTATTAGTATACTCTTTTATTCTGCATGAATTGGCTTACTTTGTGTAAAGTTATTACTTTTTCTTCAGTGCACACAATAGCGGTCCAAAACATGTAACAGCAGGACAGAAAACTGATTTGATTATAGAACTGATTTAATAGAAAGACTGAATTGTATTTGTTATGTGAATTGTTATGTGGAAATATTTCATTAAAGTACCTCACTTGAAAATCTGATGTTGATGCTAACGAAGAAACGGAAGTTTGCTTATGCTTTTGTCGAGTTACATTTGTGTGAACAATTTTAAAACTGAGTTCTATAATTTCTGTTTAAGAGCCCACAGCATTGCAGTGGACTGTGATGTAATACATGTATACGGTGAAGAAACTCAGGAAGCCCAATCCAAAAATAGCTATCACAGGGGTTCTACTACAGTTTTCAGAGATTAATTGAATAGGGCTGCTCAGCTCAGTCCATAAAGGGTGTGATAATTCTTCTCAAATAAGGGTCTCTCACAAGCATAAATGTTTGGGGACCATCCCCGTATAATGTCCGTAGGACAAAGAAACAGACATACACATTGTAAGTTGATCAAAACAGTAAGTATTTGACGATCGTTACATATAAACATGGGGTTTTTATACAGACAAAAAAAAACGACGGGAAGTGAGTTGGCAGGAGATAACGTCGAAGGTGTGGGACGGAAACAACGTCATCAAAGATGGACTGGAAGTGATGTGGAATTGGTAACGATGTCATCAGGAGGAGCTGGAATTGATGTCATGTGAAGAAGCCAGAAGACACGTCATCTGGGTTGGAGGGACGTGACGTTTTTGGCAGCTATCTTTGGAATCCGTTCGTGTATATTTATTTTTCTTCTTTTTGTTTGTCAACCCATTGTGCTTACAAAGAGAGAGTGGCACCATTACCGTATATCAAACATTCGTTTCACAATATTTCACTCACCTTTGAGCTTACTGACTGTCTCCTAAGCGCACGTGTTTGACAAGGGTTAAAAGTTTTTATGGGAATCAGTGACATATCCATGAAGCTAATTCTGTTTTGTATTGCATTATATATTCATATGTATATTCCCACAGTTTAACTTAATTTGTTTCATTGCTCCAACATCGCCCTGCAGTGGGCTGGCACCCTGCCTGGGTTTTGTTACCTGCCTTGCTCCCTGTGTTGGCTGGGATTGGTTCTAACAGACCCCCGTGACCCTGTAGTTAGGATATAGCGGGTTGGATAATTGATGGATGGATGCTCCAACATTCACTCAGTAAATTTTGCATGTTAGTCTTGACGATAAATTACATTTCTGTACTAAAAGGTTCACTTTCTATTTTATCTGGATTCAATTTATATTTGAAATCATAGAATATGCCAACATAAGTCCAGAAAGTAGCTAATATTATACAGGTACAAACCAAATTCTTTACACATTGGCTGATAGAAAAGAATTACCTTATAGATGAAAGTGCTGTGCCAAGTAAATGGTGGAAACTTGCCCAATAGACATGTCAAATTACTTGGTGTCTCTAAATTATCCCAGGAAAGGTTTATGCTCTGAAGTGGAATAATGCCCCTCTAGTAATGGCTCCAGGCTTGTGCCAAATGTTTATTGATACTGGGAACTCCAGATGCCTCACAGCCTATGGGCTGTAAGTGGCTAACTGGGGGAATTTTGATAAAATGTGGCAAAGGATTCCTACCAAACTCTCAAATTGACTGACGGCTTTAATGGGGTTCTTCCTAAGCACAGGAGTACATGTTGATACATAAATAGCATCTAGTATTTGTTGTTGGATACACAATAGAAATGGAACATTAATATGTTTACTGAGCATGCTAAAATGTAGAAATCCTACCTCTAAACCATTAATGCAGGATAGGTAATGTTATCTGCCTCTCAGCTGTAGGAAGGAAAGTGCCTCCCATGGGGAAAAAACTAGAGAGAGAAAGAGACAGGAAAGTAGTACTTTGTGTGGTTACACAAGTAATGCCCCATTACAGTTACAGTGTGGCAACCTGAATCAGCATGTTTACTTAATTTTGTGTTTTACATAATTTTTGATCTTCTCGTATTAAGCAGGGCAAACTGTTTAGATCTTTGCCTTACAATATACTTGGCAAAAAACAGTTTTATTTAGAAATTATTGTGAGAAGGAAGTTTAAATTCTATAGTCACATTTCCATTCAATATTATTAATATTAATTAATTAGTTGATTTAGAACATGCCTTTATTCAAAGCAACTTGCAAAGCAAGATATAATACATAAAAGAATGATTAGAAGGTGCAAGCATCAAAAGCAACAGAAAACAAGATAAAAAGCCAAGCAAGAGGGAGTAGTACTACTTACTAATACATAAATTATACTTGAAACTAGACTAAGGTAAAACAAAGTCAAGTCATATCAAGTTGGGGAGGATGCACTTATACAGTGCATTGCCGCACCCAATACACAATGAAACAACTCTGGATCCCAGTTGGCAACCCACAAGGCAGACACACAGTCCAGTCCCACCCTCCGGAAATGACCCTCTACCTGCCACAGCCAGGTGTTACGTGGGCAACCCCTTGGCCTGGTCCAGTCACTCGGGAACCCAACAAAGAGGATCTTACGAACTGGAGGAACACCCACGAGGAAATGTGGCACATGGCCGAAGTGCTGTAACTGATGCACCCTCACAATGCAGGTAATGTGCCTCATTTGGGACTCCAAGAGCAGCCTTTCATTCGACACAAAGTCAAGCCAACGGTACCCAAAGATCTTCCGGAGAGACACAGTACCAAAGGAGTCCAGTCTTCATCTCAGGACACTGGATAGCGTCCATGTCTCGCAACCATATAGCAAGACAGGAAGCACCAGGACTCTAAAGTCTTGGACCTTCATCCTTTTGCATAGATATTGGGAGCGCCACACACCCCTTTGCAGTGAACTCATAACCCCCCATGCTCTCCCAATCCATCTACTGACTTCATAGGAAGAGTCACCAGAGACATGTATGTCACTGCCAAGGTAAGTACACCTCTCGACAAGGTCGAACTCTCTCCACAAACAGACACACTGCTGATGGCTGTGCCCAAGAGGTCATTAAAGGCCTGGATCTTGGTTTTTATCCAGGACACTCGCAAGCCCAGACACTCAGACTACTCGCTCAGTCTCTTGAGCGCCCTGATCAGAGCCTCCATTGACTCCGCGAAGATCACAGCATTGACAGCAAAGTCAAAATCCGTGCATCTTTCTTCACCAACAGATGCCCCACAGCCGCTGGACTCCATGACCTTGTCCAACACCCAGTCCATACAAGCATTGAACAGAGTAGGAGCCAAAACGCACCCCTGATGAACCCCAGAATCAACTGGGAAAAACACAGAAGTTCTGCCTCCACTCTGCACAGTACTCACAGTACCAGTGTACAGGCCGGCCATGATATCCAGCAACCTCGAGGGGATCCCGCGAACCCTCAGGATGTCCCACAGGATAGCGCGATCAACTGAGTCGAGTAAAACAAAACAGTATCCTAAACTCATTTTCAGTACAAAAACAGCTCTAAAAGAGAAACTTAAGCAGTTCCAAAATTTTGAATAAAAAGGTGTATTTTCAAAAGACGTCTAAAATGAGTAAATTGGGTGCAGTTCAGATAGTGAAAGGAAGATCATTCCACAGTTTTATTACATCTGGCAAGAGAATCAGATTGCTGCTATGTATAGTATTTTACTGCAATTTTATCTTAGTAAAACCACTTCAAAGTATTTTTCATTTGTGCTATATTTGTGCAAACAGGACATCTGAAGAGGAAATGATACATGCTGGATTGTTATTAACTTTTCTTTCTTAGTTTTTTTTTTTTCTTTCAAATGCCTATCCTGTTTTCCTGACCATCCACAGTTATGAGAGCACTCAGCAGGGCTTATTTAATTCTGATGAATAAAGTTTAGAAATGAATCAGATTTTTTGCTCTGAATACAGCAACAGGATATGAAATAGTGAGACCTGTCAATTTCCTGTAAGCTATTTGCTATTCCAAAAGTTTTACATGTATTTATTTATTAGCAAACAATAGGTTTATTTATAAAGAATAAGTTGGGATTGATGATTTTTTTCACTAAAATACAATCAAATGTTTCAGTCTGGGTAATTCAGCTTAATTTAATAAATTCTATCCATTGATGAAACATCGAGTTCAAAGGTTGGTGGGGATCTTAAAAGCCCACTTTTTCCTGTTCCCACTAATGAGATTTTGAAGTTATGGAAAGATTAATAGATGGTCATACTTTCTTTTTGTTTATTCTATTTGGTGGGGACAATCAGAGTGTGCATATGCTGACGTTCTCTATAATTTTTAGTTACTTAACTGACTTTGGAAATTATATTTCATTTCAGAAACTGTGGTAACATGTTTCTAGAGCTCCACTCAAAGTTTTGCCCCGATTCTGTGAAGTAAATATGAAGTTTACTATTTCTTCAGTGTTTAAGTGATCTTAAAGAAAAAATGTACAGTTTTACATAGAATAAATAGCATTTTTTAAACATACTTGCAAAATTATATTCTCAGTTTTGAAGACTGAAATTAATCCAGCAGATGTGTTACATGTAAATAATACTTTGTATTTTTTATCATTGCACATTAGGGTTATATGACCCATTTAGGAAAAAAATATTTTGTAGTAACTGCGGTGGGTTGGCTCCCTGCCCAGGATTGGTTCCTGCCTTGTGCCCTGTGTTGGCTGGGAATGGCTCCAGCGGACCCCCGTGACCCTGTGTTCGGATTCAGCGGGTTGGATAATGGATGGATGGATTTTGTAGTAATGTTGTCATTTTTCAGCAAGCAGACTGCAATGTCAAACTTTATTCTTCTGCCTCACTTGTCTTTTTCCCTCCTCATGTACAGTAGTTCTGAAGTAGTCTTACCTTACTACCAATAGGGCTGGCAAATACCAGGTGTACGTACTGCCCTGTGCTTTATCCTTAAGGATGAAAAGTGATGTTACACTGACTCTGTTTCGAAATAATGCAGTGAATCCACCTAATCTTTTAAAATGAAAAAAGAGTCCAGCATAGATTGTTATGAGTCTCTGCCCCACCTTTGGTGTTTGCAAATAACCTTCTCTCTGAGTGCCCAAAGAGCATGTTAAGTCAACATTCTGCCATGATGTATTTGCCTCTTCAATATTCTGAACTCTAGGTTTATTATTTTATAAGACATTAATAGTGACTGTGGATTTTTTCTTTAATCTATTAAGTATCTGTTCTAAAATACACTGGTTTAAATGGCAGGCATCTGAGTACAGGGGAAGTCAGAGGTAGAAGAGATACTGATAATATTCTTCTTATCATTATTTGGGAGGATAGAGGTTAGGTGCAACACTTATGAGAATCAATATCTGTCAGTGCAAAACTAACTCATCCACTCACTTTATTTTAGATTTTTCCTGATAAATACTTGTAATTTATCAAAAACAGGTTATGAACGGCTCAGAAGGAACCAACAAACAAGTTAGTCACTTTGTTTTTGATCCTCTGATCTGTGATATAGCTTGTGCAGTGACACATTGCAATTTACAAACACACAAATGTTTACTAGGTGCACTTTTGCTTAATGATTTTCAGTTGGAATAATGCCTGATCACAACACTTTTAAAAGAGGCCTTAACTCAAAGCATTAAAGGTTACAGGAACACAAAGGTTTTCTGTGCATTAAGTAATGCCTTGAATGTCACTAGTATTAAGAGAGGGAGTCACTGGCATGCAACAAGCAGGCATGCCATTGCCCATCTGAGAGATCTGACACCCATAATGCTGTTGAAACAGCCGGCAGGCACAATGCCAGCATCAGTGGCAGCAAAGTGAGAGCTAGGGTCCAATAGCACTGTCCTTAGTGGTTCTCAGTTTAAACTCCTAGATGTCAAGCCACACACACAGACACAGTTTTCTGTTGCACCATCAGTGTCAGTGTCTTGCACCGGGTGTGTCAAGCAGTCACAGTCACACAGCATGCAGAAGGATTGTATAATGACTGTTGGTAAAGTTAACATTTGTTTTTGTTGTTCTGTTGTTTTTGTTGTACTATTTTGTTTTCCTGTTATTTTCATTTGCTTATTGTTATTTAAGCAATGAATTCTTTCAAAGATAAAATCTACTCTATAAACTGGTTGTTAGCAGATTTAATTTTCATTCTATAAACTACCTACTGTTGGTTTAATGGAGAATTTTCTGTTCTAACCTATAACACATTAACAACTAGTGACAGACTTTGACAGACTAATTAAGATATCTTGGTAATCTATTTTGAGTAAATAACCTTCAGATCTTTTCATCTACTCATTGTATGACCTGCTTATTCATTTAAAAACTATTTTAAATTGTCATTATGCTTTACTCCCTACATCCATTTATTATATTAAAGTATATTTTATCATCAAGAGTGATAACCAAATAGGCACCATGCAGAGGATCCCACCATGTCAAAAATTTTACCACTTGTGCCAGTGAGAACATCTTATATTAAACAAGTAAAGCGTTCAAAACATAATAAAAACAACAAGCAACAGAAAATCATTCATGAATAAAGCAAAGATAAAAAATATAATACTAAATATGTAAAAGAAATGAAAAAAGAATTAAATGTGAGATCATTAAAGATTTAAGCAGCTTCACATGATGACTGTGTAACTTGCCAATAACTTGCAACAGTAAATGGGAGGAAAAACAATAATAGATGTGACTCTGGGCATGTCTAGGGATAGATAGATAGATAGATAGATAGATAGATAGATAGATAGATAGATAGATAGATAGATAGATAGATAGATAGATAGATAGATAGATAGATAGATAGATAGATAATTTGTTTGTCCCCAAGGAGAATTTAAAACTTTAAAGAAGCTCAAGAAAATAGGTTTAAGTAGGATGTGGATGAGGATCTGCCCAGTTGTGCCACATTTTTACATTTAAAGGCTTTTAACATTTCAATGTTACCAAGCCAGAAATGTTTATATGTGTGTGTGTTTTTTTTTTGGGTGTTGTTTACTTTTATTTATTTTTTGGGCACTTCTGTAAAATTTTAATTTCCTCCTATAGTAAAATATAATCTAATCTTATCTAAAGCAGGTCCAGTTGTTGTATGCATAAATGGGAAATGACACATGCTGATGGAATTTTCCCTGGTTGAAGTCATCACAAGTCATCACAATTCCAGGGTCCGGATGATTCATCATTAGAGTGTTCATAACAGAGCGAGTCATTTCTGTTGCCAGTCTCACGTTTACATTTTTGTTCCATCCCTTTGTCAAAATTTATTGGCAGTAGATTAGTGCCTTTCTTGTAAATTAGTTTACCACGTTTTCCCAATTTTTACACATATTTAGTTTCATGATTCTGACTTCTTTCAGCAATCTAAATACATGCCACTACTTACAGTGGTGTGAAAAACTATTTGCCCCCTTCCTGATTTCTTATTCTTTTGCATGTTTGTCACACAAAATGTTTCTGATCATCAAACACATTTAACCATTAGTCAAATATAACACAAGTAAACACAAAATGCAGTTTTTAAATGATGGTTTTTATTATTTAGGGAGAAAAAAAAATCCAAACCTACATGGCCCTGTGTGAAAAAGTAATTGCCCCCTGAACCTAATAACTGGTTGGGCCACCCTTAGCAGCAATAACTGCAATCAAGCGTTTGCGATAACTTGCAATGAGTCTTTTACAGCGCTCTGGAGGAATTTTGGCCCACTCATCTTTGCAGAATTATTGTAATTCAGCATTATTTGAGGGTTTTCTAGCATGAACCACCTTTTTAAGGTCATGCCATAGCATCTCAATTGGATTCAGGTCAGGACTTTGACTAGGCCACTCCAAAGTCTTCATTTTGTTTTTCTTCAGCCATTCAGAGGTGGATTTGCTGGTGTGTTTTGGGTCATTGTCCTGTTGCAGCACCCAAGATCGCTTCAGCTTGAGTTGACGAACAGATGGCCGGACATTCTCCTTCAGGATTTTTTGGTAGACAGTAGAATTCATTGTTCCATCTATCACAGCAAGCCTTCCAGGTCCTGAAGCAGCAAAACAATCCCAGACCGTCACACTACCACCACCATATTTTACTGTTGGTATGATGTTCTTTTTCTGAAATGCTGTGTTCCTTTTACGCCAGATGTAACGGGACATTTGCCTTCCAAAAAGTTCAACTTTTGTCTCATCAGTCCACAAGGTATTTTCCCAAAAGTCTTGGCAATCATTGAGATGTTTCTTAGCAAAATTGAGACGAGCCCTAATGTTCTTTTTACTTAACAGTGGTTTGTGTCTTGGAAATCTGCCATGCAGGCCGTTTTTGCCCAGTCTCTTTCTTATGGTGGAGTCGTGAACACTGACCTTAATTGAGGCAAGTGAGGCCTGCAGTTCTTTAGACGTTGTCCTGGGGTCTTTGTGACCTCTCGGATGAGTCGTCTCTGCGCTCTTGGGGTAATTTTGGTCGGCTGGCCACTCCTGGGAAGGTTCACCACTGTTCCATGTTTTTACCATTTGTGGATAATGGCTCTCACTGTGGTTCGCTGGAGTCCCAAAGCTTTAGAAATGGCTTTATAACCTTTACCAGACTGATAGATCTCAATTACTTCTGTTCTCATTTGTTCCTGAATTTCTTTGGATCTTGGCATGATGTCTAGCTTTTGAGGTGCTTTTGGTCTACTTCTCTGTGTCAGGCAGCTCCTATTTAAGTGATTTCTTGATTGAAACAGGTGTGGCAGTAATCAGGCTACGGAAATTGAACTCAGGTGTGATACACCACAGTTAGGTTATTTTTTAGCAAGGGGGCAATTACTTTTTCACACAGGGCCATGTAGGTTTGGATTTTTTTTCTCCCTAAATAATAAAAACTGCATTTTGTGTTTACTTGTGTTATATTTGACTAATGGTTAAATGTGTTTGATGATCAGAAACATTTTGTGTGACAAACATGCAAAAGAATAAGAAATCAGGAAGGGGGCAAATAGTTTTTCACACCACTGTAGCTTTATTTGGAGTGATTTAGGATGTGTGTTTGTATGTGTAGTGGGTGTCTATAGCCTTGAAGTAGAAGGGCATAGGTTGCTAAGTTTATGTTAAAATCATACAGATGAATTCATGAATAAGGCCCAATAAAATTTATAGACATACTATGAAGAAGTAATGTATTTCCAACATTTGAAAGTAACCCATGTTTCTAAGACAGTTACATTACCTGAAAAAAATGTATGCACCCTAGAGTGGCAGTTTTATTATAAGAGTAAGAATTCACTATGCAACATTGGTCAGTTTTTCTATACCATTTTAACACAAGACTTGTTATAGTTCTGGAAATTCTAAATCAAACAAAGAATTTGTGTGACCTGCAGATCATCTACATACACAGCTGTTGCAATCACTTATGCTTTAACAGTTGTCCACTTGGGATCTGGTGGAGTGCTTTCAAGCCTGACAAAACCTAAAGCCAGTAGGTATCTGGAATTTAGTTTTAAACTGGCTATGTGATATCAGGAGTTGTAGCAACACAACAGGAAAGGTTAACAGGGTTTATCAACAGACTCCAGATAAATATGGTGCCTATATATTAAGATAACTTTGAAAGTGACACCACTCCTTTTAATTTATTGATCTTCTCTTAATAATGACTATGCACAGGCAGTTCTGAATTCTTACTTTACAACACTCTGGTGCTTGGTCTGGCACTCTAATGTGATTTTTTCAAGCAGGTGTCACCTGTACACAAAGATTTGGGTTGTGTCTGCTCTTGTTAAAGGGGACACACCAATTTATCTCAGCATGGGATGCTTGTCATATAGCTCCAAAATGAGGACAAGACAACTTAAACTGTGAATAATGTACTGAAGCAGCCGATGTTTAAGTTGATTAAATGCACACCTTAAGTTTATGGGTCATACAGGGTGAATTTTATTATGCTTACCAACAAGCACACAACTTTGCCTTGGTTCATTGTGGTTACCCATCTGTGTTGGTGAATCAGAAAGAGAACAGGTTTTCAATGACAACATGCATCATTTTATAGAACTGTTCTGTGGTTCATTTCTTCAATATGTTCTGCCACGCCATTATAGACAATTTTGAAATCCAGACACCTGTGGTGAGTACATTTCATTCTTTCCTGTCAACATTTAATCATGATTCTATTGCAACTTTTGCTGAAGGGCATGCAGTTTAGTGAAACATTAAGAATTCTCCCATGCAAAATAAATATGAGCAATATCAGTATTTCATATAACAACACATAATTCATTTAAATAAAGGTGTTTAATCATACTTCATTTGAAAAATATTTCTTTTAAAACAAAGAAACATGAAAACTCACTAATGCATTAAATGAAGTTCAAAAGGAATACTTTGCAACATGTATACTATAGCAATTTTAAATATTGTTTGATAGAATAATTTGTTTTATCTATCCATCCATAATCCAACCCATTACATCCTAACTACAGGGTCACGGGGGTCTGCTGGAGCCAATCCCAACCAACACAGGGCACAAAGCAGGAAGCAAACCCCGGGCAAAAAATAGTTTAACTTATGTATTATGAATTACCAGACCACAACCACTTTCTAAAGTAATTTATGTCACCACTTGATGCATATAAAACCTTGATTGCTTGTTTCCATATATACTGTATATTTCAATAGTTAGATAATACAATACTTATCTGATGGACAGCTTCATATGTGTTTGATTTTTAGTGATCTTACTAAAACAACTATAAAAACTAAAGACTGTAATTTAATGGACGATGGACCCTAAAGGGTAAAGTACTTGTAATTCCTTGTAAGATGCTGTGTTTGCATCAGGTAAAAATTACACACATGGTGACTAATAGCCTGCGGTGGGCTGGCGCCCTGCCCGGGGTTTGTTCCTGCCTTGTGCCCTGTGCTGGCTGGGATTGACTTCAGCAGACCCCAGTGACCCTGTGTTAGGATATAGTGGGTTGGACAATGACTGACTGACTAATAGCCATAGACCATAATAAATGAATTTCCCCTTGGGATTAATAAAGTATCTATCTATCTATCTATCTATCTATCTATCTATCTATCTATCTATCTATCTATCTATCTATCTATCTATCAATTCTTGCTAAAAGTTCAAAACAGAAATGCTAACATATTATTTACATGGCATCTGGAGGAGAGGAGAGTTCAAAAAGAAAAGCTGTCCAATATGCTGGAACGTTCTTATAAAATACAATAGAGAACCAGGTCACACAGAAATTACAGAATCAAAACATTTTAGCTTACTTTAGAGGGAATGCTACAAAAAGGCCAATTCAAATGCATACAAAAAGCCACATCTGTACAAAGAATAGATAGTAGGTTAAAGCTGGATAAATAGCTGAAGCAGTTAACAAAATAAATGACAAAATAAATAAATTTTTATAATTTCTAAACTTTTCCACCATTTTTAGTTAGCTCACAAGTTTGCAGGCTTTGGGTGCAAGCTTCTAAAGTGAATTAAAAAAACATAGATGGTAGAAGACAAGTAAAAAGTGATACAAAGTAAAGTCCTCCTCAATTAAAATTCATCATCCTTTTCCTCTGCATCATAAACTTAAGAATTAATTGGACGTTCTTTATATTATGCACAGTATTCCACAGAAATACACTCCTTACAATATAATTAACATTAAAATACAGTACAAGATGAATCAATTAATTTATTCAGAAGGTAAATACAAAAGTTCGGTATACTGACTCAGGTGTTGTGTTACTTATATAATTCAAACATTATCACGATACAGGGATATTTTTTCTCATGTAATGGTGGAATTTTGTCATGCCAGTTTGAACAGTTATGACAAAAGGGGCTTTTTGCAAGTCTAGAGCTGGCATCCCAAGATCTCAGTTATCTTGTACTCTTGTGCTACGTGCTCAGCATTGACAAATATTGTGACTGCATTTTAATTTGAGCTCTGCAGGTGTGCAAGAATATGTATATGATGAATCTAAAATGTGCAAAAGACCGGCCTCATCAGGGCAGTTGAGGAGACATTTCACCGATGTGTTTTGCCCATGTGAAGATTTCATTAAAAGCAATCTGAATCACATACAGCATATTAGATCTTCAGAAATGATGTTCATTGAAAGAAATATTGCTGTAATCCAAACTTCTAAGTTTAACTGAAAAAGACTAACCACTGGCTGTGATAGCATAAGAAAAAACAGTAAATGTACGTGATTTGCTCTGCTGATTATTAAAGAAGGAGCTCTATTTTGGTAGAAATTTGATTTAGCATACTTTGCTAAAACCAATAAAATTTCTTCTGACTTTGCTTATGTGTGTTGTGGCTCAAAGGCAATTTTTTACTAGAGTGGGAAAAAAAGAGCACAAATGAGGAACAAAAGTGAAAGCACACAACCTGGAGACAAACAATTGGAGTGATACTGTAGGCAAATGTCTGCACCACAGCAGAAGACTAACTGGGTGCAGTAGGAGAAACCAATCATACCAGTAGAATTCTTTAGACATATCTTAACAATGTTGTGACAAATAGTGATGAAAGAAGTTAAGTCAAGGATAAGTACAGGTGTAAATATTGCATCTGCATTTAAGGACAGTTTTTAGGGACAACTGCTTTCAGTGCTTAAATAAGGTCAAGATTAAATGTGTAAAGCTTCATATAAATCCCAGTGTGTCTGACTGGAAAAACATAATTCAAAACTTGTAAGCATGAAGGGGAGATATAAACCTTTTTAAAGTAAAACTTAACAGAGTAGCAGTCTATTCATACAGTGCATCCAGAAAGTATTCACAGCGCATCACTTTTTCCATATTTTGTTATGTTACAGCCTTATTCCAAAATGGATTAGATTCATTTTTTCTCCTCAGAATTCTACACACAACACCCCATAATGACAACGTGAAAAAAGTTTACTTGAGGATTTTTTAAATTTATTAAAAATAAAAAAATTGAGAAATCACATGTACATAAGTAATCACAGCCTTTGCATTGAAGCTCAAAATTGAGCTCAGGTGCACCCTGTTTCCCCTGATCATCCTTGAGATGTTTCTGCAGCTTAATTGGAGTCCACCTGTGGTAAATTCAGTTGATTGGACATGATTTGGAAAGGCACACACCTGTCTACATAAGGTCCCACAGTTGACAGTTCATGTCAGAGCACAAACCAAGCATGAAGTCAAAGGAATTGTCTGTAGACCTCCGAGACAGAATTGTCTTGAGGCACAAATCTGGGGAAGGTTACAGAAAAATTTCTGCTGCTTTGAAAGTCTCAATGAGCACAGTGGCCTCCATCATCCGTAAGTGGAAGAAGTTCGAAACCACCAGGACTCTTCCTAGAGCTGGCTGTCCATCTAAACTAAGCGATAGGGGGAGAAGGGTCTTAGTCAGGGAGGTGACCAAGAACCCGACAGTCACTCTGTCTGAGCTCCAGATGTCCTCTGTGGAGAGAGGAGAACCTTCCAGAAGGCCAACCATCTCTGCAGCAATTCACCAATTAGGCCTGTATGGTAGAGTGGCCAGACGGAAGCCACTCCTTAGTAAAAGGCACAGGGCAGCCCGCCTGGAGTTTGCCAAAAGGCACCTGAAGGACTCTCAGACCATGAGAAACAAAATTCTCTGGTCTGATGAGACAAAGATTGAACTCTTTGGTGTGAATGCCAGGTGTCACGTTTGGAGGAAACCAGGCACCGCTCATCACCAGGCCAATACCATCCCTACAGTGAAGCATGGTGGTGGCAGCATCACGCTGTGGGGATGTTTTTCAGCGGCAGGAACTGGGAGACTAGTCAGGATAAAGGGAAAGATGACTGCAGCAATGTACAGAGACCTCCTGGATGAAAACCTGCTCCAGAGCGCTCTTGACCTCAGACTGGGGCGATGGTTCATCTTTCAGCAGGACAACGACCCTAAGCACACAGCCAAAATATCAAAGGAGTGGCTTCAGGACAACTCTGTGAATGTCTTTGAGTGGCCCAGCCAGAGCCCAGACTTGAATCCGATTGAACATCTCTGGAGAGATCTTAAAATGGCTGTGCACTGACGCTTCCCATCCAACCTGATAGAGCTTGAGAGGTGCTGCAAAGAGGAATGGGTGAAACTGGCCAAGGATAGGTGTGCCAAGGTTGTGGCATCATATTCAAAAAGACTTGAGGCTGTAAGGTGCAGCGACAAAGTATTGAGCAAAGGCTGTGAATACTTCTGTACATGTGATTTCTCAGTTTTTTTATTTTTAACAAATTTGCAAAAACCTCAAGTAAACTTTTTTAATGTGTTATTATGGGGTGTTGTGTGTAGAATTCTGCGGAAAAAAAATGAATTTAATCCATTTTGGAATAAGGCTGTAACATAACAAAATGTGGAAAAAGTGATGCGCTGTGAATACTTTCCGGATGCACTGTACATCTTCTGCTATGTAGCCTACCATACATTAAAGTTTTTTTTTCTACATATCAGGAAGTTTTTCAAAGTATAAACATCCAACTTGTGTGTGTGCCATTTGAAAGCAGCTGAGGAGACAGATACAATTCATATTGGGAATGTGCACTTAAATATGTTTTGTACTGAGTTTTCTTAACCACCTTGAGCAAGGGAAAGGTGCTATATAAATGAAATTTATTATTATTATTATTATTATTGTGCAAGTGGTAACTGATTGAGGTATCAAATTAAAGACACCTTACATTTGCAGGTATATGATGGTTTGAGAAGTGCAAAATATACAACATCTCATCCATCCATTATCCAACCTGCTATATCCTAACTACAGGGTCACGGGGTCTGCTGGAGCCAATCCCAGTCAACACAGGGCGCAAGGCAGGAACAAATCCCGGGCAGGGCGCCAGCCCACTGCAGTATACAACATCTCTGTAACCAAAAACTAAAATTAGAAAAGTCAGTGATGTGATTATCAATAAGAATATTGTGTTGTTCTTAAATTGATTGACTAATTTGTATTTAAACTATTATGTATTTCAGCCTATTTTTATTTTTTAAGATTTAGCATAATTCCAAAGCACTGGGTGGAGGGTGGACCTGAGGCTAGGGATCTGCACTGGTAATCAGAAGGTTGCCGGTTCAAATCCTGTAAACTCCAAAAGTGACTCTACTTCATTGGGCCCCTGAGCAAGGCCTTAACCTGCAATTGCTCCATCCTCGGTATGACGTTAATCTGCATCCAACCCTGGATGTAGGCCCTCCAACCTGCAGGGAAAAACCTGGGGGTTGGTGGCAGAATTGACACTCCATCCACCATAAAAAACCTCACACTGGTTCCATTCTATCTGAAATAGTGTGGTGCTGAGGTGTCACCTGTTGCATGTCAACACTCAGGTCCAAATCTGGAATCTTGAGTTGGTTTGTCATGTGGGGGGAGGGGGGGGGTTCGGTGTTCCTTTTGGACCCTCACGCATTTCACAAATGTGATCACAACACGGACCTGCTGCACTACAGTATGGTGCAACAGCTGCACTTCTTACCACGAGACTGCAACAGGTGACACACAGCCAAGCTCACTACCACAAGGGCTTTGCTTCCATTGATTACAAATGTATTTTAAATGAGTAAACCTCTTCATCATCATCTTAGATCCCTCAAATCCTAGTCACAGGTTATTTGGTAGAAAAAGATGCTTGTTCCTGAACCAACAAACTCTACTTTACTTTCAGGTTTTTCCTTTGAACTTCTCGAAAAACTGTGAATTGCACTTGCCTAAGTGGAATCTTTAAAATATAAACAATGAACCTGTTTTAGTTGAATCCAGCTAATTACACAACAAAACAATGGAACCGTTTGTACTCCAGTTTTGTAAAACATGGTATTTTATTTTCTGGTTGTAAAGCCGCTGTCTTCTGAGCAGTTTTTATTTAAATTGTTCATTTTACTTGCATTAGAATAAAAAAACACTTGCCTATATTAGTTCAATGCAAACTGGGGTGTCGTGGGTACTCTGGTTTTGTAAAACTGGACCTTTTACTTCCAGGTTGTTAAGCTAATGTCTTCTGTGCACTTATTGAAACTTGAATATCGTTTGCTTTAGATACATTTTCCATTTGCTTAATCCAATTCTGGTTTAGAGTGTACCCTGACAGCACATCCCTGGACTGGGTACTAGTGAATTGCGGGGCCAACCAATTCACACACCCACACTCTCAATTAGATCCATTTGGGTTTGCCAGTTAACCAAACATACACATTATTGGGTCAACTTGTCGGCGTCAAAGAGGTAAACCCACATAAAATGGGGACCACATCCTGAACGCTGGATCCATTAGACATATAACTAAAATAAAACCCGTCAGCTTGTAATTTCCGAATCCAGCTAAATATATTGCTATATGTACTTTGGTTTTGTAAAACATTATCTTATTCCTGGTGTTTATTACAAATTAATTTATACTTTTAAGAGTGTGTTTTTCTGTAATGTTTTGTTATGGCCGCATGTGACTCAACGAGAAAAGAGTAATTTGTTTGCATTTTATTGACACTCGCGTATAGGCATAAAAATAAAACTGAAGAGAACAATGAAAACTGGAACTCAAAGTTAAAAAATAACACTGCAATATATTACTGATAGGACAAAAACGTTTTCCAGAAGAAAGAAACTCACAGGCTCTTTCCTGAAAGTAGGCTGTCCTTATCTGAAATCGGGGCGCTCGTTTGAATGCCGTCGTTCATTCTTCATTAAGTAAATTCCCCTATACATGTTTTGGTGTTTTTTTCACATTTGTTTGAAAACGTACACGCGTTAAATTTCACCGCAATGTACTATCCATTGTCACTGCCTTGAGACCTGCCTCCTCTTGTCCCTGAGGACAACAGCTGAGCGCTGCTTGACTCCAGCATTCGCACTTCCCGCTTGATTTATTGCTACGGCCAACAGAACAGCTGGAAAGGCAGTGCCCGCCTCTAAGCAGCATCCCTACCACTGATTGGTGCGCTCGATTGTCGATTAGTGATTGACCCATCCCCTCACAGACTGGCGTTTGTCAAGCAGGCAGCCGCCCTCACTTCAGCTCGAGTCACTTTTCGGGAGTTGTCTCGCAGTCTGTCACTCCCAAGACGCAGCGGGTACTACTAGAGGCACATCGGCACCATGAGAGAGATTGTTCACATACAGGCTGGTCAGTGCGGCAACCAGATTGGGACAAAGGTATGCCATGGATTTTTTCTTTTTTTTCATTTTTTTTTGTACTATTACTGCTAGTCATTCTTTACGTGGGTGAAGTGCTTGTCTCTTATTTAAATAAAGATGTAACATCTCTTCAAACACTTAATTTTCCACTACTGAGTTTGTGGAACTTCCTGCTCTGTTTGAATAGTTTTAATATTACCCCCCTAAAAAAAGTATTTTCTTCTCTTCAAATCAATGGCTTTTCAAGTAGACACCTTTCTCTTTTTAATTCTGTTCTTTAGTTCTGGGAAGTGATCAGTGATGAACATGGCATTGATCCAGCAGGAAATTATGTCGGTGATTCAGCCTTACAGCTGGAGAGGATCAATGTCTATTACAATGAAGCGTCCTGTAAGTATGAGTAGCATATTGAAAAAAAAAATGGGGCGGGGGTGGGGGCATATATGCCTTCTGGTTAGGGATGAGACCCAGGGACTGACATCTCTGAGCAGCTTTGTGTAAAAAAGACATGCCAGCAGCAGACAGTCCTAGGGATGGGCTGGGAGGAGGGGTGATTTTGTGGAAGAGAGTCACATGCTTCACAGGGTGTCTGCCACAACGTGCTTCAAAGTTTGAAACAAAGTTCACCGCATTGCTCATCAGGAGCTTACTATGAAGGCAGGCTATGAGCTGGAAACTTGGATTAGGAAGGAAACACTTCTGAGAGAGTACAGTTTATTGAGGTGTCCTGAGATTTGATGAATTTGTTATTTCAATTTTCCTGAGCTAGATAAGTCTTGGATGTACTTTGAATCATCATGACTAAGAAAATGTTTCATGGTTGAATCAGATGTTGGCTATTCATTCCAGCCAAATAATCCATGTAGCTTTATTCACATTTATTTGAAAACTGAAAGGCAAATTCCAAAACTCAATTAGTCCATTCAGCTGAGCTGGGCATTTTACGTTGAGTGGGTTTTGGAAATTCTCATAAATTAATTACATTATCATCATGCAAACATACTGACTTTCCTCTTGTATGACAATTAATAAATGCAGGTTAACAACATAGCATTTGTCTTACAAATGATCTCAAATGGTTCAATTAAGATGTAGAATTGTGTCATTCATCTGTACAGTGCAGACTACCATGACAGCGGTCAGCACTGCAGCTTTGTAGCTCTTTGAAAGCAAGTTCAAATTCTGGCCTGGTCACTGCCTACATATTTTTTTTTTCTCCAGGAACACTAGTTTTCATTGCACATCTCAAAGACATGCTTCTCAGATTAAGCAGAAGGTTTAAAAAGTCCCTTTATGTGTGCGTGTATAGCCTGTGCTGGACTGCACCCCACCCTGGTTTGGTTTCTGCTGCTAGATTAGGATAAAGCAGGTTCAGTAAATGGATGGTACACTTGTCTTGATAAAAGTAATCATTTTTGGGAGTGGACTGTATGTAACTGACCACAGTTGCTTTTTTGCCTTCTGCTTGATGTACTAATACTTTCCCATACCGTTCTGTTACTCTGTTGATATCACTAAGCTGGGTCTTTTGAAATTAAATCCATGTGCCCTGAAAAGCAAAGGCCACCATTTCAGAGTGTTACCAGTTTCTACCTCCTGTGTCTGCTGGTGACATTACAAAAGCAGTTAGAAAATTAGGTGGATATTTTTACCAGTGTTGGTGGTTTCTGCATTACTGTTTAAACTTCGCTTTTCTGACTCTGTTTTTTTACAATACATGGTAATAGGGATACTACTGACAGTTTCAGCAGTAAAATGAGATGAAACAGCCCTGAAAATAATTCTTACAATATACAAATATTTAAAACTGTTGTTGATTTTGCAAAGTCCAGTAGGTGTGGCTAAGAATATAAATCAATTCATCTGCTAGTACTGTGCTTGTATTATACACAAAAGAGCACATGATTATTGGAGGTTTGCAAATGATTGTTAAATCTGCATAACTTAGCATATCTTGTTTATTTCTCCCACCTTGCATATATACTTATTTTTTTTAGCACACACCACTGTGTTTTTTGACCACATTTCTTCTGATAGCTAATCTTTTACCATATCATGCCAGTTAATGGTGAATGGACTAAGACACTGGATCCTTGTCAGATGTGTTGCTGATAATAATTGCTATCAGTAGGATTACATGGGCACACTCACGTACAGAGAACCAGCAAACGTTGCATATTTCCTTAAGCAAATTCCTGTTTTTGTTCTTCACAAAACCAATATTCTGCTGCAAAATATATTTGCTAACCAGCTATATGAAGGTGAATGATACCTGTGTGAAATGTGGCTTTGTGTGTAAATGTTATTTCTTATTTATCTTGCTCATTCTTAACTTTCTTGTTTACCTCTGTACTTCACTGTCTCTATCCTCAGCCCTGAAGTATGTTCCCAGAGCTGTTCTTGTGGACCTAGAGCCTGGTACCATGGATAGTGTTCGATCTGGGCCATTTGGTCAGCTGTTCAGACCTGATAATTTTATCTTTGGTAAGTACTTCAGTTCAGTAGTCTGCTCAAAGCTTTTAAACATTTACATTGTTATTTTTTTATTTGTGTTAGTGCTTTGTAATTAATTCAAATACATTATTTTGTTAAATACTTCAGTCGGTTTATCTTTTTAGCCTATATATTAAATTCATTTAAACATAAATGCAGAGCACTGTCAGTTAGGTGTGCTGGTTATGGGGAGAGCGGGGTACAAGAGTGCACAGTTTACATGAGCAAGAAAGGCAAGTCTTCACTAAAATAATGAAGTATTACCATCCACCAATATAGGAACATAAAAGCATTCTAATGAGAAAACAGAGCTCACTTGCTTTCAATTATGCTGCTAGACTAAAGCTGTGGGGAAAATAACATAACTTCAAAACTCGACTTTTTTCAAATTGATGTGGTTTAAGAGTTGCCAGACTGTGGGAATGTGCAACTTTATCAGCTCTGTCATAGATGTTGTTTTTACATATATAGAATGTGCGTATACCCAATTTAGGAAGCACACCAGACTGAAAATATGCATGTGTGGCCCATCCTGTTAGCAGGACAGAAACCTCCCCTTGCATGCCAAAATACTACTCAGATGATGTCATCTGAATATTATTGAATATTATAATTTTCCATAAGCATGCTTTGTACTATACTAGGTTTGAGAAGATGTTGTGACTAAGAAAAACAAGTATGGAGGTAAAAAACGGCTGTGCATACAGTTTTTATGTTTCTGTGTATTATACCTTGGGAGAATTGGCACACTTAGCATACTCACAAACAATGTTTAGACTTTTTTATTAGCTCCATGGCTTTCTGTTTAAAAGAGAAAAATATTTAATAATGCCCCTTTACAGGTTTAACAGGAGAATGGAAAGAATCCTAATCTTGCTCTTACAAATCTTTATCTTGTTACTTAGAAAGCAAAGGAGCGCCCAAGGTTTTGCCATTATTTGAAGATGTCCAAAACTGTTTCAGACAGGTTTATTTTCTGAATCCCTCCAGGTAGCAAATTGAGACAGTCTTGCTCTTCTCTTCCACTTATACCTGGTAATGAAGACATGATCTCCATGGAACTAGTACCTCTGGTCATCAGGGGCAAGGCCAGCTTTATCTTAGTTGTCTCAAAGCCTTTATCAAGGCAATCTGGAATAATATTGATCTGGTTGTTGTAGAACTTTTCTTTAAATACGAGTGATTGCAACTCTCCAGGTGTAGGCCAGTACATGCTTATATAGTAAATTGTAGTCTATGATTTTGGTTAAGATGGTGTTACATTGGTATTAAAAGTGTGATAGCTTTTCCCAGTAGAGAATGAATAAACTAATTAGAATGTTTAACAAATTTAAGGAGTGATGCATTGACAGTCATGACCCTGTAGTGACAAAGACTGATGGTAGCTTTCCTTTATCTCAGCACACTTGTTTTCACTCCCTGGCTGGGATGATCAGCATAGAGTGATAACAAAGTCCATAAAAGGGCAAGCCTGTGGTATGATACAAACCGTTTTATCACAGGTTACCCAAAGGTCTGGTACATGACATGGGACAGGCCCAGCAGGATGTATATATCATAAGAACATCCAACACTGTTCACTGGGGTATGTTTCCAAGTGCTAGTGTAGGTAAATGGACATTTCCAGGGAGGTCATATGACTTTGTATAGTGCATCGGAAGTAATTTCCTTTGGGGCATTTAAGTGAAAGACAGATTACTTATGGGGACTGGCAGAATGCCCAGGACACCCACATTCCCAAGTCCAGATTTCAACAGAAGTGTTGTGCTGACATGAGGAGGGCTGTTCATATAAGACATAACAAATCTGGAGATACTTAACTAGTTTTGTAGTAAGAATACTTCTAAATGAATTATAGGAAATATTAGGATTATTAATGTACTGTTACACAAAAGGATTTTTTAATAAATATGCTTTTTAATGAATTATGAAACTATAATGAAACTTGGGTGACCCAATGGTTAGCACTACTGCCTCTAACTGACCAGGTTTGAATGTCAACTTGATTTTTCTGTGTGTGAAGTCTGCATGTTGGGCCTTTGTCTGAGTGCTCTGGTTTTCAACCCACATCCCAAAGACACAAGTGTTAGAATGCATGGCCCTGTGGGAACTGGGAATTTATCTAGGATTGGCTCCTACCTTACATCCGATGCTATCTGTATAGAATAGTAAAACCACAATAAACTGACTGTTGTAAATCCAGTAAAGCAATTACAATCTTTCAATTTTATTGATGAAAAAGCACAGATAGACTTAACTGTTATTGCTCAAAAAATTAGTTATGTTATTTATTAACAAGATGTAGAATCTCATTATGATATTATGGAGAAAAATACAGAATTGGCCTGGACGGCCATGTTCCTCAAGCAGATTAATGCTTTGTTGAGCAGATGTAGACACTACCTTGTTCTAAGCTGACTTGTGGAGACATCTGATGTTTTTCTTGGGTTAATGACTTATTTAGCTCAGTGTATTATCCAGATGTGTTTCATTTATATTTGAGTTCTTATGACACCATTAGCAAAACATACTTTAACTCCGTAGGGAAGACAAACACTAATTCTTTCTTTTTTACTTAAAAAGGTTGGAAATAACAATGATCTTTCAAAGAGAAGTTTAACTTCTACTTTATAAGTTAAAAGGGTGGCTTTATTAATATTATATCTGGTATCAAGGTGAATTACATTGATACTACATACACATTGTATGACTTTTCTCAGCTCTGTCTTCATAAGTTGGTAGCTAGGTTTCCTGTTATTGATATAACTATTGTCCCTGCAGGAAAACCAGATAAAAGATGTCTGAAAAAGCTTCTTTTTTTAAACACATTCTGCCTGTTGTGGTAACTAACTCCTCAAACAAGCCCAATTTAAACCCAGTGAAGGTCTTGACACTCTGCTATGAAGCATCTGAGGAGTTAATATCAAGCATTACCTTCAAAACAGATTCAAAACTTTTTTCTTCCCCAACTCTCTCCATCTACATATTCACTTCAGGGCATAGAGCTGGGAGCAAGGCTGTAGATAACCCTGGATGGTATGCCACTCACTTGCAAGGCATACTCACTCACACCAGACCACTTGAGATTTACAAATGAAGCTAAATGGATGCCTTTGGGATTTGGGAGGTAAACTAGAGCACCACACAAAGAGAATGTGCAAACGCCACATGAGTGGAGCCCGGAGATAGGGTTCAAAACCAAGGACTCTGTAGCCATAAGGAAGAAATGCCAAATGCCACTGCACTGTGCCCATTCCTACACTGCTATGCTTTGTCGATATTTATGGCCGAGTCCAGCACTTGATGATTGTCTGTGAAAATGAAGGTGTTGTTTTAGTTATCCATTTACCTTTTTAAACATCAAAGCTGAGAGATTAACTGAAGCGATGGCCACAAATCATGCTTGCTAAACACTTTCATCTGAAACTGATGCTCTTGTAAAAGACTATCATGCCAAGTAAGAAATCATAGTAACAAGAAATCAAAGCTAAAGCAGTCACATAGGCAAGGTGGCCTTCCACTCTTACATTAAATTTAACCAAAAACTGAACCAACTTCTCAATGCTCACAGAAAAAAAAAACATTTTCTTTTTCTTGTTCTTTCCAGAACACAAATTTATTATTTAAAGAGAATGACTCGTCCCTAATCCAGGATTATTTGCTGCTCTGTGCCACTTGTTTCTGGGATAGGATTCATGCCATTTCTGCCTTGAACTTGATTAAGAGTGTCTGTATGTTAGGATCACTTAATTTATTTCTAGAATCCCTTCACTGTACTGCCTAGAAATAATTTTTAAAAATCTCCAGGTTGACTAATTTTCAATTCACTGTACTTGTTTTTGTTTTAAAACAAAATTGCATTTTTATGTGGTTAAAGCTTAAACTTTGTGATCCGAGTGCCGGCAGATGCACTTGACAGAGCAGACTGTTTTTTTTTTTTTTAGCCTATTCAGCATTGTCCACCAGTTAGCCATCTGCACAGCTGTTAGGAAGAGGATGTGTGGAATGCTTACTTCCCCCATGGCTTCAAAACCAGAGCTCTCGGGTTTCACCATAATATCCCAGCATTGTGGACACAAGATTATTCAGTTCTAAAAAAAAGTTTCAAAAAACATCTCCCGAGTAGTTCCACAATGGGGAGAGGTTTAAATGTAAATGATAAAACAATTTTAAGTTTTTCCAATCTGTCTCCCACTCACTTCATTGACTTTTTGGAATGGAGTTACATTTGTTCATCTCCAACGGTTAATGAAGTCAGTGAGCCCAGTGATAGACTAGCACCTCACCAGTGCTACCAGGACAGGCTGCAGCTCCCCATGACCTTGAATTGGATTAAGCAGGAGTTACCCACAGACTTTATGTTGGGCAGGAATAAACTGAGCAGACCTTTATAACACATTGGAGAACTTCCAATTAGTGAATGGGTTAATTAATGCAACAATATTCAACCAATCCGTAACACTCTGACTCCAGCTCAGTGGAATCAGCAGTCTTGGTGTGTGTGTGAGTGAGTGCTCCACAAACCACCACTGCAACAGCATGGCAAATGACTTACTGTAAGTACCTTCATTCATTTGACTGTTTCTGTTTAGTAAAAACTAGTGTTGATTGGCAAAAGTATTTTTTGCAGAGAATATGCTGGGTTCTTCAGTGACTCTATTCACTGCATTTTTCCCTGAAAATATGCTATGGAACTATCTTGGGCAAACTTTTTTCCCCACCATGATTTGCTAGGCTAGAGCTATAGCCAGCCACCACATTGGATGGAGATGTCAATATCCGATCTGGACTGTCTGCTCAATTTGTTTGGCACAGAACCTTCATGTGTGCATGAATAATTTATGGTGTATGCATGCACATGTAATGTCACTACCCAACCCAATTTGCAATCCACATACGTTAAAAAAAAACATTCAATGTATTTAACGTCACACAACTCACAGTACCTTTATTTCACGGGTATATTAGCTGACCATAATGAGATTACTATAAAAAATACTTTGTCGTTCTGCACAGTTTAAGCATGTTATGCTTCTCACCATCTAGTGCAGATTGGGGAGTGACAGGGACAGCCCCCCTGAATATTTAATGCTGGTCCTTT
Organism: Polypterus senegalus; assembly: GCF_016835505.1. NCBI lineage: Eukaryota > Metazoa > Chordata > Cladistia > Polypteriformes > Polypteridae > Polypterus > Polypterus senegalus. The sequence goes on from NC_053158.1 coordinate 79,364,506, forward strand.
GCATTACAGGGTCCGTGGGTGTTAGTTACTCTTAGTGATAGGAGTTTGGGAGACACAGACTGAGATAAAGGACTGAGAGTATAATTTTGTCTTAGGGAGGCATGGTGGCACAGTGGTTAGCACTGCTGCCTCACAGCTCAGGCCACAGCTTTTTGACCCTAATAGTCAATCCAGCATAGGTGGCAGAAACTTTCCTAACCATCAGGAGACACTTAAAAGACCACCACACCATTGTGACCCACTTAACACTAGTTCATTTTTCTCCTTCCCCATTGACTTCAATGCATTTTGCCAAGTTCACTGAAATTCCCTAACCTTTCCACATTTTCACTGAGCTTGTGAGGTTCACTCATCACTAGTCACAACAATGGCCTCAGATCTGAAGTTTCTAATTCTCATCCAGTATATGTCAACTGCACCAGTGGACTGCTCATAGTGCCACCAGACTTTTTAAACTAAGACAGGGAAGGCAGATTAAATCAGGGGGGAAAATACATATAGATGCTGGCTTTGTGTTCCCCCATTAGGTCATGTTAACCATAGGCTGTGTCTTGTTAATCAGAAATATAAGAGGAGAAGGAACAACAACATGTTTTGAAGAGTTCAGCTTGAATGGAAAATACATGTTTTACTCCACAAATACAGCAACAACATAAAACATTGGTTTCCTCAAATGTCAGTGCAGCAACATCAAAGGGCAGGATGTCAGGCTGATCTTTGACTAGAATTAAACTACTTGGTGTGTACAACTGGCCCTGTCAGAGTGAATGGGCCTTAGGATATTCGGCCTTGCATCCACTCCAGGCCAAATAGATACTAGCCCCCCGCAATCTTGTAATGGGAAATGCAGATTCAAACAATAATATGGCCAAATAGATACTAGCTTTAGAAAATAGTGTGGGTGCAGAGATGGTTGTTCATTCACCGTTCACCATTCATCCAGGCCTTAAAGAGAAATTTAGTTGATTATTTGGCAGAATATGAAAAAACAGTAGAAATAGTACATTTGTATAAAATAGCATTAATTAGTAGGGAAAATATGAAGGAAATTACACAATGAAAAATTCTAAAGGTTAAAAGCACAATGTTTGAATCTATAGATGAAGGAATTAAAAAAAATGAAATGATTGACAAAAATGGAAGAATACAAAATAAAGGGAAAATGGTGGACATTCTTTCATTTATTAAATGTTCATCAGCCAAGAGGACTGAACATGCTGGTAAAAATTCTCTTGTATTTGCAGGTCAAACAGGTGCAGGCAACAACTGGGCAAAGGGCCATTACACAGAGGGGGCTGAGCTGGTGGACTCCGTGCTGGACGTAGTGAGGAAGGAGTGTGAACACTGTGACTGTCTACAGGGGTTTCAGCTAACTCATTCCCTTGGGGGAGGCACAGGCTCTGGCATGGGCACACTGCTCATCAGCAAAATCAGAGAGGAATACCCTGACCGAATTATGAACACCTTCAGCGTAATGCCGTCTCCCAAAGTATCAGACACTGTAGTTGAACCTTACAATGCCACTCTGTCCGTACATCAGTTGGTGGAGAACACTGATGAAACATACTGCATTGATAACGAGGCCCTTTATGATATCTGTTTCCGTACTCTCAAGCTTACAACTCCTACCTATGGTGATCTAAATCATCTGGTGTCTGCAACCATGAGTGGGGTTACTACTTCACTGAGGTTTCCAGGTCAACTGAACGCTGATCTTCGAAAGCTGGCAGTCAACATGGTTCCATTCCCTCGTCTACATTTCTTCATGCCTGGTTTTGCACCCCTCACGGCCAGAGGCAGCCAGCAGTATCGTGCTCTTACAGTCCCTGAGCTCACACAACAAATGTTTGATGCTAGAAATATGATGGCAGCCTGTGACCCTCGGCATGGACGTTACCTGACAGTTGCTACGGTCTTCCGGGGTCCCATGTCAATGAAAGAAGTTGATGAGCAGATGCTGGCGATCCAGAATAAGAATAGTAGCTACTTTGTGGAATGGATCCCCAACAACGTTAAAGTAGCAGTGTGTGATATTCCACCCCGTGGTCTCAAGATGGCCTCCACTTTTATCGGCAACAGTACTGCTATTCAGGAGTTGTTCAAACGCATATCAGAGCAGTTTTCTGCCATGTTCAGGAGGAAGGCCTTCCTTCACTGGTTCACTGGAGAAGGAATGGATGAGATGGAATTCACAGAGGCAGAAAGCAACATGAATGATCTGGTTTCAGAATATCAACAGTACCAAGAGGCCACGGCCAATGATGGGGATGAGACCTTTGAGGATGATGATGAAGAGGTCAATGAAGAGTGAAAGTCACTCAGCAAATTGTCCTCCATGACGTAGTTTTTGTTTTCCTAAAATAAACAGGATTGTTTGGGAATGCTGTGTTTTTAATAGTTCTGACCTAGTTTGATTGTGCTGAACCTTAACGAGTGTATGAACTGTTTTCTATACAGGAATATAACATCTTTCTGACTGAAAAGTGGGGGTATCAATAAAACATCTAAGAACAATTTTTGGCAAAAAGATTTTCAAATGTCTGCATTATTGTCATTTGCAAATTAACTATATGCTTTAAGTGCAAAATTTCTCTTAACACCCACCACTGCATAAAAAGATATGTACACGGTACACTAAATCCAGCCTAACTAAGTTTTACAAGCAGACAATAATGAAAACATGTTTCTGCAAAAGCCAATTTGTTTTAATTCTAGTTCCTTTTTTAAAAAAAAAAAAAAAAATCAACAAAAACTCTGCAGTGCACATAAAAAAAAATGAATCGTCAGTAGTTTAATCATTTTTCTTGACTTGATAGGTAAACACGTCATTGAACTTACTTATTGAACAGACTTCATACTCACCACCCAGCAGATATTATATAGTGTGTATACTGTTTAAAAAAAGAAAAATGAAAACTTTTGATAAACACCCTGACCAGATAACCAATAGACAAAAAATATGCACGTCATACTAAACTCTTAAACGGTTATTATCTTTGTAAGATACAATTTTTTCCTCAGTTTGTTTTTGTTATTTTTTTCAGTATATTTTTTAATATATAATGTATACTTGTGAAGATCATTATTTACATAATACATACAGAAATATATTACATGTCGATATTGAAACTATTGACAGAAAAAGACTGGAGATAAATTACTAAATACACATCATTTGTTTATTAAAAATAAATCACATCACTCTTTTCTGCTTCAATTCTTTATAAACTTTCTTTTAGTTAAAGACCTGTGTGAAGAGACATTGGCTCTGCTACAAGAATGACCGCTGCCCAGCTATTTGAAGAAGTGCTCTCAGCTGTTGTGCCCAGTCATAAGAATTGGTATGAACAGTTGTTGTACATTTGGAAGCCAACTGCCAGCTGTCCATTAATGAATGACTACCACGTGCATGCTTGGAAATGTCTGTTTCACATGCAGGTCTTCCAGAGACCCAGAGAGCATATAAAACAGCCTAAGTGCTACAGTGTCCTTTAAAATGGCATTCCCCCAGTGATCTGTCTGGCAATCTGCTCTTCTGTACTCTCTTCCTTCCCCTTTTCGCGGTCTTTATTCCACTCCTTGAGGCCTTCAGGAAGTGATGTATCTTCATCAAGGCTACCTGTGCCCTCAACAAATTCTTCATAGGTTGACTTTTCAGCAAATGGCCTCTTCCCTAATAATTCAACCATGTCGTTCTTATCAAGCACTTCCTTTTCCAACAGCCTCATTGCAACCTGAACAAGAAGCAAAGTTCTTCTGTTAACACGGTTCAAGTAGGCTAGACATATGACGTTTTCAAAACGTATAAAAGGAAACTGTAAACGTCACGGGGTAACACTGGTCTTCAAATTTATTACATGAAAATGAGCCAGAAACATAATACAAAAGCTTAAAGGGAAACATTTTGGTTGTAAAGGTTAGGCAATGAAATATACATTCTTTTCATAAAACAATCCCTCACATTATCCAACAGATACTGCAAGTTAACAGCCTCATAATGTGCCTCATGGTTTTTGTATGTAATGACTCAATACTAAAAATACATTTACTTAAAATCCAACCCTTAAGTATGAACTATACTTACTAATAGCCAAGTGATCTAAATTTACTAGAAAGGTCAGTGCATTTCACTTTGAAGAGCATAGCCATGAATGATAGAAAACAAATGATGATGAATGAATGCTGTTATCTTTCAGCCTCCATACAGACAAACTCATTTATGCCACTTCTTGAGCAGGCAGCTTAGATAACCACAGGATTGCCAATTCCATTCCAACCAGTCACAAACGTTTTAAAATGGTATTCTCCTTTACACTCAATTTTTAAATCATACAATTTAAGAAAATGTAAACATATATTTTCTTCCGAATGAACAACCATCTATCCATCCATCTTCACAACCAGCCTATTCACTTGTCCTGTGTTTATGTATATGTTGTACCACAATCCTGGGGAACATTATTTCATCTCACTGTATGATGCAACACTGTAAGTGGAAGGTATGACAATAAAGCCACTTGACTTATTTTGATGCTCATGGTAGAGTGCCAGAGTGTATTCCAGGCCTAGGGAGCAGCAGGATCCAGCGATGAACAAAACACCAGTCTGTCACAAGGCTCACTCATGAATGCTGCAAGACTATATTCTCTTATACAATACCTGACAAATTTAGAGCAACAAAGCAATCAAAGCCAGACATCCCCAAGTAATCCACTTTCATTTACATCTCATGCAAAAGCCACAAGGACACATAAAAAATATGCAAGGAGTGCAGCATAGAGGCGGTTACCAATCCAAATGACCTCCACTCCTGAGAAGAGGGGCAGTAGTGAGGGCCACTGCTCCAATGTTCCAACCAGGCAGAAACAAACAAATAAATAACAGCTCAAAAATGAGTTTTAGGCTCAACAGATAAACTGCACTGTGACATTATTTGTTATTAGTGCAAAATCTAGAAATGAATAGTTGAGTCAGTAATCTCATACTACATTGACAGAGGGAAAACCACTTCAATAAAAAAATTAAGTACATATCAGAGGCAACATGATGCCTAGTGCTGATACCAAATGGCTTCAAGATCCTGGGTTCAAATCTCAGGCCTTGTTACTGTTAGTACATAGAATGCAAGTTCTTCAATTTTTACCCCCCACGTATTCCAATTTTTCTTAGAATTTACATTAAAAAAAATTTACATTACATTCAAAAAAATTCTCTACTAATTCCCCAGACAAAACGGATACTTCTGATAATAACTCAAATAAACATCTCTTTTCGCAACTGCATTCCACAGGTATCTGATGCTATAAATTGTCAGGTACCAAAGAAAACCCATTTAGAAAAGCAAGGTTAAGGTGAATGTTGGTGGCTTTACCATATTTCATATTATACATGTGACAATTTGAAGTCACACACTGATCTAATAAAGAAAAACATGCATCATCAGAAACAGTGACTTCCTTCCATAAAGTCGACTCAGAAACAATATCAAAATGATCACGGCAATGAAATGATTATTTTTCATTTGATAGTAAATAATGTGATTGGCAAAAAATATATATATATCAAACATATACAAAAATAAATAATATATACAGTATATAAATTATATACAGTAGATTCAGAAAATATTTAGACCCCTTAGCTTTTTACACACTTTTATTGTGCTATAGATTTAATTTCAAAATGGACATATACATAGATAGATATCTGGATTAGTAAATTAATAAATATGATGATGCTTCTTTATAGAAGCTAAAATCCTGAGAACAAGTTGATCTGAAAATTAGAGGATTGAAAATGAATCATCTTCTAAATATATACACTTACCTTTTCCACCTCAGGTTTTTTTTCTTTCAAAAGGTTGTGTGTTCTCTCATAGGCAGTGTTGATGAGTATTCGTACTTCATCATCAATTAGTCTAGCCGTGGCTTCACTGTAGGGTTTCTCCAGCACCATGTCTCCTTGTCGTGGAAGGTCAAATGAGACTTGACCTACTTTTTCATTCATTCCAAACTGCACAATCTGAGCATTAAGACATATATATATATATATTTATATAAAGCGTACTGCACATGACAAATACAAAAAAGTGTTACATTTAGCAATAGTTTTGCTCTCTACTTTATCATTCACATCTAGTTACATAAAATAAGTGAGATGACATTTAGAATTCTAAAACAAACTACTTTTTTGCTGTTCCTGAATTTCATGAAACTTTTTTTACAGACCTGTGCATAAGCACTCTGTGTGACCTTCCTTAGGTCATCTTGGGCACCAGTGGTTATGCGTCCAAAAAATATCTCCTCAGACACTCTTCCTCCAAGGGTCATGCACATCCTGTCAAGAAGCTGCTCTTTGGTGTACAGATATTGTTCCTTAGGCAAATACTGGGCATAACCCAACCCTTTTCCACGAGGGATTATGGAAACCTAAGGATTAAAAAAAATAAAAATACAATATTTACTTTTTTTGCTTTAGCTAGGAGTTATCTAGGCTCACCCCTCACAAGTTGAAGGATAACATTTGGATGCAATGCCTGTCAAGCAACATAGAAGAAAAGTTGATTCATGAAAACTGGACAAATCAAGTGGAATGTGGCTCTTGAAATGTGGATCATGCTAACTCAATGCTCATTTAGGGCATTGGAAAAATATTGGCAGAGCAATGATTACAAAAGCAGGCATCTCAAACAAGAGTGATCTCTTTCTTACTTGGCAGAAGCTCCATAGGAAAGGCCCTGATTGGGTGTGTGGATAGTCACAAGTACCACACTGTGTGCTATTTCTTTTGGGCCACCTCAAAGCAACTTAAGGATGCAGAGAAGAAACCTTTTCCTACTCTTTGCCTTTACGCATCAAATACAGTGCATCCGGAAAGTATTCACAGCGCATCACTTTTTCCACATTTTATATTACAGCCTTATTCCAAAATTGATTAAATTCATTTTTTTCCTCAGAATTCTACACACAACACCACATAATGACAACTTGAAAAAGTTTACCTGAGGTTTTTGCAAATTTATTAAAAATAAAAAAACGGAGAAATCACATGTACATAAGTATTCACAGCCTTTGCTCAATACTTTGTCGATGCACCTTTGGCAGCAATTACAGCCTCAAGTCTTTTTGAATATGTTGCCTCAAGCTTGGCACACCTATCCTTGGCCAGTTTTGTCCATTCCTCCTTGCAACACCTCTCAAGCTCCATTAGGTTGGATGGGAAGCGCAGTGCACAGCCATTTTAAGATCTCTCCAGAAATGTTCAATCGGATTCAAGTCTGGGCTCTGGCTGGGCCACTCAAGGACATTCACAGAGTTGTCCTGAAGCCACTCCTTTGATATCTTGGCTGTGTGCTTAGGGTCATTGTCCTGCTGAAAGATGAACTGTCGCCCCAGTCTGAGGTCAAGAGTGCTCTGGAGCAGGTTTTCATCCAGGATGTCTCTGTACATTGCTGCAGTCCTCTTTCCCTTTATCGTGACTAGTCTCCCAGTTCCTGCCACTGAAAAACATCCCCACAGCATGATGCTGCCACCGCCATGCTTTACTGTAGGGATGGTATTGGCCTGGTGATGAGCGGTGCCTGGTTTCCTCCAAACGTGATGCATGGCATTCACACCAAAGAGTTCAATTTTTGTCTCATCAGACCAGAAAATTTTGTTTCTCATGGTCTGAGAGTCCTTCAGGTGCCTTTTGGTAAACTCCAGGTGGGCTGCCATGTGCTTTTACTAAGGAGTGGTTTCCGTCTGGCCACTCTACCATACAGGCCTAATTGGTGGATTGCTGCAGAGATGGTTGTCCTTCTGGAAGGTTCTCCTCTCTCCACAGAGGACCTCTGGAGCTCTGACAGAGTGACCATCGGGTTCTTGGTCACCCCTGACTAAGGCCCTTCTCCCCCGATCGCTCAGTTTAGATGGCCGGCCAGCTCTAGGAAGAGTCCTGGTGGTTTCGAACTTCTTCCATTTACGGATGATGAAACCGGTTTCCTCCCACAATCCAAAGACATGCAGGTTAGGTGGATTGGCGATTCTAAATTGGCCCTAGTGTGTGCTTGGTGTTTGTGTGTGTCCTGCGGTGGGTTGGCACCCTGCCCAGGATTGGTTCCTGCCTTGTGCCCTGTGTTGGCTGGGATTGGCTCCAGCAGACCCCCATGACCCTATTCGGATTCAGCGGGTTGGAGAATGGATGGAGGCCACTGTGCTCATTGGGAAATTCAAAGTAGCAGAAATTTTTCTGTAACCTTCCCCAGATTTGTGCCTCGAGACAATCCTGTCTCGGAGGTCTACAGACAATTCATTTGACTTCATGCTTGGTTTGTGCTCTGACATGAACTGTCAACTGTGAGACCTTATATAGACAGGTGTGTGCCTTTCCAAATCATGTCCAATCAACTGAATTTACCACAGGTGGACTCCAATTAAGCTTCAGAAACATCTCAAGGATGGTCAGGGGAAACAGGGTGCACTTGAGCTCAATTTGGAGCTTCATGGCAAAGGCTGTGAATACTTATGTACATGTGCTTTCTCAATTTTTTTATTTTTAATAAATTTGCAAAAATCTCAAGTAAACTTTTTTCACGTTGTCATTATGGGGTGTTTTGTGTAGAATTCTGAGGAAAAAAATGAATTTAATCAATTTTGGAATAAGGCTGTAACATAACAAAATGTGTAAAAAGTGATGCGCTGTGAATACTTTCCAGATGCACTGTAACTATTAAAACCAATTGGCTTTTTGAAGAGAATACATTTCATGCTGGAAAGTTATCTATCTACAGACTCTGTAGTCCTACGGGGAGTCTTTAATGCTCATATGGGGAATGTGAGAGATACGTACATTTTTACTGCATTTGTGTGGTGGCACATTTTGAGGTAACACCATTCTTTTTAACTTGAATTGTTAAGTACTTGACTCTTAGTAGGTACAGCTAAATGTGATATTCTCAGCTTTAACCCCTCACACCTAATACATCACTTTTGGATTTTGTCAAGTGATTAAAGGGAGTTTTTTTGTGTAGTTACGTATTTTGTGCACAGTCAATGTGTTTTTTAATTCATTATTTTAAAAAGGAATAAAAATCAGACAGCCCAAAATGATCATACTGTATTATAATTTACAAAAATTACAAGCAGTAACCAGGACCAGGCTACACTTTGCAGCATTGGCTTTATATTAGTTGGAGCAGACAGCAGAACATTTTGGAGGGTCTTTACGTAAAGTTTGGGAAGCCATGATTTAAGCTATTTAGTTACTGATGGCTAAGAAAGACTACTGTACATTTATGACAATTTCTTTTGATTTAAAACTCTCCCAGATGGTAGAAAAGACAAAATTGTTGATATTTGTAAATTTCACAGAAATAATACAGAAGTAGGACAACTTTGGCTTATCACTTAAGAGGAACTGTTAAAAGATCCAATGCTAAGCAGCAAAATCTGCGGAAGAATATAATCCACAAATGTATACCTTGACCTATATCCATGAATGAAACTAAACTACCGCTATTTATTGCAAAATAAATCACATCAGACTACAGGCCTCTAAATACAGCTGAAGATACAAGGCTGAGAAACGTCACTCAGCAAGGTCTGACAATTCTTTGTTGTTTGATGTTTAATGCTCCATATCAAAATGCACAGTATAATGTGCAGGAAAAAAGATAAATATCATCTCAGACTTTTTTCAGTTCACATGAATTACTCTCGATGTGCGATTTGTACATAAGGCATGAAAGGCTGGCAGGGTGTGATGCTCCTCTGAATATTATACATATATGCTTTCCAAAAATGTACTCAAATAAAACATTTTTGGAGCTCATAAAATTCTAAACTTACCCTGTGATCCCTTCTCTACAAGTTTTTACAGTTGTAAGGATGATCTTGTATCTTAAGTTTAAGCCATGAAGAAAATTCCCATACATACAAAAACACAATGTATAAACAATGCTGTTTTAAGTATTCATTTAAAAATGAAATACTGATTTACATATGAGTTCTCACTTCTGGTTTAAGCGTTGGTGAACGTTCTTTTAACTGTTATATGCAGTGTATATTAAATACACTGTGGTCAGACTTGTTTATTGACTTTGGTCTTAAATTATGCAAACGCATTTCAGAGATAGCTCCCAGAGGGTGTAATTTTGTTTTTATAAATAAAGTGCATAGGAATATTCTTTAGATGGAAGTACAGACAAGATGTAGCAGACATGATCTATAAAATACAAAAATGGTATTTTCTTTCAAAACATGTGTAGAATTTATATGAATGTACAAACAATTTAAAAGTTAAAGAAACAGTTTATAGTAATATATTACACTGAAACTCCGTGATAAAATACCAGTTAGTTAAGAAAGCACTGCTATAAATAATAATAAAGTCTATCACCTCTAGGTTAGTTTAATCAAGAATTAGTGACAGGACCTGTGCTGCCCATTAGATGTCTGGTCCAGAGGTTAAATATTTGGTCACCGTGCCATTTAAGGAAATAAGAGAAGCATGTCGGAGTGCAGGCTATAGTGCTGCATATTTTTGCTATGCTCCCTGTTGTGCTAGGGTGCTTTCTCATTTTCCTGCTAGGGTGTGACCTTGTCTTTTGCTTATGCTGGGCTTCTCCTCTTACAAATTTGGCTTTGTCCATAAACACGCTAACTTTAGCAATTATTTCTCAAAACGTACTACTGACATTGGTTGCACTGAGCTTTGCTTTTGCCAAGCTTGTGATCAAACAGAACTAAGTAATCGTGCACTGTTTTCTGTCAAGTTGGTGAAACCTATCATGCTGCATTGAGACTACAAAGTGTTCCAAGGTAGACTAAACAAATTCAACTTGACAATTATAGCTTGACAAATATAAACCAACTTAACAAACAAAAACACTTTCTATTTTTTTTAAATCAGGCAGAAAGGTTCTAAACAAGGAAAAAAAAGTTGGTCCTTGTTAGTTTGTTCAAGTGCACAGAAATCTTTAGTTTAATGTAGTATCCTCATTTAAAACAGCAAAGAGCAGAATATATCTCTGCAAAAACAGCTTCATGGGTGCATAAGGAAAAGGAAAGGGTTAAGCTAAAAAAAAAGGCACTGCTTATAATTCAGAGTAAGAGATGTGCAAAGACAAATAGATCTGATCTTCCTATGACAATGTTTATAACAATTGTCTTGTATATTCTGCAAGATGAACCAGGTTAGAAGTGGAAAATAAACCTGAATAATAAAGTCACTAGCAGAAACAAGAGTGAAACATGCCAGACACCAGGCAATACTTTTGTACCAACACAAATATTGGTCAGTTGCACACTATGAGGAAATGAAAAGGGAGATGCTCTTCACAAAAGCTAACTGGTCAAACCTGGCTGAGAACTTGGAAGGTGTTATATTGTGGACAGGCTGGAGCTCATTCCTTTAGTGGAAAATGTGTCAGGGCATTGAGGTTCAAATTCAAATACCTGTACCAGGTTATTCTTTAAGTGCAAAAGGGAAAAAGAAAGAGACTTCAATTAAATGATTTTGTATTTAAATTATAGATACTGTTTAAAAGGGAAATGTCAGACCTTGTAAAAATGTATAAATCCTTGCATATAATATAATACAAACTGTAAGTTAACTAATCTGAACTCACCTTTAGCAAAGGATCGGCGTGTTCCAAGAACCATCCAGCAACTGCATGCCCTGCCTCATGAAAGGCTACAGTCTTTTTTTCTTCTGGTTGAAGTACCTGAGTCTTCTTTTCAAGACCTATACATTTTAAAAATTTGCTTATTTCACTGTTTTGTTGTTATTTTGACCAAACACCTATATTATTCACTCAGCATTACTTTTACTTGTTTTACTGAAACAAATACAAATTTAAATAGATTCATTTTGTGAGAACTTGACTCAAAGAAGAATTCCACTGTTTAATTATGCTGTGAAATTTTCTAGTATTATACAGGTATAATATTGTCATCTGAACTACCAATTTAAAATGTAATATTGCATATCAGAAATTTACAGTATTTATTAAAATATATTTAAAAACAAGGTAAACATTCCAAAGGGTACTTGTGCCTCATGTAAGAGTGCATAAGTCTCTCACAAGAGACAATATACAGTACTTTTTTTTCTTTTTAAGAATACATTTTTGTAAACTTTGATCATTTGTCCAATAGTGCAACTGATATTAAACAAGCAAAAAGTTTTGTTTTGTGTCCATAATAATAAAAGCTTTAAGTTAATTAACCATCATAGGAAAAAGGAATCCTATGATACTATGGTTTTCACCCATTATTTTTTTTTGTTTTTAGGGATTATTTGTTTACAACTTTACTTCTTTAGTCCAAGGCGCTACAATGTAGTTCAGTCTGGATTTACTGTAGGCTTCACAAAACAGTAAATTTTGGCTTATCCGGGTGATGCCCAGAACTATGCCTGGAAGTTCATTTAGTTCACAAGGGAGAAAGATTTGATGTTAAAATGATTTGAAGAATCTAATATATCTAATTAAAGTGCTCAGTCATGAACAGTGACCGAGTACCTTTATTATTATCATAAAAGATCAAAAAGAGGAAAGTCATTTACCAAAGTATGAAAATGTTTTTGATCATCTAGTTTGAAAGTGAAAACACTTATTAAAACATGACAACCATCAACGAATAATGGTATGATTGAATTATTAGTTCTAACAGGCCAAAATACTAAAGACAGACAAAAAAAAGTGAACTGCAGTTATGTGACATTTTGCCAATCAAGTGAACTATCTTATATGAACCCACCATCTATACTTCCAGTTTGGTTTAAACGAAAAATACATCCTTGAACTACTGTTAACAGTTTATCTTAAATACAAAATACCAGTCTATATAATGTACAGTATATTTAATATAAATGTTACAGTCATCCATCTTTATCTGCTTTTTCTTTATCTAATTTTTTGCTATAATGGCCCATTCTTTATATAAGAAATTCTGTATCTGGCCTGTTTTATCTTTATAACACAATTTTAATTCAAAGCGCCTCTAAAATATTTTTAAAGCCACACTGCATTATGGGAGCATAGCCTTGTGGCACAGCATCTACATACCGTAGATCCCGTTATATAAGCCGAGGATTTCGTCCTAGATTTTTGGCTTGGAGTTTGGGGGTCGGTTTATACAACGAGTATCGTTTCAGATTCAAGATTTCCAGTGCAATGCCGGTTTCGCCGATGAATACGGAAGTAAATAATGAGGAAACCACAGAGCCATCTTTCAGATGAAGAAGTAACTTTGCATGCCGGTACTTTAAATTAAATAAAGAATTTATTCAAAAAAGTGTTTTAGTTGTTGATTTTATTAATAAAATTTATAATAAATTATCGGGAACTTTAAAATAAAATTTTTTGTTTTGATTTATGATCAACATCTTGCGTTACGACCCGGATGCGGTCACGTGTATCCGCTTGCGCGATTGTAAACAAACTACCGAGAGCGTTAGTAGCGTCAGTCGGAGCCCAGATACATGTGTTTGTGGATGTAATTTCGGTCATTGCAGTGATTTACCTATATATATATAATTCATTAAGACCATGCAAGCAAGACACATAATTGCTAAGGAAGGAAGGAAGAGAAGGTAAAGAAAGCGATCACAATCGAAACAGTACCGTGTGACCGATCTCGCTAATATGTACAGCATGTCGAAATCCACCATCTCGACAATTTTACAAAGAAAAGATTTGTATAAGGAGGCTCCTTCTAAACAATAACCACCTTCCATTTCATTATCCTCCTCCTGCCTTCCTGCAGCCCAAAGATGTCAAATTAAATGGTGAGTACAGTATGAAATTGTTGTTTCTAGAATAGAATGCCTTTTATTGTCACTATACACATCTACAATGAGATTAAAAGCAGCTCCTTCAGTGCAGAAAAAAAGTTCTGTATAGGGCTTGTATGGTTGTTTTTTAGCCTTAGCATAACGCCGGATCTGCGGCCCCACTTCTGCTTTCTTTCCCTCCTCCGTCTGTGTCGTCTCCTAGACCCGACAACAATCCATGGAGAGCCCGCTGGTCTCGCTATGTTGTCTGGGATGTTGTGCGTGTGATGAAAAACACTCGAAACAGATGTCTGGCTCTGGACACCGATGTCTATAAGGTTTTGACGGGTGTAGCAGATGTTCGCCGAACCGATCATGCACAAACAAGGAAAAAAAAAAAGAACAAAAACAACAAAAAAGTGCACTGAAAAGGAGAGCCCTGAGCTGCTGTGACCATGCGCGCCGCCATGCTCCTAGCTTAATCTAGCCTACTTCTGGTAGACTAGGCACTTTTTATAACTTTTTGGTTAGCACAATAGAAAAATTATTGGTGTTTTGGTAAATTATGCACATTATACAACCCTTTTTTATTATGTAAAGGTTAAGTAAGTGTTGCAGTGGGAGGTTCGGAACGCATTATGGGTTAGCCTTCGCGAACGAATTAAGTTTGTAAGTCAAGGGTCCACTGTATTGCTTATTTAATTTAATCAAATTTATAATGAGTCTCCGGAAATCCACTCGCCGATGTACTGTATTTGCGTATATAGTTTCAACACAAAGGTTTCATTTTACCAAATTTCTCCGCAATCACTTCCTGGTTTCCATCAAAAATGCCAGCAGTCTCAAATTCTCGTCGATAAACATGATAAATATACCTGAAGAGACACTTTTAAGGAAATTTAGAAAATTTTGCTTGGAGAAGGGGGTCGGCTTAAATACCAGTCATTGGCAAATACATGTAATTTAGTAGGTAGAGAAGGGGGTCGGCTAATATACTGAGTCGGCTTGTATTCCAGGATCTACGGTAGTAGTTTTCTCTCAGTTGCTCCTGAATGCATCACCAGCACCAATATGCTCTGAATGAGCCACATCTGATAGTTGTCTGCCTTAAATCACTTGAATAAGACTCACTTGCACAGTGACTACATTTATCACTAAATATTTAAGTAATTTAGAAAAATGGCACCACAAAGGAGCTAAAAATGAAAGCAACTGAAAATGTATACTGTGCTACTGACAAGATTTAATAACATACACATATACAACTCCACAAAACTAATTTGGGTGAAACATTCACTAATTCATTGTTAGACACTGAACTATATTGGAATATGCAGTCCTGATGCAACACACTGACTGCAATAACTAAAACTTGGAAGGATGTACCATTTTAAAAGTTAATATACTTTGCCTTCATCCTCTTATGCATCAAATACTGTAAAATAGGTCTGCAATTTAATAGATTTTTATTAGAAATTACATACCTCCTATTACTCGCTCTATAGCTTGTTCGAAATGCTTTTGGTTAATAGCATCAGAAAGATGTCTGGCAGCAATCAGTGCAGCTTCATTGCATACATTAGCAATGTCAGCACCTACAAAAATAAATTAGACCGTTTACCTCTAAAATAGAGTATGTAAAAGCACAAATATACAAACAAAATAAATGCTTGTAAAGTTCTTCAAACTGAATTTTCAAATTCTAAATTTGTAAATCATTTTAACTGTTGCCAGAATTAGATGAAATGTTTTAAGGTTGCATTTGCATCTTTTTTAAAACTGCCCAATTCTCCACATTGTATAAGCTACTTCACTCACTTTATTAGTGCAGAAGAAAAAGTGCTCATTTCTAATTCTCCACCAGCAAGAGCTTTTAGATCAAAGTATATAATTACACATTTTTGCAACAGAAGATGGCAATATTTAAAAATGTATCAGCACACTCTACCTTCAACTTGGAAAGAATGATAACAAGTGTATTATAAGCCATGTACAAAGTAAAAATTTGACAAAATGAAGAACAATTCAAAAACATGTTTATGGTGTCTTGGATCTAGCAAAGGTTGAATATATTGAAAATAGCAAGACAACATGGATGATGGACTTATGTATTAATATATTGCTTTAATTTCTGCAAAGTCTGGAAGACAAAAAATGTCTATTATCTCATGTTGGAATTTTGAAACTGGCCTGCTTGCTGAAAACATCTGTGTAAAAACACTAATCCTGATCTGGGACAAACTATAGTTTTATAGCATGTGGGGGCTGGAAACAGGAATCACAAAACTGAGAGCTGGTAAGCAGAAACAGATATCTTTCATTTATCAGCTTGATTGTTTTTCGTATTCCAGGTTTGTTTCCTTTAACCTACAAACAATAATAATGCTGCTCTTCGTACAAATGACATTTGGCTGAACATAATCTGTACTTTACTAACCTGAAAATCCTGGTGTTAAGGCCGCCATTTTCCTGGCTAAGCTCTCTTTGTCTAGACTGGATTCAACCTTTAGAGGTCTTAAATGAACCTTGAAAATCGAAGCCCGTCCTTTAATATCAGGGGGACCTGTTCGGGATAAGGTGGGGGAGGCCAGGAGAAAAGCAAGGTTATTGTGAATTCTTATTTTATTTAAAATAAAACATTAAATATTATTCAGTATATAAAATATATTCATCACTGCTCACCAATGTAAATCTGTCTGTCAAATCTGCCTGGCCTCAACAATGCAGGATCCAAAATATCTGGCCTGTTGGTTCCAGCCAAAACAACAACATTGGTTGTTGTATTAAACCCTTTAAAAGTATACAGAAAAAAGAAATAAAAACGGTTTCATGATGCCTTGTACAATCATTATACATTAAAATGTAATACAACAGAAAAAGCTTTCTACAGAAGCACTATTCTTTCTTTTTGTATAGTTAATGCAGTCACTGCAACACAAGAGATACCAAATAAGATAATTAAGCCTGGAATTTACACAAGTTCGAACATTACATTTAGCTTGCCTCTGGCATATTAAAATTAGCAGCAAACAACTTTATCTTCAGACTGTAATAATGTTAACTGAGAGCATATGAAAATGAACCTTTGTAAGAAGAGAAAACCATCTTCCATGCAGTTTGTTAAAATGTTCCAATGAAAACATGGATTGACAATCCCCTTTCTGCTTGTTCACTCCTGTAAGTCATGCCACAATAAAATGTTTCCAAAACAACAGCATTATGTATTCTATTTTTTGCCGGACCAGTAAGACAGCAAATAAACTTTCCAGGTAAAAAAATAAGAAGGAAATGAGTTCCCAAGTAATTATTATTAAGGCATCATTTTCATTTTATTTTTAATGAAGACAATTAGATGGATTCATTTGTTAGATATTTCAGGGGAATTTGTTTCTTACCATCCATTTCTACCAGCAGTTGGTTTAAAGTGTTCTCTTGTTCACTCTGTCCTCCAAAATTCCCACGACCTCGTTTTCTCCCTACAGCATCAATTTCATCAATAAAAAGAATGCAAGGAGCATTTTTACGGGCCATGGCAAACAAGTCACGGACCTGGAAGTATAAAATATTAGTTAAAATGAAAAAATAATAAAATTAATCTGGTACAGCAAGACATGGCAACAGACACCCGTATATAAATGAATGGTAAGAATTTTAACATACCAAATATTTACTGGAAAAATATAAATAGCAATGAAATGTTTAATGTTGTTCATTTAATCTAGATCTAATGCTAAAGACTTTATTACTCTAAATGATCATCAATGAGGTTAGAAACTGAGCAAAACTCAAAATCACTTCATGACCTAGACATTTTTAAATTGACCTGCACATTTCAAGAGTTCTCTATTACTCTCACAAACACAATGCCGATTATATCAACTTTTGTTAAAAAGGAATGCCTTAAGCTTGTAATAAGCATCAGAAATGTTATGACTGAAAAAGTTCTCATTACCCGAGCTGGACCAACTCCAACAAACATCTCAAGGAATTCAGATCCATTTACTGTGATGAATGGAACATTGGCTTCTCCTGCAGTGGCTTTAGCCAACAAAGTTTTTCCAGTCCCCGGAGGTCCAGTAAGAATAGCACCCTATAAGGGGGATCTTTTTAAATATAGGTTTTACTAATAAGTGTGGTTTGCAAGCACAAAGATTCAGAAAGTGTCCAGCTATGGATTTATAATAATAAAAAATTAAGACCAACATTACACATGATAAATGAAAAAGAACATAACTTGCAGAAAAATAACAAGCAGCTTAATTTATTTAAAAAATAAACATGCAAATGTAGTAGAACATGAAAGGATGAAAGCGTGACTTTCTTGAGCTTTAACATGTTGTCCTGCATTCTATACTATACAATTTTATTTTTTTAAACAATAAAGATTGAACTGTGGTGTCATTCTTCCTAACACTGCACATGATGACAAACATGTTAAAGCTAAACTGACAGAAAATGGTAACTTTAAAGTAGCAAAAGCAAAAAATAAAACATTGAAAGTATTCTGACTAAATGCACATTATACAAAACAATAATTAGTTAATACAAGCAAATGTTGCAGTGTGTATGAAATATTATGTTTATAAAATAGGTTTAACATATTTTTTTTATAAAATGAGAAGTACTTGTTGAACATTCTATTAAAATCCATTTTATAATTAAGCAGCAAATCTGATGAAGAAATTTTCCATTCTAAACTGGGGAAGATATTTTAGGAAGACAAGTATTGTACATCTGTCAAATTACTAAAAACAGTTATAAAAAACTAAACTAGAGCAGGAAAAAAGTGTTAGCTATTACTAACTGTCTGTCTTACCTTTGGGATTTTGGCTCCCAAATCCTGATATTGTTTGGGATTTTTGAGAAAATTTACAAATTCCATAATTTCCAATTTGGCCTCTTCACATCCTGCAACATCTTTGAACTTTACATCAATCTCATCTCGCAGTACTTTGGCAGTTGTTTCCCCAACACTGAAGAGACCTCCCATTCCACGGCCTGAACGTCCACCACCCATAGGACCCCTCCGTAGAGTGTATAGGAGGAAGCCAATTATTAATGCAGTTGGAAACAGGCTCAAAAGAAAGGAGCTATAAAAATGCATAAAAGAAAATTAGAATATGGATTGACAAATATGAAATATATTCCAATAGTGATTTATTAAATGAGAAATGTAAAAAATGTATTTACTAAAACACTTCACAAATGAAAAATTAAGGAAGCTGCTTTCAACCCTTGAAGAGTTTGGTACAAAAATCTAACTAAAAGTTGTTAGTTAGATTCTAGATACTACATTATTAAACTAGCAATACACTTAGGATTTACATAAATAACTTTACACACCTGTTCATTTTATCAACATTTTGTAAATGACCAGCTTAATTAGGCCGGCTATATCAAAGTGTATAATATGAATTATTTACCGTTCAAAAAATATTTTTCCATAGGTTTTACCCTACATCTCAGTGTGTTTCTTGTAGTGGTTTAGGGAATCAATACTTTTTCCTCTTACATGCACTTTTCCACGGTTTATTTGTTATATACTTTGAAGGAAGATCCCAATAATCTTTTTTAATTTTTATTTCAATTAAGAGCCCCTGACATAAGGCATGAGACTTTGGTGATGTGAGGTGTTTGCATATTGATTCACAAGCATGTTAACAATATGGAGTTTTTCTTGAATACGCTAAACATTTGACTAACAATATATCTCACATTAACGCATGTAAAAATGTTTTCTCACACAATTAATAGCCTTTCCATTTTATCAAATAAAGTCTGGAAGCAAAATAAGCTAAATTACTTTTTAAATTTCTTCTGAGAAATATTTGTGTGCTATTGAAAATAACTAAATAAACTGAAATGAATTAGATAACAAATTTCTTACTGATAACTGGAACATTGCTGGTTAAAACCTATTTCAGCCAAGTGAAACTTAAAATGATATTCATCTTAAAATAGATGTGACCAGGATTTAAATATTATACCAGTGGCACTAAAGCATAGTTTATACAAGCAAGGAAAGCAGCTGGTATGAAAGTCTGATCAATGAGGCTTTCCATTTCCAGTAATGACGAAGTGCCACCTAGTGGCTAAAGTTTTCAAAGAAAAGAAAAATTGAACATTTGAAAAGCAATGATTTTTTGGATTTCAGTTCTTCCCATAGCTCATAATAAGACCAGTAATGTCACTGGTCCACTCTTTCAGGATGATTTACACAAAAATGGCTGCTTTTAAAACTCCCAGATGAAGGAACATTATTGGTATTATAAGAATAAAAAGCAAAAAAAATGAATGTTACCCTTTAACTAGTATTTGTGTGTATCTTGTCAAAATTAACAATTGCCGTACAAGATAACATAACATAGGAACTCACTCTAATATATCTTTCACCTAATCAGCCCAAAAATTTTTTATTTAAACATTTAGAATAGTTAGTCCTTAGCTAGCCACATGCTAATAAATTTATTTATTCAAATTACAAATAATAAATTTATACTATTTATTACTTTTTCTGCTTCTGCAATTAATTCATCATTAAACTTTTCAAGCAACCACATTGCACTGAAAAGTAAAAATAATACTATTAATAGTGAAAATTAAAGATTTAAGTGTATAATAATTTACTGTGGAAAGCTAAAAACAGTGTCTTTGAGGCAAACATTTGCATAAAAACTGAATGCTGGCAATAAGACGACTAGTTAATTGTAAGTCAGAAACCAGTACCAGTAAGCTCTGGAGTGGAACACCAAAATATGAAAGAGATAAAAATCAAAAGAACAAAATAACTGTAAAACAGTTTTCTTTATTACAAATTAAACCACCCTATTAACCCCAGCTGAATTCAGGATGTCATCTCCCGTATCATCTGAATTGGGGGAAAACAAAATATATTTGCCAGAATCTTAAAACAAAATAAAACATTAATAAGTGATTTGCCATTTAGAAATATGAAAGGACGTGACAAGTATGTATAGTATACTGTATACAGTGCATCCGGAAAGTATTCACAGTGCATCACTTTTTCTACATTTTTTTATTTTACAGCCTTATTCCAAATTCATTTTTTTCCTCAGAATTCTACACACAACACCCCATAATGACAACGTGAAAAAAGTTTACTTGAGATTTTTGCAAATTTATTAAAAATAAAAAAACTGAGAAAGCACATGTACATAAGTATTCACAGCCTTCGCCATGAAGCTCAAAATTGAGCTCAGGTGCATCCTGTTTCCCCTGATCATCCTTGAGATGTTTCTGCAGCTTAATTAAAGTCCACCTGTGGTAAATTCAGTTGATTGGACATGATTTGGAAAGGCACACACCTGTCTATATAAGGTCCCACAGTTGACAGTTCATGTCAGAGCACAAACCAAGCATGAAGTCAAAGGAATTGTCTGCAGACCTCCGAGACAGAGTTGTCTCGAGGCACAAATCTGGGGAAGGTTACAGAAAAATTTCTGCTGCTTTGAAGGTCCCAATGAGCACAGTGGCCTCCATCATCCATAAGTTGAAGACATTCGAAACCACCAGGACTCTTCCTAGAGCTGGCCAGCCATCTAAACTGAGCAATCGGAGGAGAAGGGTCTTAGTCAGGGAGGTGACCAAGAACCCGATGGTCACTTTCCCAGAACTCCAGAGGTACTCTGTGGAGAGAGGAGAACCTTCCAGAAGGACAACCATCTCTGCAGCAAAACACCAATCAGGCCTGTATCGTAGCGTGGCCAGACAGAAGCCACTCCTTAGTAAAAGGCACATGGTAGCCCACCTGGAGTTTGCCAAAAGGCACCTAAAGGACTCTCAGACCATGAGAAACAAAATTCTCTGGTCTGATGAGACAAAGACTGATCTCTTTGGTGTGAATGCCAGGCATCACGTTTGGAGGAAACCAGGCACCGCTCATCACCAGGTCAATACCATCCCTACAGTGAAGCATGGTGGTGGCAGCATCATGCTGTGGGGATGTTTTTCAGTGGCAGGTACTGGGAGACTAGTCACGATAAAGGGAAAAATGACTGCAGCAATGTACAGAGACATCCTGGATGAAAACCTGCTCCAGAGCGCTCTTGACCTCAGACTGGGGCGACGGTTCATCTTTCAGCAGGACAACGACCCTAAGCACACAGCCAAGATATCAAAGGAGTGGCTTCAGGACAACTCTGTGAATGTCCTTGAGTGGCCCAGCCAGAGCCCAGACTTGAATCAGATTGAACATCTCTGGACAGATCTTAAAATGGCTGTGCACCGACACTTCCATCCAACCTAATGGAGCTTGAGAGGTGCTGCAAAGAGGAATGGCCAAAACTGGCCAAGGATAGATGTGCCAAGCTTGTGGCATCATATTCAAAAAGACTTGAGGCTGTAATTGCTGGTAAAGGTGCATCGATAAAGTATTGAGCAAAGGCTGTGAATACTTACAGTGGTGTGAAAAACTATTTGCCCCCTTCCTGATTTCTTACTCTTTTGCATGTTTGTCACACAAAATGTTTCTGATCATCAAACACATTTAACCATTAGTCAAATATAACACAAGTAAACACAAAAGCAGTTTTTAAATGATGGTTTTATTATTTAGGGAGAAAAAAAAAATCCAAACCTACATGGCCCTGTGTGAAAAAGTAATTGCCCCCTGAACCTAATAACTGGTTGGGGCACCCTTAGCAGCAATAACTGCAATCAAGCGTTTGCGATAACTTGCAATGAGTCTTTTACAGTGCTCTGGAGGAATTTTGGCCCACTCATCTTTGCAGAATTGTTGTAATTCAGCTTTATTTGAGGGTTTTCTAGCATGAACCGCCTTTTTAAGGTCATGCCATAGCATCTCAATTGGATTCAGGTCAGGACTTTGACTAGGCCACTCCAAAGTCTTCATTTTGTTTTTCTTCAGCCATTCAGAGGTGGATTTGCTGGTGTGTTTTGGGTCATTGTCCTGTTGCAGCACCCAAGATCGCTTCAGCTTGAGTTGACGAACAGATGGCCGGACATTCTCCTTCAGGATTTTTGGTAGACAGTAGAATTCATGGTTCCATCTATCACAGCAAGCCTTCCAGGTCCTGAAGCAGCAAAACAACCCCAGACCATCACACTACCACCACCATATTTTACTGTTGGTATGATGTTCTTTTTCTGAAATCCTGTGTTCCTTTTACGCCAGATGTAATGGGACATTTGCCTTCCAAAAGTTCAACTTTTGTCTCATCAGTCCACAAGGTATTTTCCCAAAAGTCTTGGCAATCATTGAGATGTTTCTTAGCAAAATTGAGACGAGCCCTAATGTTCTTTTTGCTTAACAGTGGTTTGCGTCTTGGAAATCTGCCATGCAGGCCGTTTTGCCCAGTCTCTTTCTTATGGTGGAGTCGTGAACACTGACCTTAATTGAGGCAAGTGAGGCCTGCAGTTCTTTAGACGTTGTCCTGGGGTCTTTGTGACCTCTCGGATGAGTCGTCTCTGCGCTCTTGGGGTAATTTTGGTTGGCCAGCCACTCCTGGGAAGGTTCACCACTGTTCCATGTTTTTGCCATTTGTGGATAATGGCTCTCACTGTGGTTCGCTGGAGTCCCAAAGCTTTAGAAATGGCTTTATAACCTTTACCAGACTGATAGATCTCAATTACTTCTGTTCTCATTTGTTCCTAAATTTCTTTGGATCTTGGCATGATGTCTAGCTTTTGAGGTGCTTTTGGTCTACTTCTCTGTGTCAGGCAGCTCCTATTTAAGTGATTTCTTGATTGAAACAGGTGTGGCAGTAATCAGGCCTGGGGTTGGCTACGGAAATTGAACTCAGGTGTGATACACCACAGTTAGGTTATTTTTTAACTAAGGGGGCAATTACTTTTTCACACAGGGCCATGTAGGTTTGGATTTTTTCTCCCTAAATAATAAAAACCATCATTTAAAAACTGCATTTTGTGTTTACTTGTGTTATATTTGACTAATGGTTAAATGTGTTTGATGATCAGAAACATTTTGTGTGACAAACATACAAATGAATAAGAAATCAGGAAGGGGGCAAATAGTTTTTCACAGAACTGTATGCACATGTGATTTCTCAGTTTTTTTATTTTTAATAAATTTGCAAAAACCTCAAGTAAACTTTTTTCATGTTGCCATTATGGGGTGCTGTCTGTAGAATTCTGAGGAAAAAAATTTATTTAATCCATTTTGGAATAAGGCTGTAACATAACAAAATGTGGAAAAAGTGATGCACTGTGAATACTTTCCGGATGCACTGTAAATTAAATGTATTAAATAGAAACCAATATAACAGACATTTATCTATTAAGAATAAGAAAGTATTAAGGAACAAACAGACCATTAATTAACATCCAACAATTTTATTCAAGTATAGGGTCACAGAGAATTAAAGCCAGTTCTGGCAGCAATGTAGACAAATCTCTGCCCTCATCCTTAATAAATAGGCCTTATCACAGATTTGTTACCCAACTAGGCCAGACATTTTTTTTTACTGAGTAACAGAAAAGGAATGTAAAGCCAGGATATTACTGATAACACAGGTATAGCACAATCTGGACTAAAATAATAATAATATGAAAAAAAAATGAAGCCAGTGGCTTAACTAAATGTGGTACTAAAGATGTATAATTAAAACAACAAAAAAGTATGATATTTTTGTCATTTAATTTAAAAAAATGTACACATGAAACACGCTATATTACCAAAAGTATTGGGACACCCTTCCAAATCATTGAATTGAGGTGTTCTAATCACTTCCATGGCCACATGTATATAAAATCAAGCACCTAGGCATGCAGACTGCTTCTACAAACATTTGTGTAAGAATGGGTTGCCTTCAGGAGCTCAGAGAATTCAAGAGTGGTACCGTGATAGGATGCCACTTGCGCAATAAGTCCATAAGTGAAATATCCTCTCTACTAAATATTTTATGGTCAACTGTTAGTGGTAGTATAACAAAGTGGAAACAATCCGAACAGCAGCAACTCAGCCACGAAGTGGTAGGCTACGTAAAATCACAGAGCAGGGACAGCGCATGCTGAGGTGCACAGTGTGCAGAAGTGACCGACTTTCTGCAGAGTCAATTGCTGCAGACCTCTACAAGCTCAAGAACGGTGCTTAGAGAGCTTCATAGAATGGGTTTCTATGGCCGATCAGCTGCATCCAAGCCTTACAACACCACGTACAATGCAAAGCGTCTGATGCAGTAATGTAAAGCACACTGCCACTGGACTCTAGAGCAGTGAAGATGTGTCCACTGGAAAGAGAAAAAAATCACACTTTTCTGTCTGGCAATCCGATGGAGGAGTCTGGGTTTGGTGGTTGCCAGGAGAACAGTACTTGCCTGGCTGCTCTGGGCCAAGTGTAAAGTTTGGTGGAGGGGGGTTATGGTGTGTGGTTTTTTTTCAGAGGTTGGGCTTGGCTCCTTAGTTCCAGTAAAAGGAAGAATGCTAGTCATGCAAATTGACCCCACATAGTTGTGAGAAATGATGAAGTATAAGAAGATGATCATAGCTGGGATAGAATGATCACCTACTAGTGTGTTAGTATTTGGATGGTAACAGGAAAATACAGTTCACAAAAAAAAAAACCTATGGAAAGTCACGAGACCACACAGAAGGGTGGGATTCAAAGTGCTACAAAATGCAATCAATTCACCTTAATGTACGGAGACTTGCCAAACAAATGATGTATAACAATCTCATTACTCAAACCCGGGTAAAATGTAACTGAATATATTATTTCTACCAAATATTAAACATGGGAAGCAGTTAGTACAGTTATTGGATTTGCGCCAGTTGAGTCACAATTTTTACTAAGATTATTTACACAGTTTACTAAATGCTTAGGGGCAGCAATTACATCCATTATCTTTACTTACTTAATTCTAATATAAATTTGTGAGGAATCAGAGAAAGGAGCAGAAGGTATAAAACTGTATTATGTATGCTAAACCACAGCAGAATACTAGTGTAGCAAACCCCAAAATAGTTTATGGTAAGAAGATTCACCACTGACACAACTCCCAACAATACCTAACACAGTCCAGTTTATGTTATTGGGCAGTTCAATAAAAAAACTCATCATTGGCCTTAAATTTCAAACTTCATTGCTGAAATATCAATAAACAAACATAACAAGGAATACCAGTGAAACACAAAATAGAAACAACAGGAAAGCAATAAGAAATGTGAATATTAAGAGACATCTTACAATCCTTCTGAATCGTGTGCGATTGCCTCTTGCAGCCACAAACCACTGTATGACAACTTCTGTGCACAATCCCAATGAACCTCTGTGGAACGTTCTCCTATTCTTGTGGAAGTTCCAGACAAGGTTGTTAGCCACTGGATAGGCAGAAAGTCACACAATCCATGGCATCTAAAAGGTGTTCTATTGAGTTATGGTCAGGAGAAAGGGCAGGCCAAGGCAGCACCTGCACACCAATATTAATCCCTCAAGAAAATTGTGACCACAAAAACTGTGTGTGTGGCACTGACCTGTTCTAGTGGAAGGAGGTGTCAAGGAGGTGTGAGTAAAGGTCTTCTAACAGGTCACACTCCTCCAAGGCCAGTAGCATAGAGCCTATACCTCATTTTTGAAGGAATTCTGTGTGCCACAAGTTTCAGCAGCAGCACAGGCAGCAGATTTGAAATGATTTCTCAGATTGCCTAGTCTAATATGCAGATATTGCTGGTCACTTTAGGGTGACCACACCTTAGATTGTCATCTGTGATCTTCCAGTCTGCCGAGACCTTGTGGGAGACGGGACATAATACAATGGTTTAATTCAAGGATGTCTGACAACGATGGCATAAGACATGCCATGCTTATGGCCCTATTCCCTAGATTTTGGTGACATTCAAGGCATTATGGAATGCTTACAAGACTGACTAAATCAAACTGCTTTGAATCAAGTCCATTTAGTTCTGCCACTTAAGGAAAGACTAAGAGTGAGTAAGAATAGTCTGTTGATTTCAGATTTTGTAACAGTAAGATGTTTGGGGGTTAGGGAAAAACTAAAGATTATAACAGGTCAAACTGATGAAAAGAGCATTTTCAGCATTCTTGGGGTGCCAAAACCAGTCCACACAATGTAGTGTTGTAATGGCCAGTTATGTGGAAAGCTCTAAAATGAGAGGTACATATGAGCTTAAATGCAGATTACTACTTTGAATACCTATACAACACATCAGGTCATGACGTTAGTGTGTAGTATGATATACAGGACCATTATCTTTTGATTGAGGTGCTGGACCAAAAATTAAACTGCTCTAGACTCAATCCCAATTGTCAGCTCAATGTGCAACATTAAACAAGTAATTTATCCTGCCAGTGGAACAAATTATACAAAGCATTCTCTTTGAATCAACTATACTGTGAATATAAGTATTTAGGATGGTATTCAGACATGAATGGTACATATAAAATAAAAATGTTTTAAAACTTGGCAAGTGTGTTTCTGAATTTCAGGCAGCTTATGTGGATTGCTTAAATATACTTTCTGTTCTTCACATGCAGAAAAACAATATATATATATATATATATATATATATATATATATATATATATATATATACATACACATACATACACACATACATACATATATATATATATATATACATATACACATACATATACATACATACATATATATATATATACACACACACACATATAGATATGTAAATATATACATACACACACATATATATATATACATACATACATACATTGGGGTGCAAGCAACTGTTGCTGGGGGTGACAGAATCCATCAAGGAAGAAAAATGAAAAACATTATTTGTACAAAATCTTAATTTATTTATCCATTCCTAAATAATTAAATGGGCAGGCTATTTCGTATCAGTGCAAAACGCTGTTTGTTAAAACGGATGACTCCCACTCTTATGTGCAAGTCTGCATGGATATTATGAACTATCGTATTTGTTCAAGTTCTATTTAACTTTTAAATAGAAGTAATTTTTATTTAGTCGACAGAAATATCTTTGGTAGGAATGTAAGTTAAATGTAGGCATCATTGCATAAATTTTTCTTCATCATACAAATGTAAAGAGTAAATTCGCCTTACATTCCAACCAAAGATATTTGTGTCGACTAAATAGAACTTGAAAAGATATATTTTTTCGAATGTGATCGCAATTCAGATCGAGTTGACGCCACCGGCGATCGAGCCAGCGTGCTATTGTGGTTTCGCCTGCGTGCCTCAATAAGTCACCCTCCCCTCGCTCTTACTTTTTTACCGTTCATCTAATGAATACACCGAGTATGGCTTTACCAAAATAATCATTGATGGCGAATAACGTATCCATTATTCATAAAGCTTCAATTGGTGATCTGTCTTTCTGCGTTAACTGCATATTTTTTCATATGTCTCAAACCAAGGGGATGCAAGGGTAAAATGAATCAGGAAGCGCATGTACATACTCACTGCACCCCCTCTCGGGAATCGAACCTCGGACGTCGGCGCTAGAGACGAAGCCTCTACCATTGCGCCACGGCGTGTGGTTTGTCTATTTGAGAGTATGTAGATCGGGGTATATATATACATATATTTTTTCTCCAGCCGTCTGGAGTTTTTTTTTGTTTATTCTGTCCCCCCTGGCCACTGAACCTTACTCTTATTCGATGTTAATTAATGTTGATTTATTTTGTTTTCTTATTGTGTCTTTTATTCTTCTATTCTTTATTATGTAAAGCACTTTGAGCTACTGTTTGTATGAAAATGTGCTATATAAATAAATGTTGTTGTTGTATACTATTCGCAGCGGAGAAGTAGTGTGTTAAAGAAGTTATGAAAAAGAAAAGGGAACATTTTAAAAATAACGTAACATGATTGTCAATATACAGTAATTGTTTTGTGAGTGTTGCTGTCATTAAGGATTTGATTATCATTATTTCTTTCAATCAGGTTCGTATTTGTAGGATGTGTTGTGTTCAAGTTACATTCCGTGTTGCTGCTGACGGACGGCCTTATATGGGCAGGCACTAAATTACATCGCATCGAGCAGAAGTCTATTATAGTATATGGACGAAAAAATAGGTTCCAGTTATGACCATTACGCGTAGAATTTCGAAATGAAACCTGCCCAACTTCTGTAAGTAAGCTGTAAGGAATGAGCCTGCCAAATTTCAGCCTCCTACCTACACGGGAAGTTGGAGAATTAGTGATGAGTCAGTGAGTGAGTGAGTGAGTCAGTGAGGGCTTTGCCTTTTATTAGTATAGATCAACTCTCGGCAGCACGGCGGCCATGCGGCGCATGCGTATCGGCGCCGTTCCCATTCCCTACCACCTTCGTGGTCACTTCCCCTCCCTCTTCATATCTTTAATCATTTTTGAGGCAGATTGAATACTTAAGTGTCAGCTTAAGACAAAAAATAAGAAAAACGTACTAAGTAATTGCAACACAGAAACTAACTTAATAAGTTTTAACATGAAAAGATGCCACCGAAAGAAGAGAAGCAGCGGGCCGCTAGGGTGAAGAAAAGAAGAGCTGCTCAGGAAGCAGCACGCGCATCAACATCTCAGCAAACGAATACTAAACGTACAGAGAAAAGAGTATGAAAACTAGGAATGCTCAAGTCAAGTGTATTCACTGCACTTTATCGTGCAGTATGCCGTTTCTGGTAGTTTATATTTGAAGGTTAAACAAAAGTATGATGATATATTATAATCTATGACTCTTACCCATCACTCTCTGCAGAGTACACCACAGGCAGCTTGTTTTCTCCTTCAATGCCAAGTTCTAGCTGAGCAGTTTCTAGGTTTCTTTCAAATGTATCCACACTTCCAATATTAAACCACACATATTGCTAAAAGGTACAAAAAAAAAAAAAATACAGTCAAACAAGATGAAATGAAAAAAATAAAAGCTTATTCTAATTTTAGAATTAAATAAATAAGCACATCATAATGTGGAGATACTGTATCTGTACTCTACTATTATCAGTCTATTACTTGAACTTTATAAACATTTGGTTTTGTACTATTCAACATTATATCACAATTTATTAAATACCACTCTCAGTTCAGGCCTGCTCACAAAGCTTTGCTTTTTTTTTTAAAAACAATCTTTTACCGATTTTAAAAGTAAAAAAAAATATCAAAAGTCTGAAAGGGAAAAACAAAATTGCCAGAACTAAAGTGTGATTATAAGGTCTGCAAGTAAGAATTTTATTGTACTCTGTATACATGACAATAATGACCCTATAATCCTATACATCATGTGAGGTGAGACGGACCTTTCTGGCTAACCGTGGCTATATGAAGTACTTGCCTTTTTATAGAACCAGAACACATCAATGCAAAACAAACAAAAGAGCTACTTTGAGGCGGCTAAATTACTTTTATTAATCACCATTTCAAAAATAAAAAATTACCCGTTAAATCTTTCAAAATATCATTTACAGCACATGATTCATCTTCTTAATTTGAGAGCAGGTGCTTTAAAATTATATTAGTGATTAAACAATTTTTAGCCACACTCCATTCTAAGCACTGTCCTGGGACTCATCTTGAGAAGGAGTAACAGAATAAAAGATTTTTTTCATTAAAAACAAAGTATTTAATAGTACCTCACCCCATCAACAGGTAACTTTCCAGGAGAAAATATTACTCTGACATATCGCTTATTCACCACTTCTAATCTGTCAACCTGTTTATTTAAATTTAAAAAAAAAAAAAGTAAGAACACACAAAAAATCTTAAAATTAGAAAATATGCTCCTTAAGTTTAAAAATGCCCTTATACAAAATGAAAAGGATAACTACAGCAATAAAGTATTTGTAATCACATAATTAATACAATACAGTTACTGAACTTGTTAAATAATTGGAATACACATTAAGTTCAACTTGAATATTCAGTTATCAGCTTCATTTACAAAAAGCAAACCGTCTGTGATCACAGCTTACTTTTGTTTTTATTATTTTTAAGATCAAATATTACAAGACATGAATATTTTGTGGTAAGCAGGTACTATTGTTCACTTTTACATTATGGTTTTTGGGATTTTCAAGTGTCAGCATACACAGTGTACTGCCTCAGGACTGATCTTATAGTCTGGCAAAACCCAGTATCTCATAAAATGTGTTCAAAGAGAAAGAATACAAAATTATGTTCCATGTTCTGTAATTAGGTTAGTGCTTAATAATTTCACTGATGAATGATTGCTGGAGTAATTTTTTGGGTGATGTTACACTAAGTAAATACTGTACATTTCACAATATATTATATTAACATGGAAAGATTCACATGACACTCCTCTTTAATTTATGAGCGGTCAGGGAATTATTTTTGTTCTTTTAAAATATAATTTTGAAGCATTTAGGGTAATTATATATATTAAAATACATATTTACAAAATTTGACCAGATACTGTATATGCATACTTGTTTCTTTTCTTTTCATCACAAAAATGTCAATATCAGTTTAAAAATTAAACAAGGTTTGAAAATGAATTATCACTAGATTGGGAATGCAAAAGGAATCTAGTTCTTGGTGTCTGTTTCACACCTTGTAACAAAAAATCATCAAGTAATATAAAGCAACACACAATTTATTCTCTCAATTGGCTCCTAAAGCTCTCAAGTTAACCAATCAAGCAAAAAGAAAATAAAGAAGTCCTTCTTTGTTGGAGGCATCAGGCAATCTAAAGCTCTTTTTACATGAAAGCTTCAAACAGGAGTTTATTAGAGAAAACAGTTCATTTAGGAAGGAGGCTATATAGTACTTTAGCAACTCAAGTGTACATGTGGGCTAAACCTGTTGTTTGTTGATGCTTCTCTTTCATCATGTTGTTTAATCAAAGAAATATATTTAAGAGTCTAATGTGGTAGGATCTAGTGACCATGAGTGTATGAAGACTGGTACTATGGAGATATGCCAAACAAGGATACACCTAACCATTAAATATCTTAAGGATAACCTTTTTCTTGCCTTAAGGACTATTTAACAATAAAATGTTTAATCTTATAAACTTTCAATACTTACAATTCCTTTAGAAAGATAATTATTGACAAAGTCTTTCCATGTCACTTCTCTTCCAGCATTTCGGAAAAAAAAATAGTAAGCTATAAATACCCAAAATGCAGCACTGCTAAAAAAAAACAGACGAAACTCCTTGTCATCCCAAGGAATATCCCCCTGACACAAAAAAGAGAAAGAATAAAGAAAAATAAAATGATCACATAATGAATCAAGAGTAAACTGAAAGAAAAATAAAATGATTACATAATGAAATCTAGAGTAAACTGAATAATGAAGTCCTTGCTAGGCTTAATGCAAAACTACATATTACTGTAAAAACTGGGTTTAGGTACAGGTCAGAATTAAATATAGATAACGTCTGAATGGCACAACCAATCTATAACCAACATTTTGACAAAATATAAAATGACACAAAAAATACATGCAATAGATATGTATTTTAAATAATGTTCTAATTTAAGCCAAAAGTAACCTGTTTCAGTATTTTAGTAATGCCTACCTGCTTGAAGGATGTTATTGATTTATGTTAGTTAAAATTATCCATTGACTTGGTCATGATTACTACATTCGAATCATTTCTACTATCTTAAAATATATACTATACAGAAAATATATGCTGTTCATTTAAAAAATGTATATAACTTATGTTAGATCAATGTGAGTCAAATTGTGTTCACTTGTGTCATTTTATGTGGATTGCGCAGAATGGAACAATGCACCCTTGAACACAAGTGTACAGGAACCAAACTGTGGCTGCTGTTAACACTCCGTGGTCTAGGATCTCTGGACGCACAAACCTCTCATCCTTCCCTGGACACCCTAAGTCCAGTTGGTCAGCTTGGCGTGGAGTACATGAAAGGAAGATAAGCAGCCAATGTGGGATATGGCAGTAGACTGTAGAGGCTTTTCTGTTGTTCGCAATACTTTGCCTTATACTAAGACTTGTTGGTTTTAGTTTTCATTTTTATTGTGCATTTTCAAAAAGACAGTTTGGTCTTGGCAGTTGTTGGTAGGGTTGGCACCCTCTGGCAGTCTGGTATTGTGATGGACTGGACTACCTGGCTGGAAACTTGGACCCACCCGCCTCCTTGTTTGGACTGACCCCTGACCAGCAGCGCACCGGTTGCTTGATGAAAATGGTAGGTGGCCATGGCAGTCCTCCTGCGGAAGGCAATATTTTTTGTGGTTTTAAGGACTGCCAATAAATAAATAAATAAATAAAACAGGCTTGATGGACTGAACGGTCTCCCCTTGTTTTTCAAATTTCTTATGTTTCAGTCAAAAGCAAATGAAATGATTTAGTGCACATCACTAATAACTTAAAAATAACGCTTAATCTTTTCTGTATTATCAAATACTGAAGTCAATTTTTGTATTACATCTTGCCTGAAGAAGGGGTCCGAGTTGCCTTGAAAGCTTGCATATTGTAATCTTTCTAGTTAGCCAATTAAAGGTGTCATTTTGCTTAACTTCTCACAGTATTATATTTCAGATTTATTTGTAAACTTTTTTAAACCTGCTGTTTCAAGCTACTGAATTTGTTAAAGTCATCAACAAAATCCATCACAGGGCAAAATTACATCACATCTGAACCCACTTAAATAGTGCAAAATTACACTTAATCGTTTTTTGGGCTGTAAGAAGAGACACAGAAAGAATCCAGATGAACAATGGAAGACTGTAAAATCTCCACACAAGAGCCACCCAGCTTAACCTCAAACAGGCTTCTAAAAACTACAACACAGCAATTCTTTCTTCTGCCTCATTTGTACAACAGCAGTCATATACTTTACTAACCTTTTGTAACCTGGTCCACCAAGAAGAATCATCTTTTCTCCCACCTCTTTTTCCACCGCCTCCACCACTGCCACTGCCTCCATCTCCGCTGTTTCCAGTAGAACGTTGGGCTTTTGAAGGTTTTGCATCTGAGAATAATATAGTTACACATCAGTTATATGCAACATTATGAGCTCATACCTCTATGTAGTCCAATATTGTGAGTACTTTGTTAAAGTGTTTTTGAGTATGTAACACACAAATATTTTGTAATGATTACAATTTTTAAAGACATTTCAAATTCACAGTGGAAATCTGTAGCATAAGATGTACTGCATAAAGCACAGGTAAAACTTTGATCCAACACTTTTTATATAGTGCATAACTGAGTTTCACATGCAGCAAACTAGCCCACTGGATAGTTAAGGCTGCTGCTTTACAACTCCAGAATCCTGTGTTTGAAGTCCAGGCGTCAAAACTGTCTGTGTAAAGTTTGGGCTCTTCCCATACCCGCATGGGATTTTCTCTGGGTACCCCATTTTTCTGTCTAAAAATGTGTGTTACATTAACTGGCACCTTTAATTGGCAAGTTCTGAGCAAGTGTGCCCTGTGATGGACAAATGTCCTGTCCGGGAGTTGGTTCCCACCTAGCAAACAATGCTGCTGGAGTAAGTACAAGATTCTTGTGACCCTGAATTGGATAGTCAGGTTAGAAAATAGATGGATGGATAGATTTACACTGTCCTTTTAGAATTTTTGTAGGAGATGGGAATTTGTGCCTCTATTATCCTTAGAGTAATGGTGCAAGGAACCTCGGACTAATGGTTGACAAATTTACCCAGAGGAAGGTGGGGTGGAAGGTAAATAACAATTCAATTAGCCAGTAAGGCTGCCATAACCGTAAACAAGTCAAGCTGAACTTTGTTCAGAACTCAGACACTGAGAATTTCATTATTAGACAGGCCTGGACTGTTGCTCAAATGGTGCAGTAAAATGTAAAAAGTACAAAAACAGCAGATACAAAGGAAACTTTAAATTAAATATATGTTACAGTACATTAGCAAGGGCTACTGGGAACCTTTCTAAAACATTCTAATAATAAAATAAACTTCTATTTTTTTACCATGGGTACAGTAAATTGCTATACTGTATATGTATCCTTTAGTTTTCACATTAAACTCAACAACATATGCAACATATCTGAACACAGCACTGGATTCTACTCCCAGAATGAGACACATTGAGCAAATATTCAGTAATTACATTTGTTTATTGGTTTCTCTGAGTAACTGTATAAAAATAAAGCTTATGCAGTACTTTTTAGATCACTAGCTGTGGCACTCAACACTTTTGGAAATTATGGAAATTCTGATTTAGGCAAGCTATGATCGAAGATCCCATCTAACTAAAAACATAAACTAAAGTGGTAATATCAATGTAATAATTAATATAATCTTGTACAGAATATGAAAAATTACCTTTAGTTTCATTATTTGTACTTTTTAAGTCATCAGAATTCTTTGTATTTTTGTTATTAGGAAAATACTTCTCAAAGCCTGACACAGGGAAAGAAGAACAAATAAATTAGTAACATGGAGACTGCTTATTCAAAATCAGTTCTTTACAGTACTCATAATGATGTTTAATTAATATTACAGCATACCTTTTGGAGGTCTTGAACACAGACTTCTGTATGTGCTTACCACACTGGCTAAAAAAGTGCCTCTGTCTATTCTCAAAGGGACTGTTAACTTGATCAGAGATCTGAGGCAAAAAAATAAAAATAAATATTTAGCATAAGATACCACATATGACATATTAAATATTTTGGTGTAATCAGGATGACAAATCTACAACCCCCAAATCCATACAGTGCAAATACTTTACTTCTGAATTGCATTGGAAAGTACAAACAAATACAAAACACATATCATACAAAAAAAGATTATGAACCTGCATAAAGTGAATGTATTAAAGTCAATGAAAATGACTTTGTACAGTTTAATATCTCAATAAATACACTACTCAAAAAAGGGAACACTTAATCATTACAGTCAAACACTAAGTCAATTAAGCTTCAGGGATATCAATCTGTCCAGTTAGAAAGCATAAGCGATAGTGAATCAAGTTCACTTGCTTTGGTGAAATGAAAGTGACAACAGAAGCAGGCAACAGAAAGACAACCTCCAAAAAGGGAACGGTTTTGCAGGTGGTGGGCACAGACAATTGCTCTCTCCTTATCCCTCCTGATGTACTCTACTCTAGTTTTGCATTTTGCTTGTGTCCTTGTTACTGCTGGTAGCATGAGGCGGTACCTGCAGCAGATTCAGGCTGTACAGGTAGCCAGGCTCCTGCAGGATGGCATACTCATATATGCCTTTGCAAGGCTTCCTGTGTCTCCCAATGCAGTCTGAAGAGCACAGGGGACATAACAGGAGACGGGCCATTAGAGGAGGAGAGCTGGACAGGGCATTAGATGAGCATCAGCCCAGCAATAGGACCAGTATCTGCTCCTTTGTGCGACTACTGGTGTGCATGATTCTGAACAAACTTTCAGAAATAGACTCCATGAGGGTGGCATTGTCGGCCCAATGCCCTCTAGTGGGAACTGTACTCACAGCCCATCACCGTGCAGCTCAATTGGCATTCACCAGAGAATACACAATTGGCAGCTCCATCATTGGCACCCCATACTCTTCACAGATGATAGCAGACAGACGTAAATGAGTCTGGAAAGAATGTGATGCTAGTTATGCAGCCTGCAACATCATCCAGCATGACCCGTTTGGCAGTGGGTCAGTGATGGTCTGGAAGGCATATCCTTGGAGGGTCACACAGATGCACAGAACTGCATGTGCTTTGTAATTGGTACCATGACTGCTGTTAGGTACCACAAAGGAATCCTAAGAGCCATTGTCAGACCTTACACTGGTGCGGTGGGCCCTGGGTTCTTCCTGGTGCAGGTCAACACCCAGCCTCATGTGGCCAGGCTGTGTAGGCAGTTCCTGGATGATGAAACAAAACCTCTGGGACGTTATGTGTCGGTGCATCAAATGCTGCCAAGTGGCACCACAGACTGTCCATGAGTTCACTCAAGCCCTGATCCATGACACCATCCGCGATGTCATCAGGAGCATGCCTAGACATTGTTGTGAGTGCATACAGGCCTGTGAGGGGCCATACATCCTACTGAGTCACATTATGAATTGCCGTGATGAGATTTTCACAAGTTGGATCTGCCTGTGATTTCAATTTTTGACTTTGATTTTCAGTGTGATGTTAAATTCAGCCCTCAATGGGTTGGTGATTTTAGTTTCCACTGACAGTTGTAACATGATTCTGTTCTCAACAAATTACACAGCACTACTCAGTAAAGATTTTCCACTTGAATATTTTGTTTCAATTTAAGTACTCCCTTAATTTTTTGGAGCAGTGTATAATATTTAAGATATGCAGGTTAAGCTATCTAGTGACTTAAATCTGGCCTTTCTGAGCAAGTGTAGATGTGTATTGTGATGGACTGGACTACCTGTTTTTAAATTCTGGGCAACCAAACTACATATCACAAAGCCCAGCATACTATAAGATTTCTCAGATCTTTCGTCAATACAATACTTTCCTAATCAAAAACAATTTGATAAAAACAAAATATCTAACTATTCATGTATGATCTTAATTTGGGTGTTGTTCTTAAAAGACAATTGCTTATACAACACCAGAACGCTGTAGCTACCATCTAACAAGCACACACATGTACTAAAGAGGAATATAGCAAAACTGTGCAGCAAGTCTATAAAGTAAGCAAAACAGTAGCATTAAATGTAACGCAACTGAGGCAGTGAGGGCAAGAATGACAAAAGTTAATTGTATCCTCTTGTTGCTTACCATAAAATAAGGTAAAAACAAATACTTTATTATGGGTTAAAAAAAATGAAAATAAAAAAAAAGATGAGAGGACAAGGCAAACCATTCCACTACTGCTTTAATACCAATTACAAGTAAAAGTAATCATAATTACAAGAGCATTAAGACAAAAATTAATGCAAAATACCTTTTCAGCATATTAACCTCTTTAGTACTATATATTTTATCTCGAAAAACATGTAAAAAAGTGTTATATTATTTCACCTGAAATCTTCTCTTTCTACTGTAAAACATGTGTAAGTGCCATATGGGATGGACGGGCATCCCGAACAGGAGAGTGGAAGGTTCCTTTCCCAGACGGAAAGCTCCAGGTGGATGGACAGGAGTCCT
Organism: Polypterus senegalus; assembly: GCF_016835505.1. Taxonomy (NCBI): domain Eukaryota; kingdom Metazoa; phylum Chordata; class Cladistia; order Polypteriformes; family Polypteridae; genus Polypterus; species Polypterus senegalus. The sequence continues at coordinate 79,402,272 of NC_053158.1, forward strand.
GGCCGGATGTGTTTTGAGTACCTTTCCTGGCTCTGATAAAATGGAAAGACCAGGAAAGACTGGCTCTCGGGGATGTTTATTCCCCAAAATGGTAGCTGGCAGCCTCCCTCTGGCAGAGCTCCAATTCATACTCCTATGTGGCATTTTGGGAAACGTAGTCTCAGAGAATAACCCTATTGGGGTGTGTGGGTGCTACCAAAGGGAGCTATAAGAAAGGTGCACACCTTAAAGGACGTTCCGCCTGACCTGAAAGTGCTGCCGGACTGCAGTCACTTGACACTGGAAGCACTCCCGGGTCCTGACATAAAATGAGCTGTCTGGTCTCATCCAAGTGAGCTAGAGTCAGATGGAAGATGGACAAAGCTTGCGTGGAGGACAGACAGAATTTATTGTGGAAGAAAGTCTGTTGAATGGTACTGGAGTCTGAGTAAGGTACTGGATTTAAATAAGCCACTTTTATCGAAAACTTTGACTGTGGAACTGCACTGGTGTTCTGGGTTGGAGGAACTGCAGTGCCCTCTATTGTCCACTCATACAAAACACTAAAAGTACAAAGTCAAAAGTGTAGAAACTATAATAATAATACAAATAATAATAATAATACCACCATATACACTGTCAAAATGTGTAATTTCTGTGGTATATCTTGAAGCATGGTGAAATACACAATCCCACGTCACAGTCGGGACAATAGTAACGCTATTACTTGTGGATTTTCTTCCAGATTGATCAGCTTTTGAACAGCACACTGCACATGTATGATTGCCATGAGTGCAACTTTTGGTTCATCAGAATCATTTTCGACTTCACTGTCCGCTTCCATTTTACTGTATGAAGACAGATTCACCATCACTGCTGACGAAAGGCATTTCTTATGAGATGCCATTATGAGACTAGGAGAAGATGTGTCAGCACCGGTACCAGGGTAACACTTGGGCCTGTCGTTTATTCAAGACATGCCTATATATTGCCCAAAAAACACACTTGGGGCTAATGCTGTTGGCACTTTTACAGCCCAAGTAATCCTCAAGTCTAACGCTTACGCGAGACGCGTCTATACGGTTGGCCTAGTGACGCTCAGGACTAATGCTTTTAGTACTGTTTTTAAAGCCTGAGTGATCCTTGGGTCTAACACTAAGGAGGTTAAATGTACAAAATAGCAATGACTGCAGGGTGGGGACAGAATCACAACCAAGTCAGAGAATGTACCAGACTGTATGCAGAGAGCATCCCAATACCACATATATAAAGGTGGTCCTTTGTTTACAGGCAAAACTAATTTTAGGATTGAAAAGGTGAGAAAGCACAGTAACATTACTGCAGACTCTTTAATATACTAGTCAGTCTGCAAGATCTAAGAAATGGTGATGGAGTGCCGAGTCATTTCATGAATGGTACAACTTGAAAACAAAATGTACGCTTATACAGCAGGTAACTCGTTTCAGCTGGCAGGGCTTTCTACCACTGAAAAAAACTGAAATATTCAGCAACTTGTTAATCACATGTGATAGTTTGAATGCTCCTGTCACAAATTTACAAGTATTCGGTTCTAGGAAGTGGGCATTAACCTTTCAAAATCAGAGGGCTATTTATTATAAGCAGATCTTGCCTTATGCAGTCATACAAAGGGCACAAGAGGAATCTCATAAAAAAATAAGATGTTGACCATTAATCAATATGTACTCTGGTCTCCTAACAGGTTTGCTAGAGATTTTGAGAACACTTCTTACTCTCAGCCCAAACACTGCAGACTGTGAGCATTTATTATTATTATTATTTTCAGGCCTAAATCTGGATTGAAAATAAATCTCATCTTTACTAACACAAGGACCTGTTCAATGCTCCAAGCATGACACATTTCAATGCAGGTGTATTCATAGATCAGTGGCTGTTGTCAACTAAAGATGTATGACACTGTAAAGGACATATTGTATCTGAAAATAATCCTGAAGGAAAAACTTTTGAAGTTTAAAAGACATAGAAATTAGTCAGGTCTAAATTAGGTACGAAAACAAAATTTGAGAATACAGTACTAATGCAAAATTGTGCTCATAAGAATTACTTATGAAAGCTTTTTTTTTGGTCCAGCATCTCCTAACTAACCAGCATGAGAAAATCCCTACATGTGGTACACTGTTCGATTTGGGCTTGATGTCTAGTTACGCAAGACATCGAGTTTTTTGGGATCCCCCTATTTTTAGCCAATAATGCCCAAAAACCTAATTATGATGAATAGCAAACCAATAGGTGTCTTCTGCAAAAATGATCAGGAGGACTTGAAGTTGTATATGCCACATTGTTCACCCTGAGAGGTTAACCCCCTAATGGGAGATGTGGAGTCAATGTTCCTCCATTTCATGGGATTTGTTAATATAGGAATTTGTTAATATAGGAATGTGGAGTGTTATTTTATGCTGCAACCCCTGGCAAAAAGTATGGAATCACTACTCTTTGAGGATGTTCTTTCAGCTGCTTGACATTGATGCAAAAAAACGATATGACACAATACTATTTTATTTAAAGGATGAATATTCTGGCATTGCAAAAAATATCTCAAAAAATGAAATGAAATTGTAGAAATTAATGGCACATTTTTGTTCAGACCAAGCAGTGGAAAATATTATGGAATCACTCAGCGATGAGGAAAAAATTATGGACTCATTAACCCAAACAATTACAATTAGTACTTTGTTGCACCTCCTCTGGCTTTTATGACAGCTTGAATTCTTTGAGGCATGGAGTTCACTGATGAAAACCAATATTTTTCATCAAATAGGCTCCAGCTTTCTTGTATAGCAGATAAGAGATCAGATAGAGCCTTGTCATGAACTATTGTTTTTTCCAATTTCCACCATAACTTTTCAATCAGATTAAGGTCCAGAGTGTTTGCTGTCCATGCCATTAAGCTGATATGCGTTCCTGAAGAAAAGTTTTAACATTCTTTGCTCTGTGACAAGATGCATTATCATCTTGAAAAATGACTTCATTATCACCAAACCTACTTTCGATTGATGGAATGTGAAAAGTGTCCAAAAATTCAATGTACACCTGTGCATTTAGGGTAGAGGAGGCGATTGCCATCTCCCCTGGGGCCTCATGTATAACGCCGTGCGTAGAACTCGCACTATAACATGGCGTAAGCACAAAAGCCGAAATGTGTTTACGCACAGAAAAATCCAGATGCAGGAATCTGTGCGTACTCCAACTTCCACGTTCTTCCGCTACATAAATCCCGATCAGCGTGAAAACTAACGCCGCACGCGCGCATTATGTAACGCCCAAATCCTCCCAGAATTACGCCTATTTGAATATGCAAATCAATATAAATCGCCTTAAGCGCAGCCTTCTGTGAAAAGACAATGGGAAAAGCACGGGGGAAAATATAAGAATTTCAGCGAATACCAAGTGGAGGCAAATGAAAAACATACTATTTGTTCAAATAAACCGTGGTATAATCAACAAAAGGAAGTTGATCGAGTGACATAGCGTGTTGGAGAAACTTGAAAGCTCACATTCACAAATCGCACAGTGCCGGAAATAAAAAAGAAGTCACATATCAAAGTCGCCGTGAAAAGCCGAGTTGTAAGCCCACTGTCTGAGTGTCATATGAAAGCTTATTAGGGTACAGAGAAAAAGGCACACAGTGAGGAAAAAGCACGAAATGTCAACTTCAATCTCGACATTTCCACTTTAATCACGTAGTTTATTTTGTCATTAAAGTAGAACATCATAAACTTCATCTTAAAATCATTTAATTAACCAGTTTCTCAAATCACATCGTAATTAAAGTAGCACGTTAAATGCTTTGTTTTGTATTTGATCTTCTATGTGCTCTATGTGTGTGAATCACTACTTGCTTTTTAAACCGGCTCTCTTCCTCCAACTGGACACAGAATCCATTACATTCGTAATATTACAGTTCTCTGAATAACTAAAATACTGAGATGTATACGTGATATCATTTTCATGATGATAGGAGTTAAAGCACGTTATTAAACATGTGTTTCACTTCGATGAAATAATTTATTGCAGCAGTACAAACAGGGGTGGCTCTAGGCTTGTGGTGGCACTGGGCAGAGGAAGAATCGGTGGCTCCTTCGCCCGCCCGTCAGTAAGGTAGCTTATGCACAGTGGATGGCCTTGTCTGCTGCAGACACTGGATAGGCGCCACTTGCTCATGACACAAGCATTTAACTTTTGCCGAAATTTGTCGCTGTGTTGTTATTTTCTCTTTCTGTTTTATATTCAATATATATTGGCGTAGCCGTCACTGCAGTCAGTGCTTTTCTTTCCCCAAGTAACCGATCGCCATACAATCAGCTCTGTAATAGAAGTTAAGCCATCTGTAAGCTTAGCGCCGATTCTTCAAAACGCTTAAAGAACATTGAAATATCTTCGTAGTACATGTTTAATTATTCTATCCTTAATGACACTCCCAGTGAAGAATATAGATTATTTAAATGAAGTTAAAGTTTTATCTGTATAATTTAATAAACATATTTTGCTGAATTTCACCTTATAAATGATATCGTTTCTGTTTCTGAACCGCGAGGTCCGTACAGGAAAGGCTTTAAAACATTTTGCAGTGGCTGAGACAGCGTGTCCTTGAAGCTGTATACCGATAATTCCCTTTCCGATCAGCTGCTGCTGTGATTCACACTCAGATACAGTGATATAAATACTCTGAGTGGTGCAGTGAGAGAAATATTGAAAAAGATGATCCGCTGTGGCAACTCCTAACAAGAGGAGCTGAAAGAAGAAGAAGAAGAAGAAGAAGTGAGAGTAACAACGCTAAAGCAGTTATGGTATTTGGAATACTATGGCTGTTCCCTCTACCATTATATTGTTACAACTTAATTACAATCAGATGCATTACACTAATAAACAATATGCGGTTAGTTTCAGTGTATTTATGAAGCCGCGTCAGGAAAATAAGGTGTAACCACACAGGAACAGTAGCACTGCTTTGACGCTGGGTGCCGCCAGTTTGCAAAACCGAGCGGAGAACTTGCGTACGACAAGGTATGAGGTACCGTGGAAAAGTGCGTGGATTTACGCCAAGTGTAGGTTTTATACATCACGATTTGAACGTGGAAAAGTTCTTACGCAACGTTTCTGTGCGTACACACCGTTTATACATGAGGCCCCTGGTCTTTTACTAGTCATGATAAATTGCTGTTTTTTGCTTGGGTCCTATCCTTCTCATAATTTACAGGCTCCGGCCCCCTGCTTAAGTGGGAATAAAATTATTTTTCACAGAAACAGTACTGTAATAAGGGTTGAATAAAATCTTACTGAATATCTCAGGCATAAGTTTAAAATCATTTTACATATATGACTTCTAGCAAACATAACAAAATTTGAAAGTGCCATGGTTAAGATGTTTATGCTCAGAGCTGCCCAAAAAGGTTCACTCCAATAACCCCACATCAGGTTACTCAAGTCAAATCAAGTTGGGGAGCATGCACTGGTACAGTGCATTGCTGCTCCCACTACATGGCGAAACTCGGGATCCTGGTTTGCAACCCCCAGGCAGACAAGCGGTCCAGTCCCGTCCTCCGGAAATGACCCACTAACTGCTGCAGCCAGATGTTACGTGGGCGACCTCTTGGCCTGGTCCAGCCACTCGGGTCCCCAACAATGAGGATCTTACGAGCCAGATCACCCTCGGGGAAACGCACCACATGGCCATAGTGCTGTAACTGACGTTCCCTCAGAATGCAGGTAATGTGCATCATTTGGGTCTCCATGAGCAACCGCTCATTCAACACAAAGTCAAACCAACGGTACCCAAGGATTTTCTGGAGAGACACAGTAACAGAGGAAGTCCAGTCTTCATCTCAGGTCACTGGATAGTGTCCATGTCTCACAACCATATAGCAAGACAGGAAGCACCAGGATTCTAAAGACTTGGACCTTCGTCCTTTTGCATAGATATCGGGAGCGCTACACACCCCTTTCCAGTGACCTCATTACCCACCATGCTCTCCCAATCCGTCTACTGACTTCACAGGAACAGTCACCAGAGACATGAATGTCACTGCCAAGGTAAGTAAACCTCTCAGCAAGGTCAACACCCTCCGCAAACAGACACACTGCTGATGGCTGTGCCCAAGAGGTCATTAAAGGCCTGGATCTTGGTTTTTATACAGGACACTCAAACTCCTCACTCAGCTTGTTAAAATAGATAAAATGTAAAGGACCTTAGACCTTACCAGAGGATGAAATGGCTGAAGAGGGGGTAAAAGTGCCCCAGGTACAAAAATGAATACTGAAGTCGATATTTAATACGAACGATTCAAAATATGGTGTATGCTGTGACTTGACCATTCTTTATTCCATTAAAACAAATATAACAGCAAAATGTTGTAACTAATGAAAATCTTAATGATGCAACAATGCACGTTAATCCTTTTGAGTGTTTGTGCAATTTATTAAGTAGCTATATGTATTCATTTTCTGAATGTATTTGATTCAGTAAAGTGTTACAAGCAGTTAAAGGATATGGCAGCAGAACTGCGTTATAAGGCAGGAAACCCTACATAAAGGTTCTAATTTACTTCATGGCATACTAATTCACACCGTTGTAAGTGACCAAATCAACCGGCACACACATTTTTGGAATGTAGATGTACCCAGAAAAAAAAATTTCACACAGACACTTAAAATATGTGCAAACTCCACAAAGACTGCAGAATTATGCCATGGTCTCAGGAAATGTAAGGCATGTGCACAGACAACATTTCTATTAGGGAATCCTTGGGATGAATCCCACATGTCATTCCTGGGAATCTCGGGCTCCCAGGGATGACACAGTGCACGGGCATCTCACATGTGAACGGTTTTAGAACGACCGACACTTATTTTTAATAAAACTACTGCAATATGTTGACACCAATAAAAGACTAACCTTATCTACAAGCAGTTCATGCTGTCATATAAGTACATGTGTCTAGTTCAGGGGTGATGCACTTTTACACGCTATATATGCGAGCTTGACCATTCCCAGTTTTCCGGGAATTACAGCAGTTTCATTCCTGGGAATGTGGGAATGAATTTCAAACACACAAACAGTGGGCGTTTTGCAAAAATCTGATTTGTGGGTACACTAATGTAAGAAAAGGAGCAACCAATAGTCCTTTAACTAAAATCTCTGCTTCCTTCACTAAAGTAGAGGAGAACCAACCGGAGGAGACGTAGCAATCTTCAGCGATATTAATCAGAGAGTCATCCAGAACAGCACATCATGGCTCAGCAGTGCAATATTTTTTTTTCCCCAAATGTTAAGTTTTTAATATTGCCTAATATTGCCCTATTAAACTGAGATTCCCATCAGTAACCTCAACTCTATAAAGTCACTAGTTTGTCTTATTGACAGTTGTTTATTTGAAATATCTCACTTGTTCCTACAGTGTGGCAGAACTACGGTTTTTCACCACATGTGCTACTGGCCCCTCAGAATGCTGTTGTGTAGCAACGTGCATTTTAAACACGGGAAGTAATTACAATACACTGGTAGACTGTTCTTCCTATCCATCATGCAGCCAAAATCTTGCTACTCCAGATGTTCACCCGTTTTAAGCCATTAAAAATTCTGTCCCTGAGAAAAAGGTTTGGGAATGACAATGAGGTTCCTGATGAAGTAGTTGTGAGTGCAGGGTTCAGACTAGTCCACCAAGTGGATACATGACCTTGTTTATAACTGATTCAAGGCCATTGACTTTTAAGGAGATCATTTAGGAAAATGAGGAATGTTGCAAATACTTCAGGCTATTCTATAGGTATGTTCAAACAAGTCTATAATAAATGCTAACAACAATAAATCAAACAAAAAAAAACTTTTTTTTAGGCAACCCTAATCCTTCTTTACATCCCATAATCATATGTACCATTAAGGCCAGTGGTAGAGAGGCCTTCTATCTTGAGCAGGGTCACTTCCTCTCTTGAGTCAAGTGTACTGCAGTTTGGACAACCATTGCAGACTATTCCCAAAAATCATCCAACCATCTTACATTCTGTCTTCAACTTTTCCTTCTTCTAAGGACTATTGTCTTTATCAATCTGTCGCCATTCATCCAACTACCATGCTAATAATAAGTTAGGTTTGAAGCTTATTCAGTGAGTATGCAGAGCACCTCTTGTTTTGATTCCTATTATCCCCTCTAAATATGAAGTGTGTCATCTCTCTATTATAAAAAAAATCTTGGTGGAAGGGAGACCAGGGAGACGAGACGTGATCTTCTCGGAAGACACTTTAAAGACCTGTGAGATGAAAGAGATTGGCCATGAAGTGTCTCGCGGGGACCTTAAACATGAGACTTGGTGCCAAGAGATTGCAATTTGATGTCCCACGAGAGACACTTTAACATCACGTGAGACAAAGCAGTGAGACAAGATTTAAAACAAGTTCACGGACATCTAACCAAGTAGTTGGAATGCTTTTGGCAGACAAACCTCAGGTGCTCCCAGCTCTTAAAACAACGACAAGCAAAACAGGCAGCTTGTCAGCAGCAGGAAGCCGGCAGATGATCCGACTGCAACTCCTTAGCGTGTGTTCAGCCGCCCCCCCCTTCACAACGCGAGCAGTGTTATACATCCTGAGAAAGAGATTTAACCACGCCCGGGTCCGGAAATAAAGGACAAGTATTCTTTTTACAAAAGTTTTAAAGTAAAAGTGAAAATAATCCATATGTAACAGTTCCCATGAGAATAACAATCTCTTTAAATTGTATATCTGGTAAACCAAACCTGGGGGTGGGCGAGCAAAGCGAGTAGAGGGCAGAGCTCCCTAGTAAAGAATTAAATAAGAGAGTGAGGGAAAACGTCTCTCCTTCATCTAACTGGCTTAAACCAGTCTAAGGTTATTGGGAAGTAGTACCTACCCCTGCAGCATCAAATGATGGTGGGAAACTACACAGGGCAGAGTGCAGAGTCAATCACAGAAGACAACAACAACAACATTTATTTATATAGCACATTTTCATAAAATAATGTAGCTTAAAGTGCTTTACATGATGAAAAAAAAGACAAAGTAAGAATTAAAATAAGATAATAACACTAATTAACATAGAATAAGAGTAAGGTCCGATGGCCAGGGAGGACAGGAAAAACAAAAAAAAAAACTCAAGACGGCTGGAGAGAAAAAAAATAAGATCTGTAGGGGTTCCAGGCCACGAGACCGCCCAGGCCCCTCTGGGCATTCTACCTAACATACAGTAAATGAAAACAGTCCTCTTTGTATTTAGGGTTCTCATGGAAGGACTTGATGATGATGGTCATGTAGACTTCCGATTTTTGATCCATCAATGTGTACACTCATGGCCATTCATAATGTACAGCCATCAGTTAAACCACCATGCACATTTATTGGGTCATTTTTGTCATGTGTACACTGTACAGTATACACTTCAGAGGTTAAAGGAAAACAAGAATACCCACAGAAGAAAGCATATACGTATAGGAAAACTATTACTGAAATGAATATATATTTTTTTGAAAAAATATTAGTCTAAAATAGCGGCACAGTGGTCGTGTGGCTGCCTCACAGTAGGGAGACCAGGCTTCGCATCCTGGGTACTCCCTGTGTGTAGTTGGTATGTTCTCCCCTGTCTGCGTGGGTTTCCTCCCACAGTCCAAAGACATGCAGGTCAGGTGGACTGGTGATGCTACAAGGGTCATTCAATAGATACATTAAATAATGTATCTACATAAAAATGTTGTTTGATTTTTCAATATAGTCCCCGGATAGCTCCACACATTTCTTCCACTTTTCCTGCAATGACTTTAACCCCTTTGAAAAAAAATCTTCTCTTTGACCTTCAAACCAGGAAGTCAGAGCTGCCTTGATGTCTTCACCACTTGAAAACCATTTTCCACAGAGAGATTTCTTCAAAACTCAGAAAAGGAAATAATCTGAGGGAGCCAGGTCAGGACTGTAGGGTGGATGGTTCAGCTGCTGGAACCTACATTCTCGGATGGCTGCCTGTGACTGACATGACATGTGAACCAGCGTGTTGTCATGAAGAAGCTTATTCGATTTGCACAAGGACTCTCCTGACATCCTGTCTCTTGGAATGTTAGACTCTCACTGCGTCACAACTGTGCATCAGTCACCTTGAGACATGTCACTACATGCCCAGACTCATTACAACATGTTTGCTAGTTTCTTTCATATTCAGGTATATAAATTATTGAACACCCCTCATAAATTGGCGCTAGTAGGTGTGTGTTTTTGCCTGAGATGGACTGGATTGTTCCTTCCTTGCACCTCATGCTTGCTGGGATAGGCTGCAGCTCCCACCCCCAAGGGCAGCCTTAAAAATGCTATGATTACTCCAAGATATCTTCATCTTACATCAATCACATATACTTGTGTGCTGTGTTAACATGTTACTATGAAAAGAAAAAGATTAAAAATACACACACTTTATTGTGAAATTAGATTAGAATAATATGCTTAATTACAACATTTCACAATAAAATGCAAAAGCATTATCATTTATCAATTTGCTTGAAATTACAGCATTTATCTATCCTCTGACAAAATCTACTTAAGCAAATTTAGGAGCCATAAGAAACTGGAATCTGTTCAAGTCATATTGGGTACAAAGAACCAGGTCAATTTAGTGCCACCAATAAATGAAAATCTTTGTTGTGTGGCAGATCATTTATATAACATGACTTTCTACCATTTCATAGGTAACAAAAACATTATATAAACAATAAAATTACTGTATAAAGATCTGCATTAAGAAGACTGACACAAAAAAAAGATGAATCACCTCCGAAGACCTTTTGTTTCAACCTTGACAGATGTTACGCTCTGTTTACACTATAAACTATAAGTGACCTGATCCACATCATTCATCTGATAAAACACGGCCACTTCTAAGAGATTACAATGTGGCCGGTATATCTAATTTGTTTGAGGATGCAACAGCAAACTACTTTTCTACACAAATTATATCCACTTAGTGATCAAAAATTAAAATTGTTCCTTTTACTGTTCGAACAGCGATGTGAAGTAGGTTAAGGCCTGCTAAACATTTCACCTTTACATATTGCTAGAATCTGACAAGGAAGCAGTCAGCTGACGAATGCAATTATTCATGTTATCACAGATCAGCTCAGTAGAAATCCATGGTCGATTCTGTTTCGAGAATTTGAAACGCAGCAGTTGCATTTTTATCGCATAAAACCATTTACTGCATTACGAAAGTAACAATGTCACAGACCTTATAGGACACTGAAGCTTTTGCCATAAGAGGTACTCACTTTATCGCTCGCTGGTTGCCCCTAGCTAGTCAACAACAGAACACCAACCCCCTATCCCGTTTTCTTTTATAAAATATAAATACTGATCACACATTATATCAAATAAACTCACCAATCTTAGAGGGCATGCTCTGCAAGCAGAAGGAGACAACAAGCTCCGGTACAGGCTGCGACAGCCCCTACAGAGCTGAAGATAACAGTGAGCCATTAGATTTTCCAGGCATACAAAGCCCCCGTCACAAATCAGAAAAAAATAGTTTAGATTTGAGGGAGCATTATTCCATGCTTGTAGGCACGTCTACACGTTCTTTGAGGTCATTACGCACGTCCAATAACAGAATACGTCGGTCTTCTTCAGCAGGCTGGCGCAACTGTTTACGTCATATAGGTGCGACAGGCAGGCATCTTCGTCGGTGTGTGATTACCTCTTATCACTACCGATCGGACCATCTGTTTTTTCTCGTGCCATTATAGTAATACATTTTGGAATGATTTATTCAGTTGGCTGCAGCCAAAAATTCTCTCACTTTGTCATTCTACTAGAAGTGATGTCATCTTTGGGATTCTAATGGGGGATATGAAACTTAAGTGTGTATTGAATGTTCTCCATATTTTAAGGGAATTCTTTATTCACAAATGTAATTCATGAATAACCTAAAATATATATAAAAAATCAGCATGCGCACGCGAATTGAAAGCCTAATGTGCCGTAAAGTATTCACGCATGCGTTAAACATAAGTAAGTGGGCGAAGACGTAGCTTTTCAATACGAACGCTCGCACGAACGGCTGAACGGGCCGGCAACGGGGACCGGATAGTGACACACTCCATTTGTACTTAATTTAAAAAATACACTTTAATGCACGACCCGATCTGAACTGTGCATGCCAATTCACAACTGACAGGACTGTATATTAGTTTCTGTTCCACATTACTTGAGCAGCAACTTTACACATGAGAAAAATAAAAATCGCGGTCAGACCTATGGATGTAATTCTCCGATCTTCACACTGCGAAGTAAATGAACCAGCCTCCGTGGACTGACGTCAGAGGGTTCCCCGTTCGTACACACGATGAGCTCCAATAAGGGCGAAATATGCGTCGTGTACTCTTTGTATTATTTGGCAGGTACTGTGTATGTGTATGTATATATAAAAATATGAAGTCTTTATATTTTTCCAGTTACGCAATGAGTTATATACAGTCTCCTTTCCATTTTGATCTATTGCTGTAATTTCCCTTGATGGACAAATTTTAGTTGTTTAAAATATCTTTAGATATTAATTATTACTTATAAAATTGGCATTTGTGTTAAGGCATTAACAAAAGAAAATAATGTATCGCTGTGTTGCACGACATTATGATACGTCCCTGTTATGCCAGTATTAACTGTGACTGTTCACTTGTTATGGTTCTTTAATCCGTTTTCAGTTGTTACAATCAGGTCAGCGTATGACGGAATCAAGAGTATAAAGCTACATGTTCAAACACTCCTTTATTCCAACGGCTATTAATCTTACACAAACTTTCAACTTTACATCTATAGACATAAATTAAGCCAGTGAACTGTTATCACCTGAATCAAACATTAGTCATATCTAAATGTCAATTTCATTTTTATATGTGATATGTTTGATCTAATTTGTTACAGTAAGTGCTTGTTGCTGTATTTATTGTATTTATAATAAGTTTGTTTTTTGTGATGTGTTTTTAATGTTACGTTGTGGTGTCTCTGTAAAACCCTCTGGGAAACCAAACCTCCCTTTTAAGACAATAAAGTTGAACTGAATATAACAACCATAAAATAAAATATTTTCTAGTAACCAAGCAGAGCGAAAACAGCATGAAATATTTCAGTTTATGATTAGCACTATGTGGACAGAGTGCAGTGAAATTCTTTCTTACATGTCTAATCAACATAAAACATCAGCGTTGTTTTTGTGCAGACTCCTTATCTAATGTAGATGGTTTTATTCATCCATATTAATACATTTTCATTTGTATAACTTAAAAAAAGGAAATACACTTTTTCATAGATTTTGTATTGAATAAATAAATGGTATGTTTAACATACCAGGAACACTTTCTAATCAGAGTATAGCATCAAGTCAGTGAAACTTCTGGGATGTTGGTCTGGTCAGTTAAGTAGCAGAAATGGTGGTAAATCAGTTTCAGCTGCTTTCTTATTAATGAAATTAACAACAGGTGCACTAGAGGGGCAACAATGAGACAACCCCCAATACAGAAATGGTTTAACAGGTGGAGGCCACTGACATTTTTCCCTCCTCCTCTTTTCTGGCTGTTTTTTCACTAGTATTTCACTTGGCTACAGTCAGTGTCACTACTAGTAGCATGAGGCGATACCTGGAGCCTACAAAGGTTGCACAGGTAGTCCAACTTATCCAGGATGGCACATCAATAAGGGCATGGAGGAAATTCCAGGAGACAGGCAGTTATTCTAGGAGAGCTGGACAGGATCACAAAAGGTCCTTAACCCATCAGCAGGATAGGAATCTACTCCATAGGGCAAGGAGGAACAGGATGATCACTGCCAGAGCCCTACAAAATGACCTCCAGCAGGCCACTGGTGTAAATGTCTCTGGCCAAACAATCAGAAACAGACTTCATGAGGGTGGCCTGAGGGCCCAATGTCCTCTAATGGGTCCTGTGGTCACTGCCAGGTACCGTGGAGCTTGATTGGTATTTGCCATAGAATACCAGAATTGGCAGGTCCACCACTGGCGCCCTGTGCTTTTCACAGATGAGAGCAGGTACACCCTGAGCACATGTGAAGGACATGAAGGGGTCTGGAGAAGCATTGGAGAATGTTATGCTGTCTGTAACATCGTTCAGCATGACCAGTTTGGTGGTGGGTCAGTGATGGTCTAGGGAGGCATATCCATGGAGGGACACACAGACCTCTACAGGCTAAACAATGGCACCTTAACTGCTATTAGATATTGGGATGAAATCCTTGGACCCATTGTCAGACCCTATGTTGGTGCAGTGGGTCCTGGGTTCCTCCTGGTGCACAACAATGCCCGGCATCATTTGGCGAGAGTATATAGGCAGATCCTGAAGGAATTGATACCATTGACTGGCCCCCACACTCTCTTGACCTAAATCTAATGGAACACCTCTGGGACATTATGTTTCGGCCCTTCCGACGGTGCCAGGTTGCACCTCAGACTGCCCAGGAGCTCAGTGATGCCCTGGTCCAGATCTGGGTGGAGATCCCCCAGGACACCATCTGTCATCTCATTAGGAGCATGCCCCGATGTGTTCAGGCATGCATACAAGCACGTGGGGGTCATACAAACTACTGAGTACGATTTTGAGTTGCTGCAATGAAATTTTGGCAAAATGGACTAGCCTGCCGCATCATTTTTTCACTTTGATTTTCAGGGTGTCTTCGAATTCAGCCTTTTGTAGGTTGATAATTTTCATTTCCATCAAATGATGTGGCATCCTTTCATTCTTAATACATTACCTAGTCCATATCAGTATAGATATCCAGCATGATTTTTTTACCATTGAAATCTGATGTGTTTTCAAAGTGTTTCTTTAATTTTTTTGAGCAGTTTATTTACAGTCATATGAAAAATTTTGGGAACCCCTCTTAATTCTTTGGATTTTTTTTTATCATTGGCTGAGCTTTTAAAGTAGCATCTTCTTTCTAATATATGACATGCCTTATGGAAACAGTAGTATTTCAGCAGTAACATAAAGTTTATTGGATTAACAGAAAGTATGCAATATGAATCATAACAAAATTAGAGAGGTACATAAATTTGGGCAACCCAACAGAGATATTACATCAATACTTAGTTGAGCCTCCTATTGCAAATATAGCAGCCTCTAGACGCCTCATA
The DNA here is from genome assembly GCF_016835505.1 of Polypterus senegalus. Classification (NCBI taxonomy): domain Eukaryota; kingdom Metazoa; phylum Chordata; class Cladistia; order Polypteriformes; family Polypteridae; genus Polypterus; species Polypterus senegalus. The sequence goes on from NC_053158.1 coordinate 79,417,418, forward strand.
TAGTCTTTGATGAGTGTCTGGATTCTGGATGGAGGTACTTTTGACCATTCTTCCATAAAAAATCTGTCCAGTTCAGTTAAATTTGATGGCTGCCGAGCATAGACAGCCTCTGCACGAATGCCTTTGTAGATTTCTAACTGTGTTTTGGGTCATTGTCTTGTTGGAATATCCAACCCCTGCATAACTTCAACTTTGTGACTGATGCTTAAACATTATCCTGAAAAATGTGTTGACATTGGGTTGAATTCATCCGACCCTCGACTTTAACAAGGGCCTTAGTCCCTGAACTAGCCACACAGCTCCACAGCATGATGGGACCTCCACCAAATTTGACAGCAGGTAGCAGGTGTTTTTCTTGGAATGCAGTGTTCTTCTTCCCCCATGAAAAGCGCTTTTTGTTATGACCAAATAACTCAATTTTTGGCTCATCAGTCCAAAGCACTTTGTTCCAGAATGAATCTGGCTTGTCTAAATGGGCATTTGCATTCAACAAGTGACTCTGTTTGTGGTGTGAGTGCAGAAAGGGCTTCTTTCTCATCACCCTGCCATACAGATGTTCTTTGTGCAAACTTTGCATTCGATGAAAATCTACTTTTTTATACGTGCTTTTATCATTGTCTTTTAACAAAACACTAAACGGTAGGGGCTATTTATACTGATATTCAAATATGTGAAATTCTGGAAGAAGTCAGGGTGGGGCTGTAGGCATGTGCATTGTAATCAAACTCACAGGGATTGGGATTTATAAAGGGGAAGCGCATAGAACTTAATGCACAGTTTTATGCATCTGAATTTTGTTGTGCATACGCACATTTCTGTTTTTGTCCATAAGTCATGTTTTAGTGGTGGCTTAGGCAGTGGTATGAGCATCATAAGGAAATTGAAAAGTTCAATTTCAGAAAGTCACACAGTGTGTGAAATAAAAAATAAGTGGTCAGATGTCAAAGTTGATGAAATGGCGAGTGTTTGAGTGTCATATAAACAAAAAAAAAGAGACACAGTGAAGAAAAAAGATCTATCTATACTAATAAAAGGCAAAGCCCTCACTGACTCACTCACTCACTCACTGACTGACTCACTCATCACTAATTCTCCAACTTCCCATGTAGGTAGAAGGCTGAAATTTGGCAGGCTCATTCCTTACAGCTTAATTACAAAAGTTAAGCAGGTTTCATATCGAAATTCTACACGTAATGGTCATAACGATCGATAACGTTCGAACTTTCTTATTTATGGCCACATCTTCATGAAATTTGGTAGGCGGATTCCCTGTGCTAACCGAAACCGATGTACGTACTTATTTCGATGGTATGACGCCACTGTCGGCCGCCATATTGAACTTTCCAATGTCACTAATTCTCCAACTGCCCGTGTAGGTAGAAGGCTGAAATTTGGCAGGCTTATTCCTTACAGCTTACTTACAAAAGTTAAGCAGGTTTCATTTCGAAATTCTACGCGTAACGGTCATAACGGTTGACAACGTCCGCAATGTTGAACTTTCTTATTTATGGCCCCATCTTCACGAAATTTGGTAGGCGGCTTCCCTGCACTAATCGAAACCAAGGTACGTACTTATCTTGGTGGTATGATGCCACTGTCGGCCGCCATATTGAATTTTTCAACGGTCTTTGTTACTTATGGGCCCATCTTCAAGAAATTTGGTATGCGGGTTCCCAACGCTATCTGAATCCTACTTACGTACATATATACGTCCATAGCCTGCAGCTCGGTCACCGTGTTAGGCGTCGTTGGGTCCCCCATCCCAACGCCTCCCACGTTGTTGGCTGCCTGCCTATATAAGGCCGTCCATCGCTCCAGTCTCTACATTCCCTTCCTTGCTTCGCCACGGGATTCACGTCTCCCTGCTAATAACTACAGCCTTTTTATTTAATCCACGGCTTCTCCGCTGTTTTATTGTTCATTTATTACGATTATAGTTATTGTGTAGGTATTTTAGACTTACTTTACATTGTTCAGGTACCCATTTCCTTTATCATTTCAACCGTACCCCCATTAACATGTCTATCGAGGTGATCACCATCGATCAAAGAACTGTCACTTACCGAGTGGTTTCCATTCCCAGAGATGGCACCTATCTTTTCCATTCTCTGTGTTACATATTGCACGGCCATATCAGGCTCACTCTTGATATCCGGAGGAACATTGTGTCTTATGTATTGAATGACTGGGACAGGTTCAAGGTGTGGACTGATGACGGTACAGGAGATAATTATACTACACAGGAGCACTATAAGTGTGAAATGCTTAAGCCCTTCACCTATGCATCTGCATGTGAGTTGATGGCTGCCGCTGAATTGTTCGGTTGTCGCTTTCAAGTGTACCAAAATGGCCAAATATTTTACACCTTTCGACAACCGCCAATGCCTCATAAACATCTTAGATTCACAGGTGACGATTTCAGTAGTGGACACTTTGATGTTTATGAATGTTTAAACTCTCAAAAGCTGGATGTGAAGTTATTGATGAAACCGGTTGTATACTTACAACGCTTGACAGATGCCGAATGTCTCTTCAACACAAGTCCTACAAATACTGTCGTAATTGAAACAAACCATGAAACTCAAAACGATTATGACAGCAGCAATCCAAGCTGGGAGATTTGAAACAAGATTACTGTTCACATGGCCAACTGTACTTGCATGCTTAAGAGTAAGCTCAGTGCACAGCTTGGTCATATTACAACTGGAGGGCCGAACTCACAATGTGGTATACAAACAGGTCCTTAACAAATAATTATTGGTATATTTTCCCTCAGTTTAAAAAGGTTTAATTTTCTTCTTAATAAAAATTTTAAGGCAGTACTTCGCCGCTGCGAAGCGCAGGTATTTTGCTAGTATCAAGATAAAATTTGAAATATCAACTTTAAATCTTGAAATGTCGATTTTAATGTAGTAGTTTATTTTGTCATTAAAGTAGAACATTGTAAACTTCATCTTAAAATCGATGTTTAATTTACTAGAGTTTCTTAAATCCCATCGCAACAAAACTAGTATGTTAAATTCTTTGTATTTTAAGTGTCCCCCAACCCATTTATTAATTGCTACGTGCTTCTTAAATGGGCTTTGTCTTATGCCAATAGGAGTGTGCAGACTGTGATCGCCAAACATTGCAATTATGATATTACAGTTCTCTGAACATTTTAGAATACTAAGATGTATACTTGATATCATTTTCATGAAGAAATGCCTTAAAGCATGTATTAAACATATGGAGGCACAGTGACACAGTTGTAGTGATGAGCTGGCACCCTGTCTAGGGATTGTTTCTGCCTCCCACAAGATGCTTTCTGGGATGTGTGTAACCCTGCATGGAATAATTTATTGCATCAGTACTGTGTCTGTCAAATATACCAACCACCAATTCCTGTCCTTCCATTTTCTTTCTCCACTTCACCAATCGCCACAGAATAAGTAATAAATGTAAAATCATATATAAGCTTCGAGTGCCGATTCTTCAAAATGTTTAAGGAACATTGAAAAATCTTTGTTATACATGTTTAATTATTCCATCCATCCAGGGTTGCACCAGGTCTAGCAAACATACAGCATGAGGCAATTAACAGTATTAAGTATTTAAATTAAGTTAATAATTTATATGTGAAATGTAATATACATCCTTTAATGCATTTCATCATAAAAATGATATCAAACATACATCCCAGTATTCTAACAGCAGACAAGTCCAAGAGGATAGCTCTTGGAAATCTAAATCAACTGAAAAGCCAGTCATCATCATCTGTAAATATACACTGTCTTCTACTGAATTTAATTGAATTTCTTTATTGTCATTTTATGGTATAATGAGTTTCAATATGCACCTCCTCCACAAACCTATTTTCCTATAAAATAAATAATAATAATAATAATCACATGAAAGCATAAGTACAATATACATGTATGTATAGTTCAGACAGTGCAAATGGTTCATAAAGTGGCTAAGGTTGTGCAATATTACAGTTGTAGTGCAAGTTTAGAGTAAGATAATTGAAATTATAAGTACAAACAGTTCTACTGGGAGCACTTGATGGACTGATTGAGTGCATTTATAGCTCCTGGGATTAAACTATTTTTGATCCTTGAGGTCCGTACAGGAAAGGCTCTGAAGCATTTGCTTTACTATATGGGGAAAGTTCAAATAGACTGTAGCATGGATGAGTGGAATCCATACAAATGCTGGTGGCTTTCCTGAGGCAGCATGATCTATAAATGTCCTCCGGGGCTGGAAGCTGTATCCTTTGCTGTAAGTTCTGATCCTCTGCACTCTCCATACAACCTGTGCAGCTGTGATACCACACACAAATACAATAAACAGGTTAAAATGCTCTCTTTGGTGCACTGAGAGTAATAATGCTAAAGAAGCTATATTATTTGGTATACTTTGGCCATTCCATGCACCATTTTATTGTTACAGAATGATTACAATGAAGTGCCTTAAATATGTAAACAATATGCAATTAATTTTGGTGTATTTGATAAAACCCAAGTCATGGATTTGAATCTAAAAAAGAAAGGGAGACCAAAGAAACAGTAGCACTGCTTTGAAGCTGGGTGCCACCAGATTGCAAAACCAAGGAGAAAAATTCATTTGCATAGTGTGAGACTGCTATGATAATGTGTGTAGCTTTATGCCAAGTTTAGTTTTTATGCATCTTGAAGTGAACATGGAAATGAGCATATGCAACATTTTTGTGTGTACTCACCTTTAATACATGAAGCCCCTGGAGCAGTAATCGTAGATGGAATCTGCAGTTTTATGATGTACCAGAACAAGCATCAGAGAATATTAAAAAGGAAGTAACTGAAATCTGTAGTGCTATTTTTCCTGAAGTTAAGCAAAATATGCATGTGGAAATAGACATCGTGTAGGAAAGGTAAAGAGCTTTAGCGGCAATTTACATATTAATCTGCAACTGATCATTATTAGATTCGGCAGCAGATCAACTAGAGACAGTATTTGGAAGGAAGCTAAGAATTGTACGCTCATTTGGGAAAAGAAGATGGACAAAGATTTATGTCTAAAATTATGGCCTTTTGTCAAATCAGCTAGAAAAGAAGGGAAGAAAGTGAGATTTATTGGTCCAAAAGCTTATATTTATGGTAAATTAATAAGCATTTATACAGTTTAGGGATGTGGCATTCATCTTGCAGCTGAAAGAAAAAAAGGGTAGGGAAGTGAAGGAAAGGCAAAAGGAAAAAAGAAAGACCCATTTCTCTTTCTTGGTGTTGTAAGTCACAATGTATTATTTAGTATATTAGAAAAATCCTATAATAAATATTTAAAACACTTCACATGTTGCTCAGGTTATTATGTAGTTGTCAGTTTATTCTTACAACTAGCAAAATACCCGCGCTTCGCAGCGGAGAAGTAGTGTGTTAAAGAAGCAATGAAAAAGAAAAGGAAACATTTTGAAAATAACGTAACATGATTGTCAATGTAATTGTTTTGTCACTGTTGTGAGTGATGAGTGTTGCTGTCATATATATATATATATATATATATATATATATATATATATATATATATATATATATATATATATATATATATATATATATTTACACACACACACACATAAACATATATATATACATATCTATACATATACACATATATACACATATATATATATCTACATACATATCTACATATATACACACACAGCTATTTCAGATCAGTGCAATACGCTGCTTGTTAAAACGGATAACTCCGCTCTTACGCAAGTCTGCGTGGATATTATGAACTATCGTATTTGTTCAAGTTCTATTTAAATTTTAAATAGAAGGAATTTTTATTTAGTCGACAGAAATATCTTTGGTAGGAATGGTAAAAACAGACAGGAATATTATTCGTGAATAAATCAACTCAAACCTTAAATAACTTAAAAGAACAAACATTCAAATTTCTTTACTCTTATGTAAATTTATATAAAAAATAAACTTAGATTTTAAATATCCCAAAAGATTTTGCTCTCCATAAAAATATATCCTTTCAAAATTATACAAATTCAAATATGAACATGCTGCATAACAAAACCTGGAAATATAAATAAAATGTGTTCCTTTCAGCAATAACAAATCAAATCATTAAGTTGTCTTTGCTCATATGTCATTTTAGAGCTGGACGCCTGGCATCTTTTTGGCAACAGGTTCGTTTCTGTTTGGTGTGAGGTTCTGTGTTGTGGAGATTCTCAGGATGGATTGCAGGTGCTCATCAGTGAGGCGACTCCTGTGTGCTGTTTTGTTATTCTTTATCACTGAGAAGAGCTTCTCACACAGATATGTGCTACCAAACATGCACAAGGTTCGAGCCGCATGTAGACGGACTTTTTTTGTTCTTCAAAGTCACCAAAGCGCCGTGCAAACTCAGTGCGCTCGGTTTATCAGCAAAGTGCGTATTTGGGAACACCGTAGTGACGACTTGGTTTAACATTACTTGGCAACAGGGAAAGTTGCACTGGTGCATTTGTGTCTCCCATAAAAGCAACTTCACTTGAAATCACTTTGTGATTGTGCACGGGTAAAACGTCCGCTGAAGTGTCAGATTCTTATTTAATTCTTCTGCTTTCTGTATCTTCTGCATTGCATTCAGGTCTTTCAGCCTCACTGATGAGCACCTGCAATCCATCCTGAGAATCTCCACAACACAGAACTCCCTGATGTTTTGTCTCATAGTGCCGTCTTAGATTAAATTCTGTAATTACAGCCACATTAGCTCCACAAATGAGACACACGGGTTCAGTAAACATATACTCAGCCTCCCATCGGTTTTTAAAGGCTCTATTTTCAGAATCAACTTTTCTCTTCAGCATCGTGTGAGCTAGCTTCGCAATAACTTGCAGCATCATAAGCTAGACTTGATTAACGCGGTAAGTGTTCGGCAAGGCAGCTGAAGCGCTGCATTATGGGATCTGTAGTTTATTGTGTTACCAGCGCTTCATATACCCGGCCATTAATAACAATAATACAGTATATAAAATGATCTGCGGGCGGATATAATTACACGCCGGGCGGATGTGGCCCGCGCCCTTGAGTTTGACACATATGGACTAAATAGAACTTGAAAAGATATATTTTTTCAAATGTGATCGCGCAATTCAGATAGAGTTGACGCACACTACAGCCTGCATGCCTCAATAAGTCATCCTCCCCTCGCTCTTACTTTTTACCGTTCATCTAATGAATACACTGAGTATGGCTTTACCAAAACAATCATTGATGGCGAATAAAGTATCCATTATTCGAGTATGTAGATCGGGATATATATATATATATATATATATACCAGCGTGCAGCGAGAAGTAGTGTGTTAAAAAGCTAGAAAAGAAAAGGGAACATTTTAAAAATAACGTAACATGACTGTCAATATACAGTATTTGTTTTGTGAGTGTTACTGAGTGTTGCTGTCATCAAGGATTTGATTATCATTATTTCTTTCAATCAGGTTCGTATTTGTAGGATGTGTTGTGTTCAAGTTACATTCCGTGTTTGTCAATCGTTGTAAAGATGACAGGTTTCATTCATCGATTCGTTTCTTACTGCATCAATAAACAGCTCGTCTTCTTCTTTATCTGAGACCTGACACACTGCATGCACGGGTTTTTTACACTGTCTTCCTTTAGCGGACATTGACTTTTTCCACGTGTGCTTTGTTTCCGCAGTAGTTGGATTTATGAATATGCTTGTATGTATCAACGCTTCATATTTTTGCTGCCTTTTCAATTGTGTAATTCGGTTTTGTTCAGCTCTTTGGAACTGTTGCTTTTATCTGTGCACTGCGCCAGTTCACGTGAGCCACTCGGTGTACATGCATCGAAGGTTCCCAGCTGTGCTGGTGCCATCTCGTGCTATGTCCATGGCTGTATTTAATGTTACCTTAGTCCTGGCACTTAAAACTTTCTCTCGCAGTTTCGCTGAGTTTGTGTCAAACACCACCTGACCATCTCATCTTCCTCTCCATAAGCACAGTCCTTCACCCGTGAATATTTAGTGGGAGTTTGCTATTGGATTGCCGCTGACGGACGGCCTTATATGGGCAGGCACTAAATTACAAACGCCAGCGCAGCCTGTCTATGAACTTAATTTAAAGGGTAGGTTTACATCGTGCTTTGTTTCAAGTAGCAGAACTCATGAATATGGTTTGTATATGTCACTCGCTCGCTTCTTATTGTTTCGCTGCCTTCTCAATTATATAATGCATGTTTTCTTCAGCGCTTTTTGGAGGTCTTCCTGGTTTTCTATGTACTGCGTGATTACGTGAAGGCGTGATGATGTCACACGAAACTCCGCCCACGGCGTTGAAGCTCATCTCCATTACAGTAAATGGAGAAAAACTGCTTCCAGTTATGACCATTACGCGTAGAATTTCGATATAAAACCTGCCCAACTTTTGTAAGGAAGCTGTAAGGAATGAACCTGCCAAATTTCAGCCTTCCACCCACACGGGAAGTTGGAGAATTAGTGATGAGTGAGTGAGTGAGTCAGTCAGTGAGTGAGTGAGTGAGGGCTTTGCCTTTTATTAGTATAGAGATAAAAATTGTAAAATTATCTTTTTGAAAATACAGGGTAAAGCTTAAATTATATAACACACTTATTTTTTTTTCTGAAGTGACAGTATTCTACCAATGTAGATTTTGTTGGATTACATGGCTGGGTAGCCTCTTGTGTTATATATTCTTACTAGTTACTAAGGTATGATATTATTACTTGTTTGTTTTTTCATGTTATTCTCTTTATGCTCAATTCATGTAATGGGTATTCACAATACACTAAAACATTAAGCTTATTTTTTATATTGTAAAAAATTAATACACACTTATTTTCTTCACGAGACACATGTATGCGACTCTGACTTTAATTTTTTGAAGCAGCAATGGAGTAATGATATCTGGTTATCTTATGGTAGTAATCGCACTGCAGCGGTTGCAATATTGAGAGGAAATTTCAAGGGGAAAATGATTCAGTCATACTGTGATCATTTAGGTAGATGGAGTATTCTTATAGTGAGCCTGAATAATGACCTTTTTATTAGGGAATATTTATGCATCTAATATTAAAAGTACTAATAAGAGCACTATTCAGGTATTTGCAAGTGAAATTACATGAATCACACAAATCTTTCAAAATATTAAAATCATTTTAAGTGGGGATTTTAATTCTGTCTATGATTAAATAATATACAGACGTAATTGTTCATCATCTAGTCTTATTTCACAAGAAATATGCAAAGAATTTGGAGCCTGTGGTATATGGAGAACACTCCACCCTGGTCTCAAACAGTTTACATGGTGCATTAACGATCTTTGTAAACAATCCAGAATTGATTATTGGTTAATCTCTGATGTCATAATTGAAAAAGTTAAAAGTCTGTCTATCGAACCTTCGCCATTAACCGATCATAAAGCTATACATCTTGCTTTGGATTTACTGTAGAAATTGGTATGCTAAATAATGTTAATAAAAGCTACTGGAAATTTAATAATAAACTATTGGAGGACACTGTTTTTAAGACAGGGGTTAGGAAGACTATTCTATCACAGTGGAGATGAGCATGCTTGAACCAAACAATTTGTAACTGTGTGGAATTAATGAAGTTTGAAATTAGACAGCTTGCTGTAAGAAGGGGGAGGAAATTGTTAAAATTAAAAATATGAAAGCAATGGAAATTACTGAGGAAATAATTTCTATGTTTTATAAAAATAGTGTTGATGAAAATGATAAATTTAATAAATGAAATTGCAATTAGATCTACTGTAGATAATATGTATGAGGAATGGGCTAAAGGTGCCTTCATAAGATCAAAGAGGATATGGCTAGAGAAAGGCAAATCTAATATTTTTATCATTTAGAATAGAAAAATGGTGAATTGCTATCGATAAATATACTAAGAATAGATAGGATTGAAACTCAGAACCCTGAAGATATTTCAAAATTTATTTTTGAATTTTATCCATCCATTTTCCAACCCGCTGAATCCGAACACAGGGTCACGGGGTCTGCTGGAGCCAATCCCAGCCAACACAGGGCATAAGGCAGGAACCAATCCCGGGCAGGGTGCCAACCCACCCAAAGACACAAACACACGCACCAAGCACACACTAGGGCCAATTTAGAATCTCCAATACACCTAACCTGCATGTCTTTGGACTGTGGGAGGAAACCGGAGTGCCCGGAGGAAACCCACGCAGACACGGGGAGAACATGCAAACTCCATGCAGGGAGGACCTGGGAAGCAAACCCGGGTCTCCTAACTGCGAGGCAGCAGCGCTACCACTGCGCCACCATGCCGCCCTATTTTTGAATTTTATGGTCAACTTTATTCAAGTAAAACTAGTTATGTTAAACATATATCTAACTTTTTAGGCAGCACCAGAAAACTTTATTCATGTATACATGTCGACCGTTTTGGATGTACTTTTTCTGTAATCAAAGAAGATTGATTTATGCAGTTTTTTTATGGAAAAACAAGCCCCACTATTTAAAGAAAGGCATAATATGTACAAACTAAAATAAGGGTGGTTTAAATGTTCTTAATTCTAAACTTCTAATATTAAATTTAAAATTAAATGTTTACAACATTTTCTCAGTAATAAAACAAATTTGGCACATATTCCCCAATTTAATCTTTAATCAGGTAGGAGAATTGGAATTTCATCTTAAATGTAACTTTGAAAATGGTAAAATTCTCCTAAAACTGTCTACTTTTCATAAATAGGTTCTTTCAGTTTGAACACTAATTTATAAACATTACTTTTCACCTCATAGATATACCATATGGAATAATAAGGATATCAAATCCCAAAGCAAATCCATATTTTTTAAAAACCTATTTGAAAATAATATCTTATTTGTTTAGCAGATTATTAACAACTTATTAGTAAGTACAGTGTTACAATCTCACCTTATGGCTTTATTATTTTAAGAAAAGCTGTTCCCCAAAAGGTTATTCAGTTGGTGGGTTACCAGGGTATCACTACTGTAGATGCCACAGATTTCACCTCATCCCAAATATAGTAATAAACATATCAGGAGCATTATTTGCCAGTCCATGTACTCCTACTATAGTTTCAAGATGGAATATACATGGTTGATTGAAATAAAATATGGTTATTACCTAACAAATATTATATCACAAATAAAGTGAAAGAGGTTTCTTTTAAATTGACTCATATGATTTATCCTGTTAAAGTTTTTATTGCACAAAGATTTAGGATTGAAACTGATGATAAATGTGTATTGTGTGAGAAAGATCCAGAAACATTCTCTCATCTTTTTTCTGAATGTCAATACCCAAAGACAGTGCTTGTCAAACTGGGTAATGGCTCCCTCTAGTGGCATGCTGGGAGTGTCCAAGATGTTCTACAAAGCTTTTTAGATTTTTTTATGATTAAATGAAGGAGCCTAACTGTTTGGAAAAGTAGCTTAAATAATTGACAAACTGTGATGGCAAGTGGTGGAAGCAAAAATGTTAGTTTGAAAATGATACAATCATGGATACAAACAGGAAATATTAGAAGTGGAGTGGATATGTCAAGCAGCACAGCAGAAACCCAAGTCGATGGCAGTGAACCTAGCACAAGTGTTAATGGCGACATTAGCAGCACCAGGGAGCTTCTGTTGCACCAGACACCAAACCACGCAAAACAATAAGGAAATATGACTCGAGTTACATCACATTTTAATTCTTTTGGAATGGGAACAGAAGATGAGCCCAGGCCGCAGTGTGTCGTGTGTGGTGATGTTCTTAGTAATGAATGAATGAAACTCACAACTTATCTTACAACCAAACACACAGTGCTGAAAGACAAAACAGTTGATTTTCTTCTGAGAAAATGTGAGGATCTAAAGCAGTCTAAGTCACCAATTTGATGTTGTGCTACCTCCATAGCCAAAGCACAAGACGCTTCATTGTGCCAGTCTCATCATAGCAAAGCCTGTAAGCCACACACAATTGGGGAGAAACTTTGTCTACCATTAGCCAAAAAGGTAATACAAATCATGTGTAGGGAGAAGGCTGCCAAACAGCTGAACGTAGTACCACTTTCCAATGATACGGTTTAATGGAGAATACGAGCCATGGTAGATGATGTTAAAAACACACGCATTAAAAGTAGTCACTGGTTTTCAATTCAGCTCCATGACCCTAAGATGCTGCAGATATGGATCATTTGTTTGTTTACATTAGATGTGAATATCAGAGCACAGCTCAAGAGGATTTTCTGTTTTGTCAGTCACTTCAGACCAGAACTACAGGTGAACACATCTTTCAGCTCCCGAATGCATATGTTCATGAGAATGGACTCCACTGGAAAAAGTGTGTTGGAGTCTGCATGACACTAGGGCCATGACAGGTTGTGACAGTGAAGTAATTGCCTGAATTCAGAAGTTGGCACCGGAAATGCGATGGACTCACTGCAGCATCCATTGTGAAGCCATCTCAGTGAAGAAAATTCACAAAGACCTTAGGTCTGTACTAGAGTCTGATGTGAAAATTATGAATTTCATAAAGGCCAGACCAATGCTTTCTAACATATTTCATGTGTTCTGTGATGAGATGGGCAGCAAACAAGTTCAACTTCTGCCCCATACAGAAGTACGGTGACTTTCAAGATGGAAGGTGCTTTCATGGCTTTTCGAATTGCACAGAGAAGTCCAAATGTTCTTACAGGACAAAAGCATCATTTTATCAAATGTTTTTGATGACACTGTGTGTCTCAGTCAGCAGGCATACTTGTCGGACATTTTCTCTCATTTAAATTAGCTGAATTTGGGACTACAGAGACTCTCCGTCAGTGTTATTGATGTTTAGACAAAATCATCGCAATGCTGAAAAAGATCCAGGTGATGTTTCAGCTTTCCCCAATTTGGTGACTTTCCTGTGTGACAATGGCCTGAGCCTCACTGATGGAGTCAGGGGCAACATCGTTGTGCACCTTGTCTCTCTCACACAAAAGTTCACTGAATATTTCCCAGTGATCTCAGAAGTGAACAACTGGATGAGAAACACATTTGTCATTGAAGCATCTGTCATGCCCGAGGACTTCACAGTAAGTGAACAGGAGAGTTTAATAGAACTTTCTTGTGACCAGACATTGACGTTTGCTTTTAGAAGTCAGACATTGTTGGATTTTTGGATACAGTGATGCAGCGAATACCCTGCACTTTCAGATAAGGCCGTTTGCTTTCTCCTTTGATTTACAACCGTGCGAAAAAATCTTCTCTTCACTCATCTTCAGAAAGACTACATACAGAAGAAGGTTGGGTGCTGAACCAAATTAGAGGCTGAAGCTGACTTCAATTGACTCAGATATCACAGGATTTTGTTTACGGAGCCACGCACATCCTTCTCATTAGGCAGTAGGTAAGCCTAAGTTGTCAGTAACCACCAGATTTTAACATTTCTATTTTGACTGTTGGTATATAGCTGTTATTGTTAAGTGTTATTGTTAATTTCCTTACTTGCTGTGTCTTTGAATGCAGTGTAGCTAGTATCCTCAAAGTAGTATAGTTAATTCTACTTACTTGTTTGCACATGTGTTTGCAGTATTCTCATTGCAATACAGTTGATATCCCCTTTGCTGTAAATGTTTTAATGCAGTAAAGTTATTAATAATCTCATTGAGTGTTTCAAACCAGTGCAGTTGTTATTATCGCAGCTTGATTGGTGTTTCAGTCCAGTACAATTGTGGCTGTGGATGACAGTCAATAATAAATAATATTCATATTACATCATATTACATGTGTAAACTATATATATAATTCAATACGCCTATGCTACTGTATTTAAATGCCAGTCAGAATAGAGGTTCTTGAAGAGCCAAATATTATCTGAGGTGGTATTCATTGTGGAAACTTTGAGAACGAATCAAGGTTGTTATAGTTAACAAAAACTAAAATCAAAACTGAAACTATTATTAAGAAAACATTTTCGTAAACTGAAATAAAATAATTAACAAAACCAAAATTAAAAACTAAAACTAAACGAAACTATTAAAGTAGCTGGAAAGACTAACTGAAATAAAATAATAATTTACTAAAATCTTTTTAGTTTTAGTTTTTGAATGAATATTCTTGCCGTTAGTCTTTAACCCTTGTAAGTTTTGCAATCCTACTCTGGATAAACAGGTTTAGATAATGTATATGTTTTCTTAATCTCAGACGCTGTCTCTGTTGTTTTGTACCTGTTCATACTCTTATTACCTGCTCTTGCTCTGCTCATTATGGGTTTACTGTTCTTATGGTGGGCTATTCAAGACTCTCCACCCCTAACCTTGACACTACATGCTTGTTGTTCTTTGTTTCCCTCAATACAGCCAGGTGGGGTCTGCACACTGACTCAAGCCTAAGAGTCCTGTTCTTCCTAAGCCCTTGTGATTTTCATGAGAAAATATTTAAAAAATATAAAATTGTGTAAAATTGTTTATATTCAGTGTCTAGTTTTGATTATGTTTGTTTTTATTAGACAAAAGTAAAACCAGATAGTAAACCAGGCAGTGTAGTAAGCTTCCACTAACATTAAATTCATATCCGAATCTGTTAAGTGTGCAGTTCTGTCTGATTGTGACACAAAAGTAACTCTGTTGGAGCTCCATGCCATAATTACTAAAACTAAAACTGAAACTAATATATATAAAAATAAAATAGAAATACCTTTGTGAAATAAAAACTAAACTAAAACTAAAAATACACAATGAAGGAAAACTAAAACTAAATTGAATTTCCAAGTAAGGTCAGAAAAAATATAGAAATAAAAGCTAATATGAAAAGCCAAAACTATAATAACCTTGGAACGAATGCTCTAAGACAGTGGTTCCCAACCTCGGTCCTGTGGCCCCCCTGTGGCTGCAGGTTTTTGTTCCAACCAGATTCCTAATCAGGGACAACACCTGATAGCACTGATCTCATTTAATTAGTTGTTTTTTGTTTTTTTCTCTTCTTCTACATTTAGAAAAGCACAGCAGCATGATTTTTACATTTATAAGACATTTAGAAATATTTCTGCTTTTGCTATTGATATAAATGCTTAACTCTCTTTTGTTGATTTCATTATATTTTGCTCTTTCTCTGCGCAGTTTTCCCCCTGTGTTTGTATCTTATTAATGACAATTAAAAACGAGCAGAGCAGACACGCTGGCAAACAACACCGAATCATGAAAGGCTGCAACTAGTTTAGCGTCAGACCCACTAATTAGTAAATAATGGATTAATTAAACAATCAGAACACCTGGAATAGTAATGAAAATCAAAATTAAAATATTGCTAAAAAGAAAAAATACATTATTCCCATATAACTGTTTAGTACATTTTAATATATTTTTTTAACTGAACTTATTTTTCTAATTTCCCAAAACACAGAACTTAAGAAAAAACAGTTCACTTATTTAGCCCAGAAGTCCAATTAAAAACAGAAGCTGCTTGGAAAAAAAACCTGCAGCCACAGTAGGTCCCCAGGACTGAGTTGGGGAAGCACTGTTCTGGCCACATTTACAAAATTTACTGAATTACTCTGTTAATTCTATATTAAACTGAAGAAACTTTGAAATATATTTCTGTGTTTGAAAATAAATTATGTTAATCCCAAAACAACATATCTGATACATTTGCTAGTAATTCATGGATGAAATATTGATAAAATTGAATGGTCTAAAGGAAAACCACACTGTAACATTTTTAAGATTCAACGTAATTATTACCTTCAAAATATAAATGGCTGCAAGAACACCAAAGTTATAAGAAAACTGCTTATTGCGATTGCACAGAAAATAAAAGTTGATATAAATATACAATGCACCTCTGTATAATGTTTTTTCTATTTTATGTATGTGTTGCACACCAGATGAATGGCATTTGTAGGGAGTATATACTTTTGATTGTGTTTTGTAATATCTTTAAGTAATAAAGTGTAAAATATATACTGTATATATATAACCAAAGGGTCCTTGCGTAAGCCCGTTTTAGACATGGGAGTGCAGGAGACCCCTGCACACAACCCAATGATTTCGAGCTAACATGCATGCTTTGAACTTCCCTTCAACCTGATATCCTTCTCCATGTTGATTGAATGCTGAAGTTATCTTTTATTAATGATTTCAAATGCACTCTCCAGTGTCAAGTTCACCTCTCAAACTTTCCTCTTCAACTTATACAGGGGGGCTGCATGGCAACATTCTCCCTGGGGCCCAGTTAAAGCAGCAGTGACTCCAGTGCAGTGACCTCCCAGTTCACGATTCTTGTCTTCCCTCAGATTTCTTTTTTTTCCAACTGTGACATTTTTAATGACAATTCTTCATTTCACTTTTCTGGACTTTAAAGTTGCTTTCGGAATATCCCATTTTCTTCATTCCATGGTTTCGGCTTTTACACTTCCTTTCATGCCTTCCCTTTTTCTGTATTTTATGCACTCCCTTCCTATTCTTCGTTTCACTCTGTGCATTAAGTACTAGGGTGTTGTACTGTGTTAGCCATTATGAATGGAGTGAAAAGTCAAGCAAAATGGCACCTTTTATTGTCTAACTAAAAGATTACAATATGCAAGCTTTCGAGGCAATTCAGGCCCCTTCTTCAAGCAAGATGTAATCAATCATTGATGCAATCAATCATTCCATCTTGCCTGAAGATAGGACCTGAGTTGCCTCGAAAGCTTGCATATTGTAATCTTTTAGTTAGACAATAAAAGGTGCCATTTTGCTTGACTTTTCACTACTCTGTGCATTTTAAATCTTCCTTTCAGGATGTCACTTTCTTGCTCCTTCCCTGCACTCATACTTTTCAATGTTACATTCGCCCACTCGGTTGGTACACTTCTTTTCGCACTTCTTACTTCATTCTGGGACCACCGTAGGAAACATGTTGCTTCTATCTTTCTTATCATTGATCTCCCGTGAAGCACTGACATGTACTTTATGGCTCGCTTCACCTATCCAATCCCTGTATTCCTTATGTCCCCATTGTGTCATTTCAATGGTATACTGAGTAGTCCTGAAACGTGGGATCGGGCAGCCTCCCAGTGAACTACTGCTATGGTTTGCAGCTGGAAGATGCAATCCATTTAGCAGATAGTTCTTCAGATCAATAAGCCTCCTTCCCACTAGAGAGTGACACCCTATAAATTACTTGAATGATTCGCACCGTTTCCCTCAGCTACATGTTGCTTGGGTTTCTTATTTTGGCTTTTTTAAGGCTTATGTCTGTGCTGTTTGGAATCTCTTCCAATTGTGCTGTACAATCTGGATGTCCTGAATTAATCGCTCCTCTCTTTTTTGACAGGCATTACAGTGCTTATGTTCTCTGTACCATTCAATGATTTTCTAGAACTACTTAAACATGTGAAATCTAAGCATTTTATGTAAATATAAAAATCAAGTAATGTTTTCCATCATAAAGCTATCACAAGCATCAATGTCTGACCTCTGGGTGAGACTGGTTTCCTGATGATGATACTCACACTTGTAATTTAGACAAGTGACACACAGTCATATGTTAGAAAGCTTTATGCTTGTCATTTTTAACTCATCATAA
The DNA here is from genome assembly GCF_016835505.1 of Polypterus senegalus. NCBI lineage: Eukaryota > Metazoa > Chordata > Cladistia > Polypteriformes > Polypteridae > Polypterus > Polypterus senegalus. Next base: position 79,434,952 of record NC_053158.1, read on the forward strand.
TCCATCCAGGAAAGCGCCCTCGAGTAGTGTGATAGCCCATCACAGGGTATACAAACACACATACACACACTCCTACCTGAATAATTTAGTTTTTTCAGTCAGCCTAACCTGAATGGCTTTGGGATGCAAGAGAAAAACGTGTAAAGAAATGGGGAGAAGGTCAAAAATCTGTGCAGACAATGACAGGCCCAGAATTCAAAAGTCCTGCAGCTGTGAGAGAGCAGCCCTAACCACTGTGCCACTTTGCTTCCAAAAAGTCTTCTACTGTACATTGTTTAAAATTTAGATACAATGAATTTATCAATTACAACAGCAATGTCAGCTAGTGGTGAAGTCACCCTATAGACACAATTCTAGGCTTTCAAATAACCGTCAAGTGCTAAATGATAAATTAAACTAATAACCAATCCTATATTTTGTGATGATAAAAATGAGAGAATAAACTTAAATAATTATTGTAAAGCTGTCTACAGTATATAACAGAGGGAGGTCTTGAAAACTGCAACATCAAGAACATAGGGAGAGCGTCCAAAGTATTCAAGTGCCATTGGCAAGATTTAAGGATGTTTGTTTAAGTACACCACATATTAATGCTATAATGGAGCCAAATTCTCAGTTTCTTATTCAGGGACTAGTTTCTGATTTTATTGAACAAATTTAATTCCTGTTTCTGCTTTTTGAATTAGCAGTCTAATGTCATAATAAATATAAAATAATTACAAAGACAACATAAGAGTAAATCCATTTTTTTCTGTAAATAATAATCCAACACTGTTAAGATGAGATATTCATGAGGCACAATGGTCAAAAGGCAGAAATTTGCCCTGGGGAGTTTAAAATTATATATAAGTTATACATTGCACCATAAGAAATGTATTTTTATTGCCATGCTTGGAGACTGAAACAGTATGTAAAAAATAAAAAATTATTGGTGTCACCACAAGGTGGAGTACATGAACTAAAGCAAAAAAGAAATCGTGAAACCACAATACAAACAATAAAAAAATGTTAACCTAATGTATAATAATAATAATAATAATAATAATAATAAAAATAATAATCAGATCAAGTTTTTGCTACTTTTAGTCGTAGTTGTAATTAGATATGGTGGATTTATGTGTTTACATTGCCACAAATGTTTCTTTCAGGTAATGAGCAGAAGTTAACAAATTATTGAATTTCATTACATAATTACTAAAATGCGCTAGTAAGACTACAACTGTAGTACTGGGTGCAGTTTTGATCATAACTTGACAAAATATTTCTTTCAATCTATTGTCCTGCTTCCTCCAGCTGTTCATCCATCCATCCATCCATTATCCAACCCGCTATATCCTAACTACAGGGTCACGGGGGTCCGCTGGAGCCAGTCCCAGCTAACACATGGAGCAAGGCTGGAAACAAACCCTGGGCAGGGTGCCAGCCCACCACAGTCAGCTGTTCATATATAATAATAATAACTCTTTACATTTATATAGCACTTTTCTCAAAGCACTCCACACAAGAAGATCCAGGATGCAAACCCATAATCTCTTACTGTGAGGCAACAGTGCTGTCATTGCGCCACCTGCCTAAATTTCACTGATGTCCTTTGCACTTGGCAGTTTAATCATCCCTAGATGCTGATCATGTTATCCTCTTACTCTTTTTGCTTTACTGTGTGAAAATAATCAGTCTCAACACACGAAAAAGGTTTGAGGCAGCCACCCATATATTATTCCCTGGCTGCAAAAGGATATTGTAGGCAGCACTGAAGTGCACTGGTTGAGATCCAAACTGAACTGATTTGAATTGTGAAAATATGGCAGTTTTAAAACCCAAAAGTGGAAGTGATGTCATCTATGTACAGAGCCAGAAGTAACGTTGTTCTTGGCGCCGGAAACGGAAGCGGCATCAGTCTTATCACCGGAACTGGAAGTGGTGTCATTCTGGACACCGGAACCGGAAGTGATATCAGTCTTGGCGCCAGAACCGGGAGTGAAGTCGTTGATGTTGTATCAGATAGGTTTTCCCATATTTGGCCTGCAGAGACAACAGAAGTAGGTTTAGAGCACCCTAACACCCCCTGGCCTGACAGGTAATTACCTTCACTTGGTCCACTTAGCTTCCTCCTAATTACACGTGTGTGACAACTGTTATGGACTCTCTGTATCTTTCGTTCTCTGCTCATGCTGCTGATTGTACTGTATGTTCAGCATAACTTAACCAATAAATCTCTTTGTCCCTGATTTATGACACCCTAATAACTTCTTTATTTCTGCTTTGCACGTTCTGCATTAATCTCTTTTTAAGCTTTGCTGGCTGATGCTGTCTTCTTAACACATTTTCAATCTTTCTGTTCAGTTTAGTTGAATTTTCTCCTATCTGTGTGCTTCCAAAAGCTGTAATTCTAAAGAAACCAAATATTCTCTTCAACTATCTTCAAATACCAGGGTTTCCTTTCTGTCTTAAGTTCTTAATGATTAGCTTCTTTATTGGCTTAGAGTGTATAGAGTCTAACTAAACTATGATTATGAATCTTTCTAGTTTTAATGGCAACCCTCTAAAAATTCTGTTGTCCTAATTGTGAATGATGCCTGTCTCAAGTCTGATGATGGTTTAATCAATCTGCTACTTCTTGGAGTCTTTGCTTATTTTAAAATAATTTACCACAATTCCTTCCTGAAATGTCTGAAAAATTTGTCATATTTGAGAGGAACCTGCTGGTCTTGGATACTTTCTTACCCCTTTGGATACATACAGTCATTAACCTTTACTAGTGACTTCAGTGCCTTGCAACATTAATGTTTTGGTGTTTCTCTTTCTTCTGTAGTTGATACTCTGCTTGTTAATACCTACAGACTTTCGCTAATTCACCAGAGTGACTTCATGATCCAATTTTATGCTGATGGTATCTTAATCTGACTGTTGGCCTCAGTGGCTTCAACGCCTGGATGTCTGCAAACCTCCTACAGCCCTACATACTTAAAGATATCTTGTCTTGTCTCATTATTTAGGAGTCTTTTTCTTGTGAAACCTTAGTTCTTATTTTATAGAATACACTTGATACTCAATGGGAGAGAATGCTGCTGCTGCAATAATTAATTGTGTGAAATGGAAAATCCTTTTCTTGGGGCTAACATTATCAAAAGAGTTTTTGAAACAAGCCTGTAAGGTAAGCCAAGCAGTCTGGTGTAGTGATTTTAACCCCAAAGGCTGTTGGTTTTGATCTGGACGCTGGTTCACGGTGTAAACCTGAACATGTTGCTTAACTTGACTGTATTCCAACTGTAAAAGATATCTCTTATTTATTAATGTATATATGTATTTTATTGTTATTTTTGTTATTTTGGAGTATCTGTTATTATTTTTACATATTTTCTGTTTTGTACTTTCATTTTAAAATTTACTGATGTGTTATGTTCTTTGTAGGTGGTGCTCCAAGAGGTGAGGCTACCCTGATGTCATTACATCTGAGCGCTCCTTTAAAAGGTTAAAAAGTGGGAATCATTCATTTAAGGAAGTTCTTCTATTCCTCATGCATGCCTTGAGACCATGCTCCAGACTTTGAGGAGATAAGCAGTACCACCCCGACACAAGAGGGGGCACAGACTCTAACTGTATCTTCTTCTTTTCCTGCAGCATTGAACAGCCATTCAGGGCAATGCCTAGCCTTGCCCACAAAGATCAAAGAAGGCTCCGCCTCCTCAGATCCTGACGAAAGAAAAAGGAGTCACTCCCGGGGGGTGGCATTGCATTCTGACCTAACGCTTAAGGAGGACAGAGCTGCGACCTTAGTTTACTCTCACGGCAAAACCACTTATTCTCGTTTATAACTTGGTCCTCTAATGGCCGTCTTTTTTGTTTCAGCTAAACAGGGTGACTCGGTTAGGACCCCAACTATTTGTCAGGGTTCTTGTCTACTTCCTGACCACATACATTGCTTATTTTTTGATTTTCTGTTTTTTTATAATTAATTTTCAGTTTGTATTAAGAATTCTGATTTATGGACTATGATTGGGACTTTGTTTGTTGTTGATTGCCTTTTTAGGCAACTGCTTGTGCCTCTTTTTGCTCTTTTAAGGTTTTGTGCTTTATGTTCTGTTTTTTTTTAGTTGTTAATCTTTGATTTATAAACGTTCTCGACTGCCCTTTTTGTGCACAAGCCAAGGGTTAACAGATACCCTCCATCTTGTGGTGGCTTTGATTTATTTTTTTAGACTTTTATAGTTGTTTTGCAAGTTCCCCAGTTTTGGCCCAGCTTAAGTCAACAAAGTAGCCTTAGAGGTCTTAGAGCATCTGCTGGGCAGGTCAGGTAGATTTCTGGCCTGCTCTCTTACTTGATTTTGCCTTGGAGGAAACACCTCTATCATAACAGTCTGTAATGAGTTGTAACATATGCTGAAACTGTAAGTTACCTGGCATAGAGGTATTGGCTAACAATATAATTAAAAAAAAGATAATGTATCACTGAGGTCTGTGCAAACTCTGTTTTGCAATATTTATCATTAACACTGTAGGAAAATGTAGGCTTTTAAATTCTGTTTTCCCCACTCAGGAACACCAGATAAATGTAAAACATTGTGTATGGAGGAGAGAAAAAGAATTGATTAATCTTAGTCAATCAGTTAATTAATTGTTAATTTTGACTTTGGCAATGCCAGTAATTAAATAAATATTTGGTAAGGTTCCTATATTATTTTGCTTACTTTTTTCTGTAGATTGCTTTATAGCCGCTAGACTTACATCAAGGTAACTGAGGCACACTCATTTTAAAAACTGAATAATAGAATTTATCAATAAACACAAGGATTAAAGAACTATGAAAACTGCAGATATACTTTACAACATAGAGGACAAGCTTCAGGACAGACAAGACAGACAAATATATAACACAGAAGAGGCTAGGTGTTACCATCTATTTATCCTGGCGCAAATAAACAGTTTTACAATACCAGGTCTTTAATGATGGTGTCCAGGGCTGTATTGAGTTAAGTGTTGTTGCTCCTGTTTTAAGTGGTCCTTTATCCATAGTCTGGGGCGATGCTTCCTTCCTTTAGCTCGCTGTTTACTGTGCCCTCTGCAACTTCATAGGGGAAAGCATTATTCTCTATGGCACAAGTGTGTAGGTTCTGACACTCCCTTCTTGAAGTAATGCTGCTTTTCAATCTCATCAGACTGGGCTCAGTCACTGGCACAGAGCTTAGCTTGGCAGAGTGGATCTTAGAGCTAGTTCATAGCATCTAGCTCAAGGCCCTATGGAGAGTAGCTCCAGGCCAAGTAAAGTGTGTGAGGTTTTTGCTCCACAGAGAGTGGGTGGCTTCTGCACTTCAGCTTTCAGATAACAAATAGAACAGATTGTCAGCTTTAGCTTCCCCAAATAAATAATGAAAAGAAAGCAGCTTGTTTTGAAGGAAGGTGCAACCTCTGGTGATTGGATTAAAGTCTGTTCCAGTTACAGATCAAGTGTATGCTTATAGGCGAGTTATTTTGTCCATAACATCCTTGCAGAGTTCAGTTAGCAGTTACAAGTCTAAAATGAATGTCCATATGGCCACCTTTTCATCTGAAGGAGTTTCTGCAGTGTCAGCTCAATTCTGATTGACATCTTTGATAACAGATGAATTACAGGGCTGTCCAAAGTATTGCTAGTGCGGCAGTTACACTATTCACTCAGAAATGCATTGGGTGAAGCTGAATTTCTGCATCCCTATTAAATCTGCCATGTTAATAATAATAATAATAATAATAATAATAACACATTGTATTTATTTGTAGGTACCTTTCTAAACACTCAAGGACACCAAACAATAGATAAAACACAGATTATAAACAAAAGTTAAATACAAAAGTTAAAATCAGATAGAGCAATTGTAATCAAAGAGAAAAATCAGATTTAAACAAATGAGTTTTAAGTTTAGATTTGAAAAGTGAAAATGATTCAGTATTTCTAAGCTCAGATGGTAGTGAGTTCCAAAACCTAGCAAAATGGTATTTACCTTACAGCATTCAAAAGCTTTCCAAAATAATCAATGTTCTATTAAAAAATCATCCCTATGAACCTTAAAAAAGCACATGTAAATACCTAGATTACAATTCACTAAGGTTATGTTAGGAGAGTTATCAAAAAAGAATGCCACCATGGGAATGCTCCAAATGGAAATAAGAACTGCAAAAAATATAAAGGCAATGGTAATTTTTGAAATCCAATGTTTACCAAAAACAGATATAAAAGTTTCAGAGACAACAGAAAGTTTCAGAGAAAAGAGACACAAAATGAAGCCATGCTACCTTCCTTTAAAAATTTTTCTTGTGCCCATTTACCACCTTCCAGGGTTAATTTTCCTGACCAGGCTCACTACTGATCCACTTTCTGCTATTCTGCACTTATCGAGGATGTAGAAAAAATATCCATAGATCAGTCTTAATGTATATGACAGTAATGTAGGTTTGTGGTGGAAGTGTAATGGTGTTGGACTTGTTTCTCAGACCCTTTTTAAGTGCTCTTGGTGAGAAGAACACAGTCTGAATGCCACAGCATCCACATTTATTTTATTTTTGAAGTCATCTTCTCAGTAGGACAATAACCCTACCAAAATGCTAGGAGCCACTAGGACTGATTCCAGAAATATGACAATAATTTTGAACTAATACATTCACCAGGTTTCAATGCAGTTGACCTTCTGTGAGATGAGATGGAATAAACTGTTTAGAGTGGAGAGTTAGCATGGACAACATCAATGTGCAATATTATCTACATCTTGTTTAGTCTGTATATAAATTAATTCTTATTGTTCTGAAGTGTACTATTAATTACTGTAGGGTTCACCAGTACTATATACTTAAATATAGTGGAGGGCCATTCCTAGTGGTGATGGGTAGATGGCCACTTGTGGGACCACTCACAAAGCACAAGGGACATAACTAAGGCCCTTCCCCTTTTCTAATATACACACACAGAAAAATATACATAATGAGTAAAATAAGCATTAATATAACTAAATGATACAAAATTAAACAAGATAGGCATGAAACACAACTGTGAACAACACCCAAGAGAAAAATGCTTGCTGAAACATGACATTACCTACTCCGCAAGGGGAGGCTTCCAGACATCCCAAACCCTGTCACTAAGTCCAAAATGTCCATAATCCACAAAGATCCCCTGTAGGGATATGAAGATAAAACCCAGAAAAAATAGGACAAATCTGTCAAGTGATTAAAACAGTCCCACACCTCCTGGTGGTCCCTTGCGGTAACAGCAGGACAGCTGGCTGGGCACACCCACTGAGGGTCTCAGCAGGACAGACGGCTTGGCACCCTGATTCCAGTTAATAATCACCTGCTGCTGTTCTGTGCAGTCAATTCACTACCTAATGCAATTGTAAAGATTCAGTGGCTGGAGTAACATATAGCCCTGAAGTGATGAAGAGAATTAAATTTAAGTACCTAAGGCTCGTTGTTTAATTATGTGTCTCGCCCCTCCACCATAAATAATAACAATATAGTTAACAGTACAATTCACATAAGACAGATACAGGTACATTACCAAAACAGACTAAAAGAAGATAATTTACCATTGTAAAAAACATTGCAAAACATTAAAACAGATGAAGCTAAAGAGACAAAACGTAAAGCAATAAAGTTTGGAATACCAAAAGCTTAAGTATAAAAGTGCAACTTTTTTGTTGTTCCTTCACATACTCAACCTTGTTAACATTTAAACAGAAGTGTTAGTGGTCATGGAAATTATATGGAAAAATTGGGCTTGTTTTCTTTTACTAGTATTTCTCTTAATAGGTTTAGGCTTATATTTTTGATTACCCTTTGTATAACGATAGATAGTAGGAACTAAAAAATTAATGAAGTTGTTTTGGTTGGCTAGAGTGTAAGTTTTCCAATATCTCATGCAGGTGGTTTTTGAAATTTTCTAAAATTTTTGCTTCAAATAAATGAACTTGGCAATTTGTTCCAGTGCTTCTTGGTTTCCATCATAAATATGCTTCCCCTTATTTAAACTTGTGTCTTTGAGTATTCAGTTGGGAAACACCTTAATAAATGGTGAAGCTCAACAAAACATCACATTTAAAATAAAACAACATTTTTTAACCAGCTTAAGTCAATTCAGTGTCTGGGAGGCCTTAGCCTACCCAGCAACATCACACACAAGGACCACCTTGGACACCCCATGGCAGGACTTACACATGCACACACACAAACTTACACTCAAACTGGATTAATTTGAAATATTCAGTTAACACACAGGTCTTTAGGGCTGTGGGAGGAATTTTGGAATACACAGATAAAACACCCACATGATGACACAGAGAAAGTGCAAACTCTACATGATCAACAGACGTAGGCTTCAAATCTAAGACACTGTATCCATAAGTCATCCATGGCACTTTTGCAAATTTAGAATGAATGAAAGTTACCAACTTGGGTTGGATGCAAGTTATAGCTGGCATACAGCCTGACCCTCAGTAGGTGAGGGCAATGGTAGAAATATTTGCACCAAGAGATAGAACACAATAGAAGTACAATGGTAGATGTTATAGGGGAGGCTCATTCCCAGATTGTCAGTCAGCATGAATGTAATATGGAAGAGTGTAAGCATGCTCATGCAAAGGAATTTGGCTCAGAAACAATCTAGCCAAAGATACAGTATTGAAATTTACAACCCAGCCAAACCAGTGAGAATATCTAGGGATACTTCAAAGGGTGACTTAGAAGATGTAATGTATTAAAAGTATGCCCCAAAATGGTCTCCAATCACTTACTTTTGACAAAAAAGCGATGTCAAGAAAAAGACATTCCTACACTTTTCAGATGTGAGAAACTGCAAAAATACATTCAACGGCCACTTTATTAGGTACACTTTGCTAGTACCAGGTTGGGACCCCCTTTTGCCTTCAGATCTACTGTAATTCTTTGTGGCACAGATCCAACAAGGTTCTGGAAACATTCCTCAGGGATTCTGGTCCATATTGACATGATAGCATCACGCAGTTGCTGCAGATTTGTCGGCTGCACATCCGGGATACAAATCTCCCATTCCACCACATCCCAAAGATGCTGTTTTGGTTTGAGATCTGGTGACTGTGGTGGCCAGTTGAGTACAGTAAACTCAATGTCATGTTCAAGAAACCTGTTTGAGATGATCTGAACTTTGTGATATGGTGTGTTATCCTACTAGAAGCAGCCATTAGAAGATGAGTACACAGTTGTCATAAAGGGATGGAAAAGGTCAGCAACAACACTCAGGTAGGCTGTGGCATTTAAACAATGCTCAGTTGGTACTACTTTGTCCAAAGTGTGCCAGAAAAATATCCCCCACACCATTACACCACCACCAGCATCCTGAACCATTGATACAAGGCAGGATGGACACATGCTTTCATATTTTTGAAGACAAATTCTGATCCTATCATCTGAATGTGGTAGAAGAAGACTCATCAAACCAGGCAACGTTTTTCCAATCTTCTATTGTCCAATTTTGCCTCAGTTGCTTGTTCTTAGCTGACAGGAGTGGCATCCACTGTGGTCTCCTGCTGCTGTAGACCATCTGCTTCGAGGTTCAATGTGTTGTATATTCAGAGATGCTCTTCTGCATACCTCTGGTGTAACAAGTGGTTATTTGACTTATTGTTGCCTTTCTATCAGCTTGAACCAGTCTGGCCATTCTCCTCTGGACTCTGGCATCAACAAGGCATTTTTGCCCAGATAATTACTACTGACTGGATATTTTCCCTTTTTCTGACCGTTCTCTGTAAATCCTGGAGATAGTTGTGTGTGAAAATCACAGTCAGCAGTTTTTGAAATACTCAGACCAGCCTGTTTGGCACCAACAACCATGCCACGTTCACTGTCACTTAAATGACCCTTCTAACCCATTTCAGTTAGAACTTCAACAGGATTTCTGGACAATGTCTACATGCATTGAGTTGCTGCCATGTAATTGGCTGATTAGATATTTGTGTTAACAAGCAATTGAACAGGGGTACCTAATAAAGAGGCCAAAGAATATACTGTATACAGTGGTGTGAACAACTATTTGCCCCCTTCCTGATTTCTTATTCTTTTGCATGTTTGTCACACAAAATGTTTCTGATCATCAAACACATTTAACCATTAGTCAAATATAACACAAGTAAACACAAAATGCAGTTTTTAAATGATGGTTTTTATTATTTAGGGAGAAAAAAAATCCAAACCTACATGGCCCTGTGTGGAAAAGTAATTGCCCCCTTGTTAAAAAATAACCTAACTGTGGTGTATCACACCTGAGTTCAATTTCCGTAGCCACCCCCAGGCCTGATTACTGCCACACCGGTTTCAATCAAGAAATCACTTAAATAGGAGCTGCCTGACACAGAGAAGTAGACCAAAAGCACCTCAAAAGCTAGACATCATGCCAAGATCCACAGAAATTCAGGAACAAATGAGAACAGAAGTAATTGAGATCTATCAGTCTGGTAAAGGTTATAAAGCCATTTCTAAAGCTTTGGGACTCCAGCGAACCACAGTGAGAGCCATTATCCACAAATGGCAAAAACATGGAACAGTGGTGAACCTTCCCAGGAGTGGCCGGCCGACCAAAATTACCCCAAGAGCGCAGAGATGACTCATCCGAGAGGTCACAAAAGACCCCAGGACAACGTCTAAAGAACTGCAGGCCTCACTTGCCTCAATTAAGGTCAGTGTTCACGACTCCACCATAAGAAAGAGACTGGGCAAAAACGGCCTGCATGGCAGATTTCCAAGACGCAAACCACTGTTAAGCAAAAAGAACTTTAGGGCTCGTCTCAATTTTGCTAAGAAACATCTCAATGATTGCCAAGACTTTTGGGAAAATACCTTGTGGACTGATGAGACAAAAGTTGAACTTTTGGAAGGCAAATGTCCCATTACATCTGGCGTAAAAGGAACACAGCATTTCAGAAAAGAACATCATACCAACAGTAAAATATGGTGGTGGTAGTGTGATGGTCTGGGGTTGTTTTGCTGCTTCAGGACCTGGAAGGCTTGCTGTGATAGATGGAACCATGAATTCTACTGTCTACCAAAAAATCCTGAAGGAGAATGTCAGGCCATCTGTTCGTCAACTCAAGCTGAAGCGATCTTGGGTGCTGCAACAGGACAATGACCCAAAACACACCATCAAATCCACCTCTGAATGGCTGAAGAAAACAAAATGAAGACTTTGGAGTGGCCTAGTCAAAGTCCTGACCTGAATCCAATTGAGATGCTATGGCATGACCTTAAAAAGGCGGTTCATGCTAGAAAACCCTCAAATAAAGCTGAATTACAACAATTCTGCAAAGATGAGTGGGCCAAAATTCCTCCAGAGCGCTGTAAAAGACTCATTGCAAGTTATCGCAAATGCTTGATTGCAGTTATTGCTGCTAAGGGTGGCCCAACCAGTTATTAGGTTCAGGGGCAATTACTTTTTCACACAGGGCCATGTAGGTTTGGATTTTTTTTTCTCCCTAAATAATAAAAACCATCATTTAAAAACTGCATTTTGTGTTTACTTGTGTTATATTTGACTAATGGTTAAATGTGTTTGATGATCAGAAACATTTTGTGTGACAAACATGCAAAAGAATAAGAAATCAGGAAGGGGGCAAATAGTTTTTCACACCACTGTATATGAAAGGCTAGTTGTATTAGAAACTGACCATAAACCATTAATGGAAATAGTATTTCATCTACAACACTAGGGGATGCATGCCACTGCATATTCAGCCCCTACTTTGGTGTCTCCATAAATATGATGTTTGACTTTTGAATTTACATTGAGCAAACATGTTATTGTAGCAGGCGCTCTCAGAAGTGAGCAAGCAATACAAAAGGAAGTTGCTCAAGTCTGTATGGGCCGGGCCAGTGCACTATTTTTGTTACCTGTGGAAAAATGGGTAACGAAACCATGATAGAGTTTTGCAAGATTTCATGGAGAACATGACCCTACCTATCATGCAGCATTGTGAAACAGTGGTACTCAAAGTGTTTTGGACCAAGGACTAACATCAAAGACATGCAGCTACTTATGACTAATAGCCACACTTTACTGTACAGTATATTCCATGTACAATTATCACATTGTTTATTCTACATCTACTGATGTGATAAATACTGTAACAACCTATGGTGCAAAGAAAAAGAGTTGACTCACAAGTTCAACTACCGAGTTTGTAGACCTGAATAGGGATATTTATTGAAAAGTTATCTCCTTAATTTAAATGCCTGTACTGCTCTCATTATTACGCCCTTGGATGACACCCTAAGAAAACCAACAAAAAAACAGGGCCAACAGACTGCTACTCACACTCATTCTATGTTGTAAACTAATTTTTCAACTGCGACTCTGTGGTTTTATGCACTGGTGTCTGCTTCTCACTTGGTGTCTCCTCTCAGGTCTAGGTGGTATACTGTGTCCCTATTTGAATCTCTTGCCTACAAGGTGCTCAACGCTGTGCACCTGGAAGGAAAGTATATATTCAGAGACACATTCAAACTTAATTTTTCCATATTTATGTTCTAAAGTCCCAGATTTGAGACAGTAATCCACACAAACAACTTCAAGATGGTGATAGAAGGACTAAGACAGTTAATATATCAGTAGCTGCACACAGCATCAAAATGGAATTATTTAATTGCTGTTGCCAGAGGTAGGCTGTTCAGATCGACATCACATTGGATTTAAAAAGGATTCCCATATAATGGGAGGTTGAGTGGGAGAAAGACTGTGAACTTATGGAAATGTCAAAAGAAAGAGAAAGAGAGAGAGAGAGCAATCACAACAACTATAAAGGAGTCAGGCAAAAGATGTTATCTATAAGAAAGTCAGACTGGTTCCTCCATGGTCAGGGCTATACTGTAGATCCATTTCATGTTGTCTTATGAACCAGAAAGTTTGTTTAAGAAAGATTACTAGGTCAGTCCATGGACCAACTAGTATATGCTTATGGACTACCAGTAATCCATGGACCATACTTTGAGAACCATTGGTTTAGATAACAACAGGCAAATAAGGCCACTGAATCAAAAAATCCTAACTTCACAAGCTTTTGAGGAAGGTACAGTGTGTGTAGACTGATTTAACCTTAAAGACTAGATTTTTTGATCAGTATCTGTTATTAGTCAAACTGTTCAGGATTACCACTGTTGTCATAAAACCATCACCAAATAAATCATAACTCCCGTAATTCTGCAGGCAATGGGTCTACAAATAGCAAAAAGGTTTACCTGTATAAGGTGGGATACTCCAGTCTCAAATTTGTATTTTTTATCTTCTAATTTAACCTTTCAGTGATTTGAAGCTTCTCGATGTAGTATGCCATCATTCTCCGCTTAATATAGTTAGATACTCAAGAAAGTATGTCATCCATTATTCCTGGAAGCCATTTGTAAATTCAGGCATATTCTGTTGTGACTTATTTCTGGTGCAGTGAGAACTCCATAAGAAAACTGATGGAATAAACCGCCTTTAGGCATGTCAAATGTGCACAATTTTCAGCTTTACTCTGTCACATTCTTCTTCCAAAAACATGATGCATTAAACTTGCTCAACCCACTAATCATTGCTCCTGCTAACTTTCCTACAAATTTCTTTTTATAAAATGCTACCTTTAAAAATCTTTTTAAGAAACATGAAATCCAAACATACTCACCGTTTTGCCAGGAAAACTTAAACATAAAACTTGAAAATAGATGCGAGAGAAGGACATGTGAATAAAATAAGAACAGCCATCACTGTAACCCAAACACTAATCAGAAGTCAAACTCAGAAAGACTGTAATCAAAAATGGAATTCAAGACTGTAGCATGCTAAAAAGGTATTTTGTTTTATCTGCAATCTCAGATGATGCTAACCTTTAGTCGACGGTTTGTAGTCGACAGTTTGTACTGTCACATTTGTGATGTATAGTCACTCATCTTCTGGAACCACACCTTTAACAATAATCAGCATCTGCATCACCGACATAAAAAAATAAAATAGCAACAAAATGAAAATAAACATTGACCTTAATAACTACACCTTAAAGAAAGAAAATAATGGAAAGGATTAATTTTGCAATGTTAACCCCCACCCAAAACCACAGTTCTAGAGAGTGAGAGAATTTTAAATGAGCTGAATCACAACACTCACAGCAATCCAATTTTCATCCCTACAAAAACTTTACAGTTGTTGTCTAATCTTTTGATAATTTGTTTCTTTCACCCATGTGCACTCCAGTTTGAGTTTATACACCACTTGAAATGGCATCAATTTGGGATCATCACTTGTCTGACATAGTCATTTATGCAATTAAAGCTTAAGATATGATCATTTAAGGCATTAGTAGCCTAACTATTCAGTTCTATGCAAGAAGAAGACATTGATGGACAGTTCACACTCTTATTTATAAGCAGGCCATCTGTCCCTTCCACTTGCACTTGATTTTCAGCATGCATCATGATTCCTTATTCTGCTTTTTAAGGAGAAATTCCCTGCCTCTACTCATTATTTTTGATGACATTATATATTAAATGGAGTATTGTGAAGACTATCATCAACAAGTGAAGGAAATACAGCATTACCGTGGCATTGCAAAAATCAAGACATCCTTCAAAACTGATAACTACTCAAAAAGAAGAGTCATCAGGAAGGCTACCCAGAGGCCAACAGCAAAGTTAAAGAAGCTGCAGGATTAATGGCAATATCTGGCCATACAACAACCATCCAGTGTATTTTCCTCAGACCTGAGCTGTAGGATGGAATAGCAAGATAGAAGGTATTTCACACAAAACCACATCCAAGGCTCTATAAATCAGGAAAGAAGAAAACCATGCAGGAAAATGTCTTATGATCTAAAAGTCCAAACAGAGAATTGGATACACATCTCTTTACCCAAGAAAACAAAGTACCTGTTGTCAAGCACAGTTTAGGTAGTATCATGTTATTGGCCTGCTTCACAGGGAAATTAAAAGTATGAAATATCAAGATATTTTGTCATATGACTGGATGCCCTCCAACAGAAAATGAAAGAACTTCACTTTTGGTCATGATGACGATTTAAAGCACTCAGCCAAAGGGCTGAGACCCAAAGTGTCTCAGTTAGAGCTGCAACCTTAATCTTACAGGAAAATCTGTGGATTTACCAGAAAGGGGCTATGCACAGACATTCCTCACACAATCTAAATGAGCTTGAAGTCTTTTGCAAAGAAGAATGCTATCAAATCTCAAACTGTGTTTACGCTAAGCTAACAGAGAGTCCAATCCAAACAAGCTTACATCTGAATGAAAGTAAAAGATGTTACAACCAACTTTTAGTTAAAGGGCGTGTTCACTTGTGCAACCAAAGTTGAAAGTTGCTTGTTTCTTTTTTTCCTAAAGATTATCCAATTGCTTTTCACCTAAAAATTTTGGTTACAAAATCCTATTACTGTTGAAACAGTTGTCATCTGATTTTGGAATTTACATCAACAAAGGATGTCTTTCGGGATAAGATTTTCCTTTATGCATTTCTTTAAGAAGTGCAACAAAGGATGAAACTTAATTAAGCCTATATAGGCTTTTGTTGTCCAATGCATTTACAGAAGCTACATAATTCTTTGTTTCAATATTTATTTATCTATCTGTATTAACGTATTTACTTATTTAAAGAACTTTTGTAAAAAGCCAATTTTTCGCCAGGGGACAAATAAAGTTCTATCTATCTACAGTATTTATTGTGACTGTGTGTTCTTGCTGAAATAATTTTAAAGTCTCAGCCTAGATCCAGTGGACTAATTTCCTTAATAATTTTAAAAGCTTTAAGCATGTGACGTCCTAATCTCCGTTTGCTTAAACTGAAAGGGTTCAACTACTTCCTCTACTTATAGCTCATACTTCTTAGTCCAGGAAACAGGCTATTGGTGCTTCTCTGGACATTTTCTAATGCTACTATGACTTTTTTGTAGTCTGGAGACCAAAACTGCATGCAGAACTTCCAGGTATGGTCACACTAGTGCGTCAAAAAGCTTGACTTTTGTCATGTGTTGATATTTATGACAGTAGTATTATCATATAGATAAGGGGTGTGGCTAAGCTACAAGAGGAAAGAAGATATACTTATGCTGGGGTAGCATGTATGTTTGTATTTGTGGCATTCAATAAAAGTTCCTGTGCTCAAGATACTTACCTCCGACTGGACACAACTTTTACTGTTCACATCTTGCTATAGAAGCGAAACATTCTGCTAGTCTTCTTAATGGTTTCTGTCCACTGTATGGACGTGGATAGAAACAAGTCCACTATGACTACCAATTCCTTGTCATAAGGTGTACTGACAAGTTTCAGACCCCCTTTATGTTTTCTAACATTTTTCTTCCTACATATATTACGTTACATTTACTTTCATTATATTTCATCTGCCACAAATTCATCCAAATCTATATTCCATCCAGGGCCCTCTGTAATGATTCTGCTTATTGTAAATTAGCTGCCTTGGTATCATCTGTAAATTTAACCACCCTGTTACTTACATTGGCATTCATATCATTCATATACTGTATATTCAAAATAGCAACAACCCCTGCACTGACCCCCAAGGGACACCACTTTCCTCACGCTATACCCCTTTCCTTCCTGTGTTTTAGCCATTTTACACTAGTCTACCCTTCTTTTACTTTGATCTTACTCTTTTTCAGGAACTTGCAGTAAATCATTATACTTCACTAATGTGGGGTCCTTTTGGCAATGCTTACTTTGACCTTGTTTCTGGTTTTCGTTTTTAGATATTACAATAAATTCTTTGACAGTTCTATTCATTTTTAGCCACCGCCTGTGTTTTTGACCTTGATTCAGTTCATTCCTTTTGGTGCCTCCAGCGCTCTGTTGTACCAAATCATGTCTGCCTGCTGGCACTCCCTTTTAGTTATGTTTTAGTGTCGAGGAAGCTAAAAGGTGCCTCCCCAAACATTTTAGTGTCCCTTTTTGATTACATTTCCTGGTTGCTACTTTGGCTTGGTCTCACAAAGATTATAACAACAACCATTTAAATATTCTGCAGGGGTGCATTAGTGGCATGAATCTATAAGGTGGGTATATTAAACATTTAAACTACCACATTATGAGAAGAAACCATAAGGGGGGTGTACATGTTATGAATGCCTTGTATGCTTCATGCTCTCTGGGGTGATTGAAGTCAATTATGGAGGGCTGCATCTACACAACATTCAAAAAATTTGATATGATGGTTCTAAAAGTTTTGCATCCTGCATTTGAATGAAGAATTTGGGCAGCATGGCGTCCTTACATCTTTATGAGTTTAAATTCCAGTGAGGTATCTGCATTTTCTTCCTCTGTCTGTATGAGGCTTTCTGTGGATACTCCTATTTTCTTCCAGATATGCACATATTAGATTAATTAATGACTTTAAATGAGCCTGGTATGAGTGAGAGTGGTGCCCCATTCATGGCTGGCTGGTTTGTATTAGACGCTGCTGGGTTAGGCTCAGATCCTGCATCTTTGAGCAACATCAGAAATATTGATGGATGAATTGATGCTTGTTTCTTTCATATTGTGTTAGTGCTTACTGTTTTAATGATCTTGCACAGGCCACTCAGATTCTACACAGAAATAATGCTGTACACTGCACATGAAAAATGTATTACCTGCGTAATAAACAGAGCAGCTGTTAACAATATTTTTAAAACTGTTTATTGTTTAACTAGTTGTGTTAACCATACCACACACTATCTTGACTTCAGCAGGTTCTTGTTTTTTTTTTGCACATCTCCTATAAGGGTAGGTTAAAATGAACCATTTGGCAGAATAGAAGGTGGGTGCAGGAGTGAGCACAAAAACTAGTGTGCTGTTTACCTCCATGCCTCACCTTTACATAACTGGGTGTGGGCTTGTTATTCAGTCTCTGGGACATGCTGAACAACAATGTTAGAAATGTTTGCTTGCCCGTCTTACTTTCAGTTTCAGGTCTAATGTTCCAGCAGTATATACATTCTGTCTGTTCAAAATCAGTGCAAGTCATACAGTTTCTAATAAATTCCCAGCTTGAAGAATTTTAAAGTGAATGTGATATTTACATCAGTTGGAAGAATGAACACAGACTCTTTGAAAGTCAGCATGCTATATTGCTCTGCCATGCAACTCCTACTATGTTTATTAGTCAAAACAAGTGCTTTGATTGCCGATGACAGCAATGGAAAGAAATGATTATAGCTACTTATTAAACTGCCAAATGCAGTTTGGCAACACCTTTACCATAATCTACAGTACATGAATGCCAGTCAGGGCAAGTAGATGCTAGTAGATGTCTATAACCCCAGAGGGGGCAGGCAAGCTCTCGAGTAGAAAAAAAAGACAACAGCTAAAGGAAAGGCTATATTAGGGGAGGTCACGGTCATTCCAGACTCACTTGCTACAACCAGTATATGGTGGCAATGGAACACCAGTAAGGATACTGAGGCTCTGCATAACTCAATTCAAGTGAACTTTATTGTTAATTTTGCTTGTCAAGAGGGGACATACAGAGAGAATAAGACATCATGTTAAAAACACAGCAAACAAGTACTTAACCATCAAGATTTAACATTTTTAAAGCCTTTAATGTTGTTTCTTGGATCAAATATCAGACAGAATAGAAAGTAACCAGAGCATGAGACGTATTAGTTAACCTGAAACTGGATATCTCTCGTGTCTTTCACCAAAGCCAAATCAAAAATCTGGGACTTTGTCAGGAATTCAAAGCACTGAAGACAAAAATTAAAAAATTAACCCACATAAACATGTGATGAAGACCATGGAGCGGCTGCTGCTTCACCACCTGAGGCCACAAGTCCGCCACGTGCTCGATCCTCTGTAGTTCGCATACAGAAGGTGGGAGCGGAGGATGCCATCATCTATATGCTACACCAATCCCTCTCCCACTTGGACAGAGGCAGTGGTGCTGTAAGAAGTATGTTTCTGGACTTCTCTAGCGCCTTCAACACCATCCAACCTCTGCTCCATAGGGACAAGCTGACAGAGATGGGAGTAGATTCATACCTGGTAGCAAGGAATCGGGGACTATCTTAAACACAGACCTCAGTATGTGCGTCTCGGGAACTGCAGGTCTGTCATTGTGGTCAGCAACACAGGAGTGCTGCAGGGGACTGTTCTTTCTCCAATTCTTTTCAGCCTATATACATCGGACTTCAAATACAACTCAGAGTCCTGCCACGTGCAAAAGTTCGCCGATGACACCGCTATCGTGGGCTGCATCAGGAGTGGGCAGGAGGAGGAGTATAGGAACCTAATCAAGGACTTTGTTAAATGGTGCGACTCAAACCACCTACAACTGAACACCAGCAAAACCAAAAAGCTGGTGGTGAATTTTAGGAGGCCCAGGCCCCTCATGGACCCTGTGATCATCAGAGGAGACTGTGTGCAGAGGGTACAGACCTATAAATACCTGGGAGTGCAGCTGGATGATAAATTGGACTGGACTGCCAATACTGATGCTCTGTGTAAGAAAGGTTAGAGCCGACTATACTTCCTTAGAAGGTTGGCGTCTTTCAACATCTGCAATAAGATGCTGCAGATGTTCTATCAGACGGTTGTGGCGAGTACCCTCTTCTACGCGGTGGTGTGCTGGGGAGGCAGCATAAAGAAGAAGGACGTCTCACGCCTGGACAAACTTGTTAGGAAGGCAGGCTCTATTGTAGGATTGAAGCTGGACAGTTTAACATCTGTAGCAGAGCAACGGGCGCTAAGCAAACTCCTGTCAATCATGGAGAATCCACTGCATCCACTGAACAGTGTCATCTTCAGGCAGAGGAGTAGCTTCAGTGACAGACTAAGGAGATCGTTCCTCCCTCACACTATGCGACTCTTCAATTCCACCCGAGGGGGTAAATGTTAATATTATACAAAATTATTGTCTGTCTGTTATACCTTCATTGTTATCACTCTTTAATTTAATATTTTTCTTTATCAGTATGCTGCTGTTGGAGTATGTGAATTTCCCCTTGGGATTAATAAAGTATCTATCTATCTATCTATCTAAAGAAAACTCACACAGAACTCTCTTAGTGTTTATTTGTTACCTCAGATAACAAGGGTAATTTCCATTCATCCATGGGACCATATGTAGCAATGTTGTGGCAATGTCAGCAAAAAGGCGGTGCCTACAAAACAAATATAGCGTCCCCATAGATGTGAAAATATTTTAACAAATTTAAATATTATTTATTTAAAAAAATAAACATCAGATATGTAATCTCCATATTCCAAAATAACAATAGGAACAAATAAAAGTTGATAATAATGTTGAATAACCTAAGTAAAAAATAAACCTGAATCATAATACTCTAAAAATAAGAATATTGTGTGCTCCCAGTAAGCACATCAAAAGCAAACAATAATAAAATAACATTGGTTCTTTTAGACAGAGGATGTGATGCTTCCGAAAGCTGGTTCATTAAAACAACTTTGGTTAGACATTTGGTTGAACCTTTGGTGCTATGATAACTCAGGACTTGTTTTCATGTAGTGCTAGAATATTGGATTTTTCAAAACTTAGCCTTCACCTGTCTTTAAAACCTGCTTTAAGAGGTGTGTAATCAGAATGACAAAGATTTGTACACTATACACAATTCATATTTTAAAGGGCACATTAAAGCTTAATGCAAAAGTATATATAAAAGAAAAAGATTAAAAAAAATGTCATAAAATGAAATGTCAGATAATAGGTATCATACAAAGCAATGTGTTCTACAATTGCATTTCATTTTATACTGGTAGGTGCCCAAATCCAGAACTCTTGTGGCCAACAGTAAGGTCTACTGAGAAGCCAAGTTGCCAACTCCATTGTTGGACTACATGCTATTTACCGCTCTGAAAGGCTATAGAAATCCACAAACCTAATTGAAATTTTGGGAAAAGTAAACCAAAAAGATTTATTCCAAATAAATACAGGCAACACATGTGTTTAGAGACTCCTTCAGACCTCATAAAGAGTTCAGAAAATGGATTATTAGATTCTCATCATGCCAAGATTATAGTAACCCCATGGACATGCATTCATTCCCTATCCCATATGTGATTGTTATTTTCAGACATATTGACTGATGATATAATCTGGTTTTGATTTTGTGTACACAATCTGAAATGAAATTTTTAATATAAATAAAATTAATCATTTTATTTACAATAATATGTACTCTACATGTGAACATTAAACTAAATACTTGTTTTGTCCAGTTTAAATGTTATTTTTGCATTCTAAAAAGCTTTATTAAACATTGCTTGGCATCTTCCTTTAAAGATTGTTTTATAAACTTAATGACTAGTCTATTTTTGTTCCAGGTACATTCCTGAACTGTTTAAATATAATTAATTTAAACTACTCATACATATTTCAGGGTACTTGAAAACATTTCACAGATGCGTCAGCAGTTGTTTAATCTTTGCATTTTGCCTGAGGTTTGAAACCATAAAGCTTAACTGTTTAATGTGTATTGCTTTTTAAAATTATTGGATTAATAATTTGCCAGAGCTAATTATTATACATGTATTTATGTATATGGTACAGCAGAGGGAGTGAAAAAAATCTTCTCTTTATCATCAAAGTGTCATCATTTATCCTCTGGCAGCTATATCACGCCTCAAGAATTTAGGTCCAGACACCTGAACCAAATCCAAAAGTTCTTTCCTTTAGCATGTGGCTCACCCAGGGAGAAAAAACAAAGGGCAGAACACAAAGACCTCAAGAACTGAATAAGTAAAACTTGTGCTTATCATTTTGAGGTTACTGCCAAACCTGTGTTTTGTTTTCTCCAGTTGTCCATTCTCCTACCGTCTCCAGTTTACCTCCTACTCCTACCATTCTAAAACCACAATGTATTCCAAGTGCTCTGGCTGCACTAGTCATCTTCCAGGGTGTTTTTGCTTATCCTTTGTTATGAAGATTAATGTTTAATATTTTATCATTCTTTGTTAATTGTTACTTAAGAATGAACTGGATATTTAAAAGAAACAGCTTTCTGGAAAGAAAGCATATATGAGTGAAAAGTGTAAAAAATATGAAAAAAGGGCATTGTTTCCAGGAAGGGTGTTTTACTAATAAGAACAGCTGTGTTTTATGATGTTCCAAATGTTTACTTAACTTTCCCCCTGTGTTTTTAGAAAATTGTGCTGATTCAGAATGTGTACTGTAACTGATTGCACAAGAATGCTTTGTTATAACACACATTGTATCTGATTTAGTTTATAAACAACTTTCTGAATACAATGCTGATGCTTTGATTTGCTATCTGAGACGTCAGAAGCATGGATTTTTTTTTTGTATGAGTGTGACGATGTGGGTCCACTCCAGACTCCTTCTTCAAATATGGGAGACTCTCGAACATCATCGAAAGTTATGACCCAACTGAACGGACTAATGGGGACAAATCTCACATGGAGCTAGGGGATGGTGGAAAAGTGCAATGCTGCTTTAATCATAATAAATAAAAAACAAACCAAAAACAGTGTCCACAGTACAGTGTTCCCAATGTCCATAAATAAGTAATCCATAAAAACATGTGAATCATGGGGATTAAAATCACAATAAATAAATCCAATAAAAGCAGAGTACAAATACAGTTACTAGCTCCTCCCGATCTCAGCCTACCTTTTTCTTCATCTCACCCATCATTCGCGCAGCTGGCGGAGACTCAGCAGCAACGAACTTCATTCCTCCAAACCCCGTCTTGGTTGCCTCCAAACTATGCAGCCAGACTATCCAAGGTCAACTCTTCTCCCAGTCTTCCTTCACGCACCCGCAGTCGTACCTCCCCATAGGGAGGTCATCTCCCATGCTTGCACCACTCAACGCCATTATTCAGTAGGGAAAACCAGCCCCTAGAACTCCACAGCCTATGCTCCTTTGCGAGGCCCCAGTTTGTGCTACCATTCCCTTCTAGGTGCCCAGATCATCCTCCCAAGACTACCCTTTAGTCACCTTTTTTTTTTTTACCATCTTTCTCTTTTTTTCCCCTTCTGTGCCGGGCTGTACTTATATGGCCCCGTGGGCGCTGCTTCTTAATCACGCACTGCAGGAAGCCAATGAAGCAATTGAGAATGATTACCTCTTTAACACATCGCTGTCGTGCAATCGCAACCACAGAGACTGACACAGCCATTTGGATTATTTAAAACTGGCCATTCTTTTGAAGCTGCAGACCCACTATACCAAAATGAGCTTCAAATAACAAAGTCAGGGACACTTTCAAGTCTATGAGCAAAATCCCAAGGAAGAAAGCCAAGAATGGAAGGTAGGTTTGAGAAGGCAGTTTTTGACTTAGTTACCTGTATAACCTTTCTTTTTGGTTTGTCTGAAACTACATTTGAATATTTGATGTTGGAGGAAATACTGACTGGAACAAAAGCAAGGGCTAGACTAGAAGGATGAGTCTGCCTGAGCTGTTTCAGTGGTGAACAATGGTGAAAGCTACCCCTTCACTGGTACAGGAGGTGTGCAATGGGCTACAGAGCCATAATAACTGGAGGAATACATCCTGCTCTCTGCCTGTGCAATTTTCCATCCTGAAGAGACCAACTCTCTCTCATCAGCCATATTTAATAGGCCATTCTGCCTTTTTTGCCACTGTGGCATCTGTGGGCCCAACACCTTTTAATATTTTAGTTGCCCATGGTGTCAATTCACAATCAATGAATTCATTTAACAACCCCTTGTCTTGTGCGGCACAGGCACTTATCTGTGTGAGGAATTAGTCTAAGTTATATCTCTAGTGACTGTTTTTTCAGCAAATTGCATTTGGTTCCTTGCATCTGTGTGTATTTCCATGCAATATCAATCAGGTGCGAGATATTGCTTATAAAAAGGTAGGCAGAAGAAATTCACTCTAGCATTGCAGTTCTTTGCTTAGCTCTAGTATTGTGCTTTCTGCACTGTCACATGCAGGTTCAGCAGCAAGATTTGTCAACCTGTAAAACATCATGGAACAAACGTCTTCTTTGCCAGAACCACCCCATTCCAACCCTTGCTGCCCACACTGGTGTGATGGGGTTTCCTTTCACCAGTACTGGAATTTCATAAAATGTGTCCCTTAAAACCTCATGATTCCAAGTATGTGAGCCCAACACTCTAACACATTAGCCATTTAGAAAATTTTTTTCAAATTTAATATGCAGGATCTAAACTTTAACTTATGAATTGCTGTCAGTCAATGTAGATTTTATAAATCCACCATCTCAAATAGTCAAATAAGCAGTTTCCTTTCATCTGTATTGTGTGTATTAAAAGTAATACATAATACATTTTTAACTTTACATGTTAAAGTTAACTTTATACTTTAAACATTAATTTATATTTTTTATATGTTACTTGCTGCATGCAGTTTGTAGGGAGAAAAAAATTTCTCATGTTCAAGAATGTAGATAACAAACTTTTTGATAGGTTATGTACTTGTGTCACATTATCCACATGTCAAGTCATCCAGTTGTATGCTCACAATGGGAAAAACATATTCCTTTTATGTTAAAACTAGGGGGCTCTTCCCCCTGCTCTCTTTGCTCGCCAACCCCCGGGTGGGCACTATGCGCCAGCCACTTCGTGGCTCTGCCACTTGCGTATGGGATAAGGGATGTACGATTTAAACAGATTGATATTTTCATGGGAACGGTTACATATTCATAATTGAACTAACTATTTTACATTACATTGAGTAATTAACCATAGTAAATAACTTGTCCTGAGACTGTTCTTTGGATAAAGTTACACATACTCTATCGTGACTTTTATGAATGTACTTGTAGATGTACTTAATACTCATAACCGATGCGCAATGCTTGACATTAATATGACAATTGAATTGTTTAAGCAAATACGGGTTATCCGGTACAATCATTGAATTATCGATCATCACAATTTTACCATCTTTCTTTCCGTGATAAGTGTGTTGCTCGTGACGATTATCTCTGCGGCAATAATCAGGAAAGCCAGCCTTAGTTATATCTGTTGAATTAACGAAAGTTTTAGGAAATCTCTTTAAATACTGCTTTTCGTTTGAGTCCCAACATACTGAATCTTTTAAATGAGGTCCATGAGACATGTGTTTAATGGCTTTGTACCATAATTGAGGATACGTTTCTCTGTCTGGAATTTCAGCACAGACAAACCAATCTACATCATCAGCAGTTAATAATTTATTTTGCAAAGTAACCAATAAATGCATGTGAGGCAAACCCCATTTTTGAAATTCAATCATGTAAATGTAAGATCTGTTTTGACCAAACACTGAATCCAGTTCTTTCAAGAAAACTAAGATTTTCTGATAAAACAATCTACTTACGAAAGTTGGAATATCCAGAGCCGAAGCAGCCATTGGCATTGTTCTCAGGAATCAAAGAATTTCTGGCCACTGTGGAATGCAAGGCATTGTAATAAATAAATCTGTCTGACTGATAGTTCAGAATATTGCCTTTGCATCGTGATATTACTGTTGCAATGCTCTTGGACTACCTTGATGTGATGATGGTAATATTACTGCTTTTCCTACTGAATTTGCCGGAACTATTGATATTTGAATTTTGAACGTGATCAATGAGACCTTGCATATTTTTTCAGTTCTAAGTTTTGCTTGATTCGATTTGATAAAGAAGAGACGATTAGCTTCAACTTTTAGATACGCATTAATAATGTAAAGTTGCAATAGACCTTGTGATGACAAAAGTGGGTTAAATACATTGGAACATATCGTTAATTTTGACCTGAAATATTGTGTGGATGTTATTCATTAACTCTATCTTTGATATCTCCGTCTTTCAAAAATATAATCACTGACAATTCATCACATGTTGGTTTATTATTAATGCAAGCGTGATCTTTCAGATTCATATTAAAATCCAAGAAAACTTCTTTGTTCGTGTTTTGCAAATAAATTTCATGTAAAATGCGATACTTGTGGATGTATGGATTTGTATCCATTATTGGCTATAGAATTTCTAATACGGCTGATTGTTTAACTCTTTCAATTCTATGTTGCATCGCTTTTCTGTGATCATAAATATAAACCTGACTGAATTCTGGTTTCTTCGAAATTAAACTTGCAGTAGCTTTAATTGTTGCGGGACCAAAGATTCTCATAGTGTATGGTCCAAAATCGTGTCAATCTAGCATGTAAAAAAATAGCAAAATTAATATGAAGTGTAAGAAAATTTTTATTAATATCATAAAATACAAAAAAACTTGTTAGAAACTTCAATTCATGACGAGATCTGTAGTTCTAGATAACCAAAATTCAAAGTCAAAGTTCAAATTGAAAGTTGATTCTAAACAAAATGTACATATTATGTATTACAGTTTGATCTGCCTTTGTTGTATTTAAATGTTCTTTAAATAAATAATGTGCTTTTTAAAAAAAGTTGGTTGATTGAAAATTCTAAAAATTGAAAATTCTAAAAATCCTTTGTTATCCAAAGTGTGCTTGAACTGGCCATTTGCAATGTATTTTCTCTGAGTTTGTGCAAAGGTCCAACAGTTTTTGTGCACAATCCAGTGCCTGAAGGGGATGTACATAGGTGTTGGTTCTCTGTTTAGGACTGATTTATTAAATGAAGAGTGGGAGCTTACAGCACTATGATACAGAAACTTTTGAGTTTTAGTACTGTGATCCACTGAAATTAGATCCAAGAGCTTTTCTGTATCAGCCCACTTCAAGTCCTGGCGCAACCAACTTTTATAACGGCAAAACGATAATATGGTGTTCGTTGTCATTGGCTCAGCATTCTTGTTTCTTTATTTTCATACTTGTCTCATTTTGATCATAATTTAGTGTTTTTATTTGTTTGCAGACTGTGCTTTGTTTATTTGATTCCCCGACAAAAATTAATTCTTATTTATCTTATTCCATGTGAAGGGTTAAATAGTGGGTAAGCATGCTAGAAAGGATAGTGTGAAACAAGAATGAGCCTTAGCAGACAGAAACACAACCTGAGAGGAATATGGCAAAAGGTATTGATAATTTTGTTTTAGCCAGAGAAATGCGAACACATGAAGAATGTATGCCCGCTACCTATTTAAAGACCTTAATGCTGGTAACAAGGAGACAATCAGATATGACCAACGCCAAAGGTGGCATCAGAATGGAGTGAACAACTATAAAGAAAAAGATACAAAAAATTCAGCTTCCATGACAACTCAGAGCCAAGGCACATTTGACAAGATACGCTGACATTTGCAGACTATAACAGTAGAGTCGTAACCAAGTCCTCCTTGTTGATGAACTGTAAGGTTTAATAACAATATGCTGAATTAAGTTCAAAGTTGATAAAGAAAAGAGAACCAATGGAGACCCAGTCAACTAAATGACGAGCACAAAGAAAGGGCAGGTAGTTTTCTTAAATACCACTAACTGAGGTTGCCAGACAATATGAAATGAGAAGTCATGTGTAAAGGGTAGGATCTATGACAACTATACTATTCAAAGTGAGGCATCACATCTTATTCCAAGATGCCTGTATTTAATTATCTTCATTTGTTTCTGGCATTTTGGTCTATTTTTTAAATTAAATATAACCCATTCACTATGTTGTTTAGTTTTCTTCTTACAACTTCAATTTTCTTTCTATAGCCCAAGACAAGCTGTCAAGTGGATTAGCAAATCTAAAATGTCCCTGTGTGAGTGAGCTCCAGTGATTAGCACATCCAGGACTGGAATATATCTCATTCCCAATGCTGCACCCCGTTCCTGTAACCCTAGGCTGAATAAAGCAGATTTAGAATGAATGGATGGATGTTACATAAGTTGCCACTGTTTCTTTTGTCTATTATATTTTGCAGAAACTCTAAAGTACTTATTGAAGACACAAACAATGTGAGATGTGTATAAGAAAGAGAACATTTCAGTTAGGCTTAATATGTTTCATTTTTACATGACATAACTTTAATCACATAATAAGAACATGCACGTCAGTTTAGAACATAGATTTTGCAAGAGTCAATTAAAGATTTATATTCTAAACCTGCATTTAATATTAAAAACACATGGAATGAATGCGCACAAGTTTAAGCATATAGTTGTGGGAGGGTAGATGGACATAACTTACAGCATTATTCTATTTAATTCACATATATCAGTTCCATAGACAGATAATCTAGAGATTAAAAACATTTTAAGATATAATACCTACCTCAGCTAAAGTTCAATAGTACACTGAATTCAAAGACTGTCTTTGCAAGTGAGAGCAGCTGTGTTGAGGCATTTTTTTAAAGTACAGTTTTAAGAAAAGGAGTGTCAGGAAGCTGCCATCGATAGCTTTATTTAATTGCTCCAGTTGTACTCTGCTTTCTTATCTCAGATTGTGTTCATTCTGCATGAAGTCTCTCAAGTTAAACAGTAAACATGAACAAAGTCGTCTCTTTAATTGCTCAGATTTTTTCTCAAAAATATAATCACTGACAATTCATCACATGTTGGTTTATTATTAATGCAAGCGTGATCTTTCAGATTCATATTAAAATCCAAGAAAACTTCTTTGTTCGTGTTTTGCAAATAAATTTCATGTAAAATGCGATACTTGTGGATGTATGGATTTGTATCCATTATTGGCTATAGAATTTCTAATACGGCTGATTGTTTAACTCTTTCAATTCTATGTTGCATCGCTTTTCTGTGATCATAAATATAAACCTGACTGAATTCTGGTTTCTTCGAAATTAAACTTGCAGTAGCTTTAATTGTTGCGGGACCAAAGATTCTCATAGTGTATGGTCCAAAATCGTGTCAATCTAGCATGTAAAAAAATAGCAAAATTAATATGAAGTGTAAGAAAATTTTTATTAATATCATAAAATACAAAAAAACTTGTTAGAAACTTCAATTCATGACGAGATCTGTAGTTCTAGATAACCAAAATTCAAAGTCAAAGTTCAAATTGAAAGTTGATTCTAAACAAAATGTACATATTATGTATTACAGTTTGATCTGCCTTTGTTGTATTTAAATGTTCTTTAAATAAATAATGTGCTTTTTAAAAAAAGGTTGATTGATTAACCAATCGATTGATTGAAAATTCTAAAAATCCTTTTTTATCCAAAGTGTGCTTGAACTGGCCATTTGCAATGTATTTTCTCTGAGTTTGTGCAAAGGTCCAACAGTTTTTGTGCACAATCCAGTGCCTGAAGGGGATGTACATAGGTGTTGGTTCTCTGTTTAGGACTGATTTATTAAATGAAGAGTGGGAGCTTACAGCACTATGATACAGAAACTTTTGAGTTTTAGTACTGTGATCCACTGAAGTTAGATCCAAGAGCTTTTCTGTATCAGCCCACTTCAAGTCCTGGCGCAACCAACTTTTATAACGGCAAAACGATAATATGGTGTTCGTTGTCATTGGCTCAGCATTCTTGTTTCTTTATTTTCATACTTGTCTCATTTTGATCATAATTTAGTGTTTTTATTTGTTTGCAGACTGTGCTTTGTTTATTTGATTCCCGACAAAATTAATTCTTATTTATCTTATTCCATGTGAAGGGTTAAATAGTGGGTAAGCATGCTAGAAAGGATAGTGTGAAACAAGAATGAGCCTTAGCAGACAGAAACACAACCTGAGAGGAATATGGCAAAAGGTATTGATAATTTTGTTTTCGCCAGAGAAATGCGAACACATGAAGAATGTATGCCCGCTACCTATTTAAAGACCTTAATGCTGGTAACAAGGAGACAATCAGATATGACCAACGTCAAAGGTGGCATCAGAATGGAGTGAACAACTATAAAGAAAAAGATACAAAAAATTCAGCTTCCATGACAACTCAGAGCCAAGGCACATTTGACAAGATACGCTGACATTTGCAGACTATAACAGTAGAGTCGTAACCAAGTCCTCCTTGTTGATGAACTGTAAGGTTTAATAACAATATGCTGAATTAAGTTCAAAGTTGATAAAGAAAAGAGAACCAATGGAGACCCAGTCAACTAAATGACGAGCACAAAGAAAGGGCAGGTAGTTTTCTTAAATACCACTAACTGAGGTTGCCAGACAATATGAAATGAGAAGTCATGTGTAAAGGGTAGGATCTATGACAACTATACTATTCAAAGTGAGGCATCACATCTTATTCCAAGATGCCTGTATTTAATTATCTTCATTTGTTTCTGGCATTTTGGTCTATTTTTTAAATTAAATATAACCCATTCACTATGTTGTTTAGTTTTCTTCTTACAACTTCAATTTTCTTTCTATAGCCCAAGACAAGCTGTCAAGTGGATTAGCAAATCTAAAATGTCCCTGTGTGAGTGAGCTCCAGTGATTAGCACATCCAGGACTGGAATATATCTCATTCCCAATGCTGCACCCCGTTCCCTGTAACCCTAGGCTGAATAAAGCAGATTTAGAATGAATGGATGGATGTTACATAAGTTGCTACTGTTTCTTTTGTCTATTATATTTTGCAGAAACTCTAAAGTACTTATTGAAGACACAAACAATGTGAGATGTGTATAAGAAAGAGAACATTTCAGTTAGGCTTAATATGTTTCATTTTTACATGACATAACTTTAATCACATAATAAGAACATGCACGTCAGTTTAGAACATAGATTTTGCAAGAGTCAATTAAAGATTTATATTCTAAACCTGCATTTAATATTAAAAACACATGGAATGAATGCGCACAAGTTTAAGCATATAGTTGTGGGAGGGTAGATGGACATAACTTACAGCATTATTCTATTTAATTCACATATATCAGTTCCATAGACAGATAATCTAGAGATTAAAAACATTTTAAGATGTAATACCTACCTCAGCTAAAGTTCAATAGTACACTGAATTCAAAGACTGTCTTTGCAAGTGAGAGCAGCTGTGTTGAGGCATTTTTTTAAAGTACAGTTTTAAGAAAAGGAGTGTCAGGAAGCTGCCATCGATAGCTTTATTTAATTGCTCCAGTTGTACTCTGCTTTCTTATCTCAGATTGTGTTCATTCTGCATGAAGTCTCTCCAAGTTAAACAGTAAACATGAACAAAGTCGTCTCATGGCCTCTGCATGACACCTTAGTCAGCCAGTAAAGGCTGACTGACACCCCAGAGAGGGCTTCCTAGCTGCCATTAGACCTTACCCTGTAATCTTCAGCTACACTGTGATTTTCTTTCATTTTGCTGTTTATCTGTCTTTTGGTTTCATCATTGATTTACTCTGTGTGTAGTTTTTATGTAACAGATATGGTACCAGTGCAATTTTCTTTAGAGATCAATGAAGAATTTATGTCAAGCAAAATGACACCTTTTATTGGCTAACTAAAAAGATTACAATATGCAAGCTTTCGATGCAACTCAAGCCTCTTCTTCAGGCCAAATAATTACATCTTGCCTGAAGAAGGGGCCTGAGTTGCCTCCAAAGCTTGCATATTGTAATCTTTTTAGTTAGCCAATTTTTGCTTGACTTCTCACTACATTCATAATGGCTAACACAGTACAACACCCTTGTACTATATTTATGTATGAATGTATACAGTATATACAGTGCCTTCAGAAAATATTCAAACCCCTTCACCTTTTATGCATTTTTCTGTGTTTCAGCCTTGTGCTAAAATCATCGAAATTATTTTTTTCCTACATTAAGCACAACTCGATACTCCAGAATGACAAAGAGAAAGCAGGATTTTAGGAATTTTGGCAAACTTACTGAAAATAAAAACAAAAAACTGAAATACCATATTAACACGAGTATTCAGATAATTTACTCTGTACTTAGTTAAATCACATTTGACAGCAATTATCAGCCTGGAGTCTTTTTGAGTCTAACACGACTAGCGTTGCTTACCTGAATTTGAGGATTTTCTGGCATTCTTCTTTGCAGATCCTCTCAAGCTCTGTCAGATAGAATGGAGATCATTGAGGGAGAGCTACAGTATATTCAGGTCTCTCCAGAGATGTTCATTTGGACTCAAGTCCAGACTCTGGATGGGCAACTCAAGGGTATGCCCAGAGTTGTCTTTAAGCCACTGCTGTGTTGCTTTGTTCTTAGGGTTATTGTGATGTTGCAAAGTGAGCCCCTATCTGGTGCCTTTAGGTTTAGGTCTTGAGTTAGGACCCTATCTTGAGTTTTGTTGAGCCAGGTAGATAATGAAATGTTTAACAAACACTATTCGTTACTATGTCGAAAGTAGCTACACATCCATTCCATATCCCAGATACCATTACACAACATGCTTGAAATATTATTTTTGTTCACTGTTCCACAGGATCTTTTCCTTTAATCCTGGCAAAGTTGGCTGTGACTGGGAGCAGAAAGACCAGACCAATCAAAACCTCCTTTTTCATAATTTTGAATATCCTAATATGCAGTACATCAGTTGATTACTATTGGCAGCTATGACCAATAAAACTCTTCCCCCTCTTTACCACCTAGTATGCACCTCTTAATCATGATAATTTTCTTGAAAAAATTCATAGCAGATAAGATGAGTACAACTTTAGCCTTATATTCTCCTGCTTATCTGTTTTAGGGTGCTGATTGAGGAGGAACATGAAGAAACACCCAGAAGGTCAGTGACGTAGACATTTGCAGTCCCCAATCGGCAACATGTTCAACCACATTTGATATTGAGGTGAATATGAAGGAACAAAGCAAATGTGTTTTAAAGACATGTAATAAAATACCATTTGTATGAAAAAGCAAAAAAAATCTGACCTTTGGCCCCAGAATATCAAGAGCAAAATCAGGGAGTACAAATCATCTCTAAATGAATCTAATATGAGTGAATATAAGTGAGTGTGTGTGTGTGTGTGATTGTGCCCAGGGATTATTTGGGACTGATTCCCATAGAAACCATGTAATACAGAAAATGGCTTGATGGATGGATGGACATGGTATTATACTAACCATTTATTGTTTTTATGTTTCAGTTTGTATGGCTTGAACCACTAGGTGGTGGCATTGGTACAACAATGCCAAGTAGACATTTTTATGAATCTAATGATTTAGGAAACTATTGCATTTTCTAAAAATAATAGTAGTAGGGTGATGTAGTGTGTTAGCCATTATGGATGCTAACTGAACAGGAACTTGCCTGAAGAAGGGGCATTGAAAGCCTGCATATTGTATTCTGTCCAGTTAGTCAAGAAAAGGTGTCATTTTGCTTTAATTCTCATTGCATCAAAAAATAGGAAAATGTTATGATTTTTTATGAATAAAGGAAAGAACAACGTAGCCATATTCTTAAAAATTAGTTATAAGTATTTAAGAAGAATTCAAAGCTAAAATGTGAGCAAAAACATCAGATTTCTAAAGCATTAAAGATTATTTTTTAGATTGATCAATATAGATTCATACACATATTAATCAATTTACTAAAACTCATGCTACTGTATGTGCATGACATAGAATTATTATTCCTGTTGTTGAATGTAAAGAATTCTTCATGTTAAAATTGTACTTTTGCATTTCATGTTTTCCATGATTTAGTCATATAATTACTCAATTAAAACTTTCTCCTATAAACATAAAGTAATTTTTTCTACTATCCATCGATTTTTGATTTGCAAGCTTGTGCAGTGGGTATCACCGGTGCCTTCCAGCTCCATAGAACTGTGTTCAGATTCTGCCCGTGTGACTGTCTTTGTGAAGTTTGCACTTTCTCACAGTGTCTGTTTGGGTTTCCTGAAGGGACTGCCACATTCTAAAAACACGCTGTTAGGTTATCTGGTGACTGTAAATTGACCTGAGGCAGGCAACTGAGAGCATGTGTAAGTAGGCCCTGAGAGGGACTGGTGTTCCAACTATACAGCAGATTCCTCTCTTCTGCCTAATTTTCTTTGTGCGCCTGTATTGAATTAAAATGAATTCAGAAAATGAGAATATATGTAATAGCTTTAGAGCCCATTGAAAATGTAATGCATGCAATTATATGTCTTCTATTGTCTTATTTAAATGGATTTAAAGTTTATGGGGTCAAGAAATCACCAAATACTTCCAAAATAATTTTAATGCCAGCAGCTATGACAGGAAGCATGGAGAAAAAAAAAGAAGGCTGCGTAATACACCTTTTCAGACTTAATCTACATCCTCCATACATGCTCACAGTAAGATTAACTATTGTTCTCCTATTATTTAGTAAGTTCACTGCCACAATGCATTATTTGATTATAGTGGCAATGAATTCAGAGTGACTACAGTTGTCCAGATGTTTCCCAGCAACAAGATACTTGAGTTTAATTGGCTTACTTCTGTATAAACAGTGCATTTAAGCACAGATCTCCAAAGCTTTTTCTATTGGATACCCTTTCTTCCTGACCATGTCTTCTTTCAGTTGTAATGAAACCAAGCCAGAGGCCAGGGCGATGTCAGATATGACTAATCCTCTTCCATCGCTTAAACACTCATGCTGCCTAACTAACTAAATCAAACAAATTTTACACGATACCAATTTACAGTGTAGTGACAACCATTTCAATGACTTTTATAAGCATGCTACAGATATGCACATATTTCAACAGCTCAAGAACTGAAGAAAACAATTCATATACTGTATGTAATCACAAATATTAATTGTTATGCAGTTACTAAGGTGATACTAAGATGTGTTATGGGAGTGGGGAGAAACAGAAAACACAAACAAGAAGATACTGTACATCAAGAGCAAAAAAGGTGGGAAAATAAGGAAAACAACAAAAAAATGTCAGAATGGATAAAACCAATATGAAATCCAAACAGTCCTACTTTAGTAGATCTTCATGTAAGAATTGACTTGTAACTCTGGTATGAGTGGTATTGCCAGACCCCCAATCACCTTCTATTGTTGTACGTGTAGAAAGTGTAGGAGCTGAAAGGGAGCGAGCAACAGATTTTAGACCCCCCTTGAAATTTCCAGTAAAAAAGAGTTAAAAGATTATTAAAAACCTATAGAAAACCCTGACTGCCACTTACATATTTTTGTCTGGAGGAGCAGCACAATTGCCAGGAATTAGTCCCAAAACTTATGTAGAAGAAATGTCTCATAGTCCCAAAACTTATGTAGAAGAAATGTCTCATGCGAACAACAAAAATCCAAACCAAAATGCACAATTTCCCTGCTTTCAGTTTCTTTCTTTTTTTTTTTGCAATGCAGAATCACATTTGCAGCGAAGGCACATGGAACTCTCCATGAAGTGATTCTAATATAAATGGAGAGTGCGGGGGGATGAAAATACTTCAAATTCTGGAGCACCACTTTTGTTTGAGAAACAGCCAAGCAGAACCAACATTTTGCAATTTTGATTTTTTTTACTAGAATTTCAAGAAATTGATTGTTCTTGTACAAAACCTGCAAAATGATCTAACGAATAAACATTATTTTGGTCTGAACTAAGCGAATCATCAGTGGAAAAGCATCAACTAAATTTTATTTCATTCATAATTTGTTACTAATATTACTGGTTAGTTCAATCCCTTACGTTGACATGTTTTGTTTTGATAGTTAATAGCAAATAACTTGTGAATGCTATCACACTGTGAAATACATATCTAATGTGTTTGCTTTTTGGTGAATGTAAAAAATTGCTTGACAAGTTAGCTTGGAGGTTTTGCTGTGCTGGTACAAATAAGTGGTCAAGCGGAGAGGTAAGGATCAAGGCATTTAATGTTGAGCATTAAAAGATAACTGGACTTTGTGTTGTATTTAAAGATATACAAGTATAACATTCTCAAATCCTGGTCATGATGAATATATAATTTAGTTTGAAGACTAATACAAAATTAAAAATAAGCACTTGTTTTGTCTTGGTAGCATCCTATTTTACTCTATTTTCCCCTTACGTACTATTTATTTTGTAGACTTTAACAGAATGCCTCAAATCCCATAGACTTATCACTATTTATAAGGTATTGAACTTTAGAACTTCTCCCCACCTTCCCTTCTACATTTATAACCTCAGGCAATTAGAGTAAAAAAGACAAGCAGGAATTAAGTTACACTTTTTAATAATGCCTTATTTATAATACTCATAAAATAATGTCTACAGTAGATTCAGGTGGCACACAGACTTGTAGTTACTTAAATGCCTCTGGTCATCTCATCATTTCTAGTCAGCATTTTTCAGAACGGGCAGCATGCCTGTCTCAGTATTGCTACCGAGTTGTTCTCCTTATTGTGTTCTCTTCATGGCCATGGTGAGAGAAAGTAAGAGATAGAGAGAGAGAGAGAGAGATAACGCGACTGACTTTATACATTCCTGTCCAACTTTTTAGGCCAATAGGGTGTTGTGGTACAGAATGGCCACTAATTCAAAATCAATCCCAAACAGCAATACTTCAGACCATTGGGTGCACACACTACCTTTTCACACATGCCTTCAAGTAGTTAACGCCATTTGTTTAGCTGAAGCTTGCCAGTTAGGTAGTTTTATGCAGGGGATGTTTCATAGAATGTCCTGCACAGAATCCAAACTAGTTTTAGGCATCTCTCCCAACCTTGCAATAAATTTCAGTCCTGAGTTAGTCCAAGACTCGGGGGTGGTTTGTTAAATAAACATCAAAGCATTGCTGTTTTTATTGGTGAAATAAAACATTCCTCCTGAAACGCTAATATTACATTGCTTTGTCTGACTTACAAATTATTTATAAACTTATTGTTAAAATATCACTCCACCAAAGCACTCTTCTTCTATGACAACACTGTCATACAGTAAGTTGTGAGATTTGGATGTGGCCCCACATACAAAGTTGAAAGGGTCTGGATAGTGAACTTCATTTTTAGAGGGCAACATGTAGACATTATATAAATGGGTACATCAATACTTCCCATTTTATCCTTTTAACTATTTTTTAATTTATGGATTCTTGTTGGAAATAATGCAAGCAAAATGAGTGTTCCTTTCAATTTTGTTCCAATAGTCCTTACTTCTTTCAAATAAAGTTATGGCTTGGAGAGAGTGCAGGGTTTGGGGATTAGGAGAATGATTGTGGAGTGTAAGGGACAAACTGGCATCCCAGTCAGGATATACCCTACTCTTTTGTCTGGCCAGTAGGCCATTATAATGAAAAGTAAGAAAAAGGAAATGTGACACAGAAGGACACTGCAGCAGGAATTACTCTCTAGTTGGGCCTGGAAGGACAGGACAGTGGGTGATTGCCTGCTATGAGCAGAGCATCTTCCTGCACACTGAGTGGCAGCGTCCTGAATGACAACAACAACAACAACATTTATTTATATAGCACATTTTCATGCAAAAAATGTAGCTGAAAGTGCTTTACATAATGAAGAATAGAAAAATAAAAGACACAGTAAGAAACTAAAATAAGTCAACATTAATTAACATAGAATAAGAGTAAGGTCTTACTAAGGGTGGACAGAAAAAACAAAAAAAAAAAAACTCCAGATGGCTGGAGAAAAAAATAAAATCTGCAGGGATTCCAGACCATGAGACTGCCCAGTCCCCTCTGGGGATTCTACCTAACATAAACAAACCCCTGGATACCCACAGGGCAGCATGGGAGTTGAGTTGTGGTCCCAATGGGACTGCCCTGTCGAATTCTGTGGGGGCCACTGACAGGGCTTTCAGATATTGACTGTAGAAGGACCAGTATGGTCCGGACTGGCTCAGAAGTGCTTCCCAAAGGTGACTGATTGAGCACCAGAAGTACTCCCAGGTCAGGTGTTAAAAGAAAGCCTTCCACTTGTCCCAAAAAGTTAGAGTTGGGAGAGGAACTGCACAGCCTTCACCTAGGAAGAGTGGAGGAGAAAAGCAAAAAGAAAAGGATTTGATTGAATTGAATTGTATACTACTGAGGAAAAGAAGATTAGCAGAGGTACTGTTTGAAAATAAATGTCTTGTATCATACCTGTAAATGTTGCAAGTCACCTTGGGTAAAGGCATTGGCAAAATAAGTAAATGTATATGTAAATGTAAAAATAACCTTTGGCTAAACCTGAGACTATCCTTTAGTAGTTGTGTCTGGGGTTTGGGGCTCAGTGGCACTTACTATTGGCCACAGGGTTTATATATATTTTGAAATGTTGAAAAATAAGCATTACCTAGAGCATTGAATTTGGTGATTTTCTATTCTACAAATGGACACACCATCGAGTACCAACCAAACAGTCTTAGGAGACTGATGCTGTTATAATTACATTGTATATGAGCCAAAAAAGGGCATTAAACTGATACTAAAATGTAACACATTACAACTTGGTTTAAATAGAGATAAGGGTTTTATGACCAGATGTGAGGAGTATTTCCACATTTTAAGGAGTGCTAGGGTGTTGTACCGTGTTAGCCATTATGGTTGTAGTGAGAAGTCAAGCAAAACGACAACTTTTATTGGTTAACTAAAAAGATTACAATATGCAAGCCACATTGTAAGGAAAACTCATCAACAACTTCAAAAGACTTTGTTGGACAGTTATCTTATCAAAAGATCTTGGCTATACATTATTCTTCTCTCCTATTAAATTAATCTTATGGTGGAGAGTTCTGTTAATTTTTGACATTGAAGATGACCCACTTAAAGGTATTGAAATTCTGGTTCTTTCCTAATGTGTATGTAAACACAGGAACTCCAGTTTCTGTACTACAACTTGCCTGAAGAAGGGGTCTGAGCTGCATCAAAAGCTTGTATATTGTAATCTGTTCAGTTAGCCAATAATAGGTGTCACTTCTCATGAACACAATGTGGAATAGCTACTGTTTATGGCATGTAGGAAGCAGAAAAACAATAACAGCTTGGCAGACAGCACAGTTCTGTCAAAACCCTGTTGTCTGATTTACAGTAGCAATACCCTCAGTTAATTTGGCATCATGACAAATTACTAATGAGCTGAGAACTCCCTGCATTTTTACTGGAATTTACTTAAACATGATAACAACAGTAAGTAACTCCCACAATCCTCCACACCTGGACTTTAATTGCCTTCTGCTTCAACCCTCCTTTCACAGGTCATTGGGCTCACAATGGGGAAGTGCCAATTTTTGAACAACACATTGCTCATTGTTTATAGCAGTCTAAATATCTTTATATACATTACTCTACCTCGGCTGTTCATTTGTCTGTCCAGGATTTTAAATCACTTGTAGGGTGGGGATCGATCTGTTCTTAACATAATTCTTTTTTTTGTAAAAACTTGATTGCTATGTATTGATGTAATAAAATTAATAAATAAAAATTAAAATAAATAAATAAATAAATAAATAAATAGATCACTTGTAGCTCGCAAACCATTTGACCTATTGACCTGAAATTTGGTGGACATATACTACATGACCTCTACTGTTTGCTTTCAGAGTGATGATTTTTATTGCTCTTTTTATTTTTATTTTATGTTATTGTAGAATCAACTCTCAGCAGCCATCAGCAGGGCGGTCGTGCAGCGCATGTGTACAGGCGCCATTCTCATCCCTACCACCTTCACCGTCAGTTCCCCTAACTTTTCAAATCTTAAATTATTCTTGAGGCAGATTGAACACTTAAGTGTCAGCTTAAGTGAAAAATTAAGGAAAACGTACTAAGTAATTGCA
This sequence comes from Polypterus senegalus, assembly GCF_016835505.1. Lineage (NCBI taxonomy): Eukaryota > Metazoa > Chordata > Cladistia > Polypteriformes > Polypteridae > Polypterus > Polypterus senegalus. Next base: position 79,474,395 of record NC_053158.1, read on the forward strand.
ACACAAACACTGACTTAATCACTTTTAACGCGAAAACATGCCGATGAAAGAAGAGAAGCAGCGGGCCACTAGGGTGCAGAAAAGAAGGGCTTCTCAGGAAGCACCAAGTGCATCAACCTCTGAGCAAACGAATGCTAAACGTACAGAGAAGGAGTATGAAAACTAGGAATGCTCAAGTCAAGTGTATTCACTGCATGGTATCATGCAGTGCGCTGTTACTAGTGAATATATAAACCATGTCGATGCAAAGATTTTCCATCCATACCTTGCCCATCTTGAATTCTAGAGTCTCTTAATAAGTATAAGCTTTGTTACTTTTACACTTTTTAGGATGTCACACCTTTCCTTGGTAGGTTCCAATCTTTGTGAATGTGTTAGCCTTGTTTGTGATTAACTTTACAGCATGAGGAAGAAAAGTGTTGCTTATTTGCATTAACCCCTCACTGATCCAAATACGGTCCAGACAACAACATCACAGGTATCAGCTTGCATTATGACCAGCGGGAGCACATGAAAGGCAATTTGTAAAGATGAGACTGGAGACATTTCTCTCTAAATGAATGCTGACAGATAAGCACTTGATACTCGGAGCACTACAATCAAAAATGGAATGAGAAATTACAGTGCTTTGAAGTAAGATGTTTGCTAAACAGTCTGCTTCACAAAATGCCTGAGGTAGACATCTCAGAGAGGGCTGCAGTGACCATTTAGCAAAACACATTTACAGTTACCTCATGTTAAAGACTGTTTCATTTCTTTAAAGAGAGGAAAGCCATGATAGGCTGTCTGTAATCACCTAAATATAGAGACACTCTATGGAAATACTGGTTGCTATCATGCTCACGGCTGAATTTTCTCTGTTTGTGGAGAGATGTGCTGAATTTTTAACCAATACAATCTAGTGTAATGGCAATTTTAAGCTCCTTTAATTGTACTTTGTCCACCCTTTCATTTTCACAGTTAATGCTATTTTCATTTTCCACTACTGTACCTAATTCATCTGACACACAACCAGTCAGCTAACTGCTCTGGAGTACCTTAACCATTTTCCAACTTTGCTCCTATAATACCCTCAGTCAGGTTGAAACATTGCTAAGTTGTTAAAATTGAATTTGTTAAACCTGCAAATGGGTTTGATAACATGATAGGCATGGGAGCAAGTGCTGACAAGTTTCAAAGTTGAGTGAGTACAGGTGAATGAACTCAGCTCCCTTTGGCAATCCATCCCTTCATCCATTTTTAACCTGCTTATACAATTCAGGATTACCACAATGCCTGTGCCCATTCCTGCTGTAATGAGAACAAGGCAGAAATCAAGTCTAGATTGAGGGATGGTCTATGAAAAGCTCACACTCACATACTCACACACATTCATATCTTGCTCCAAGAAATAACAACAAAGAGAAAACAGAAGCATAGTCAGATTTAAATCTCATTACTAAGCCACTGCAAGAAGCCCCTTGCTGAGTGCAGCTGGAAAATGGCACAGAGCAGTACACTTTCTGAAGAGCAGCCAACTAGGTAGCACATTCCTGGACACATGGATTCTTCTTCTTCTTTTTCCATAGCTATTCCCATTGTAATGGACTAAAATCATGATTTCTAACTGAGGCAAAAAAGTATTGCTAATTGTCAATGGATGACAGAAGCTGTCACAACCAAGGGATGGCAGGAGAACATGCCTGCGAATTGTCTCCCCACCAACTTTGATTTAGAAACAACCAGTGAGATGCCCAATACCCAGCTGAGCTCAAGTGAATCAGAAAGCTTTGAACTTGAGGTGCCTGTGGGGTAGCAATAACCACAGGATCTGTTATTAATCTGCCATTGAGGTGTACTCGCCTGGGTGAGGTACAGAAGCTCCTTTTGTACATGAGTCGGGTGTACTTCAAGGTGTCAGGACATTGCCTGTAGGAAGCATTTCCAGGTCAGGTGGAAACCCTAACAAAGAGGGATCACAATTCCCTGCAGCACCCCAAGGTGCCAACAGGGCTGCCCTATGGAACTACAATTACTAGCTTGCCCTGTGAGTGCTCGTACAGGTTCTGTAGACCAGGGATGCTGCCACCTAATGTATAGTGAGGGCAAATAGTCCAAGCAAGTTATCTCCCCCTGTGTCCTCCATTATACTGGCTTACTGGCCTTTCCTCTTGCCTATGCATTAGAATTACCTCACGACTAGGTAAGGAATCTTTAATCTTTCTGGCAGGGATGGCATCCCATACCTGCCATCCATTGTCCATTACCACATATATGTGGAGCCCAACTTAAATTATTCTAACCGTACAAGCAGTGAAAATGCAATTCTTATTGCAGTAGGCAAACCACTGGATTTCTATTTTGCTCACATTTTCTTTACATTTCATTTTTCCCCTAGTACTGCATTCACTTCTGGTCATTTATTTGGCAAATAACCACAATGTGGCTGGTTCAGTCACCACCCCTTACTCACTGTGTGGTGAATTAGAGCAATGAAAAAGCTAGAGATGAACTTGTATTCCAGTCACTGCTTTCTTCCAAGTACATACCAGTCTTCTTAGCATTGCACATTTTGGACATGATTAATGTTTTTTTTTTCACATTGTTTATTGTTATAATGTCAATGACTACTGACAGCACAGCTTTGTGTGCTTATGTCGGTGTGGGTGATATCATGGGGGACATTTGATTTAAGGTCAATTAGGAGCCTGTCTACACTTTCTTTAAACATAAAAAGATGGTTTCTTTAAAAAAGAAACACATTTCTTGGTCATAGAAGCCATCTAGGAATGATGGTGTAACATTGACAGTGGTCATCCTGGACAAGGAAGCTAGTTATGTCATTGGCACATGAACACCAGAAATAAAACATAAGCAAATACTGAAAAAATAATGTATTAATACAAGGATAAATCAAAAAGTCCCAGCAATATGAAAATTTCACTGTAACCCCAATGCATGGAGCTGACACAATACAACAGGTTTACAATGGTTTATGGGTCATTCATACACACAGAGAACAGAACTCTGGCATTTGTCTAGTCAAAGCATTACTAGAATTCATACAAATCAGCCTGGTTTCTACACACACACACAGACAGAGAGGGGAAATCACTCCAAGAATCACTGGAGCTACGCCAGTGTGTTCATGCTGACTTCTCATTAGACACCCTTTTGCCAGGAAAATCAGCAGATTTATTAATACAATGAAAACTCAAAAGGTTACTGCAATTAGAAAATTTCACTGTAACCACAATTCACGGAGCTAATACAATGCAACAGGTTTGCAATGATTTACTGGTCGTTCAAAGACATGCAGCACAGTTCTCTGCCATTTCCCTAGTCAAAGACACGTTCAAATGAATATAGATGCTCCACTGTGAGATTGCACAACATGCCCTATTGAGATTTTTTAGAAGAGGGAGTGAAACCTGCTAAAATTCACAGAGAGATGTTGGCTCGGTATGGAAGTGAAACTAGAATGGCTCAACGACAAGTTTATGAATGGCTAGAAAGATTTAAAGTGGAAAGATCAAGTGTAACCAATGAAGCTTGGTCTGGTTGACCATCAACAATATGCACAAAAAGCCCACTTCAAAATGGCGAATTAATCAGAGAAGACTGATGGATGATGTTGTCCACTGTTGCTGCACAATTGTATATTAACTATGGATCTGCATTAGCCATAGTGCATGATGGGTATCCAACAGCTTATTGAACCACACAAGCAACACCACATGGAAGTTGTGACCCAATTCCTGAAACATTATGATGAAGATCCGGGTGTTTTGGAGCAGATTGCCCACAGAGATGAGACATTGGTCCGTTACTGTGAGCCGAAAGCAAGAGACAAAGCATGCAGTGGAAACAAAACGAAATTTAAAAGACAGCCTTCCGCCATGAAAATCATGATGATCTTGTTTTTGGACATGAAGGGTCTTATTCTGGAGCATATTCATGAACACAGTGACCAGTGCAACATACTATGGTATGCTTAGAGAGAAACTGAAACCTGCAATTAACAGCAAAAGAAGAGGAATGTTGTCAAAAACAGTGTTTCTGCTCCATGACAAGGGTATTAAAGGGCAAGTTTCATTTACCTTTTGATTCTCCCTCATAACTGTCATAGACAAATAAAAAGACAATGTGGAAATAACATTAATCATATCCTGAACTGGACTACTTGGCCATCATTTTGAGAACAAGGAAGCAACATTTAGTAATAAATAAAAGTAGAATTTAAGAATTAGACCTTTGAATCATTCTAGTCAATATGAGTTTCAATACTGCCCACTATACAGGGTTTAGTTATTAATGCATGCCAAGCTGCACCCCATCTGACTACATATTTGCCTACATTTCTTAAATATCTCTGTCACTAGTTTTTTTAATGTACATTTTTTGAATAGATCTAAACAGTAAAGACATATATGACTTAATTTTCAGGTAGCATTTAAACTCCAGGTTTATAGGAAACAGATACAAAAATGATTTTGTTTAAACAATATAATCATATATATTTACAATTTTATATATCTTTACCATTTGGATGGTATTTAGTGTTGCTGCCTGAACTCCATGAAACTACATTTGAATTTCAGTCTGTGTAGCTTATACGTTGTCACATACGTGCGCATGGGAGGCAGCTAAAGGGCTTGAGTAAGGGCGGTTCCGAAGCATGCTTGGATGTGGCAGAATGCACTGACACTTTTTCTCCCTTTTCTGTAGACCATTCACAGGAGATCCCACCTGGTTCTCTTGACGTCACTTCCGGGACCGAACCAATGGAAGAAGACCTTGCCGGCCCCGGCCCCTGTGATGTCACGCCCGGACTTGAACCAATGGATGAAGACCATGAGCTTGATCCCTATGATCTCACTTCCTGTCTTCCCCTTTAAAAACCTACACCTTTTCCCTAGTCCCTCAGTTCTGTCTTGGACTCGGTTGTGTGCACATCAGTGCAGTATTCATTTATATGACTTTTGCAGCCAGGAAACCAAATTACACAGGTGGCTGCCCCAAACCTTTCTATGACTCTGTGTGAGTTTTGTGACAATGTACTCTAGCTTTCCTCTCACCTCCTAAAAATTGCCCACTTGAGCTGATTTGTGACTCTAAACTGGCCCCAAAACAGTGTGCACTATATTGGCCTGGTGCTTTATTTAGGGATATTACCTGCCATGTGTCCAAACACTCCAGTATGACTGCAATTATGTCAACTGGGCTCGGATGGATTTCACTATGCGTTCAATACATGATGTATGATATGTAATAAAGGGGTAGGTCAACAGAATAAGTAAAATATCTACAACTGGGTGGTAGAACTTACAGTATGTTAATAGGGTGTGCCATGGAAGTAACAGGTTATGGAATACAGAACAATGGAGGATGGTTACTAATTTAATATAAAATAAGTAGTACAAAGGAGGCCTATTACAGTATACATGACACTGTCAGACAACCTGTTGATTACATGACTTTTTATATGTGTGTTGGTGGAACACTAGCAGGACAGGCCAAAGAGTTCTTTAAAGCACATCTGACCTTGAAAGTGATCAAGGGAATTTCCCCTGGAATGAATAATTGGCCAGGACTGTTAAGACCTCTTCTGGTCAAGGGCCAGTTAAACCTGAAATCAGGTGGTGAGCAGGACAGGGGTATAACTGGTGGGACAAAAATGAGCCCAGAGAGAGTATTAGAAGTGTCAAGGGTGATATAGGCCTTAATATACAGGACAGCAAAGTATATTTCTTGTGAGAGCCAGAGAGGGAGATGGGCTTTTTTCGGTCTGTTAATTTATTTACTACCCTGTATGTTTAACCCCTTCTGTGATGTTATTGTGTTAGTGAAATTCCTTTTTTATTGTACTTTGTTTTTTTTTTAACACTAAATCGGCATTACTGCTTACTGTATACCTTGAAAATATATGTACATGTTTGTATTAATGTTTCTGCGCAGTTTTTTAAATTATTCTGTTTTGTTGAAAATGTTTATATACAGTAATGTGTAAAAATCCAACCTCTTGAGCCTTAAAATGTCTATGCAGCATTCATGCACAGCCTATAGTTTGTCAGAAAAGAGTGGCAATATGAGGCAATACTGACTTTTTAAAAACATTTTAACAAACAAGACAACAAATTTCACCACACTGTGTATGGGACAGAGGTGATATCACTAACAGTGATGTGCATATGAACTATTTCTCTTAATTTGTATTTGAATAAAATTAATGTATTTTTTAAGCTATCACATAACTTTTCAGTGAACGTTTTTAATTACAAGGATATAATGTTTATTTCTAACAGTAAATAAGACCTAGGTGATTTCTTAAACAATTTTATAATAATCATTTTAAGAAAAACTAAAGGTAGCCAATTAGGAGAAAAACCAACATGTCTAATCATGTTTCTGGACTAGTTTGAAGCCCAGCTGTAGCGTAAAACCCATTCCGTGATGATGCATCTGGCAGGTATACAAAGCTTCTTGAATCAATCTTCATTAACTTGCTACTACTGCAATGTATCGTGACCTGGAGGAATGTGTGACTTCCTGAAAAAATAAGTCCGTCACTTCCTGTTTTTCAGAGACACTGTAGTCTCTTCTGGACAGAATATTGAGTGCATTTGAGCTTTTGATTTTTATTGGCAGCAGACCACCTTTTGTTGAAATGTTCACAGCCTTGTGAATCTTTCTTTCAGTGGAACTTGATGACTTATATGACATACCCCACAAAATGTAGCCTTGTATGTCATATGTCCTTTGCCAATGCAATGAATGTGGCAAAGTGACAAAAAACTTGCTGATATTTTTGCATTAGCTTTTTTAGGGCAGTTGTGTTTCAGTGTCAAACATAATGTTAATATAACTTCATTTATTTTTTTTTCTCGGCCATAAGGATGCCAATTGAAACTAAACGGTGTTGGCTTCCCACAATAGTTATGGCAGGGTTTTGGTCTAGTGTTTGGATCAGAACTTGAACTTGGCCATTGGACCTTACTATTATTCTATGTTAATGAGTGTTGTCTTATTTTAATAATTACTTTGTCTTTTATTTCTCTTTTCTTCATCATGTAAAGCACTTTGAGCTACATTATTTGTATAAAAATGTGCTATATAAATAAATGTTGTTGTTGTTGTTCTTGTTCTTCTTCTTCTTAGATGTAGATATTAGCGGATCCCCTTTTCTCACTCTCTCAAGTTTAATTAAAGGGGAGACAGTGGAGATGGTAGAGCGCTGCAAACAATTAGAGACAATCATTGATAACAGGCTAAACTTTGGTCTTAATTTGTAAGAAGCGGCAGTCACTTTGATCTTAATTTGTAAGAAGTGGCAGAAGCTGCTTTTCTTTCTTAGGTATCTCAATAATTTTAAAGTATACACATTCAAAATGACACATTTTTATAAGTCCTTCATTCAATCTGTTGTTGCAGTTACTTTTAGTTGTATGATAAGTTTTATCACCATTAAAAGTATAAACCATTTTAACAACATTGTATAAACTTGCAGCAAAATTATTGGTTTGCAGGGGATCTCTGTCACTACATTGCATTACAAACAGGTTAGAACAGAAGGCGACGCAGTTCTGTCAGTCAGTAGCCACCTTCTTTTTCCTAAATTTCAGTTATTGCCATTAGGCAGCAGATTTAGGTTTACAAGGTAAAGAACAACAGTTATAAGAACTCTGTTATTCCCAGATCTTTTTGAATTCTCTAAGTAATTTTGTGTGTACTGTTGAAATTAATTATTCTTCTTTGTACTAATTTGGAATATGTGTATAAATTTAATCTTCAGCAGTTGTGTCTTGGCTAATCTTGTATCTGTGTAACATTTTTTAATGTTTTTATACTCTCCTGCTGCAAACAAATTTTTCTCTCTGGCATAGTAAAGTCTATCTAACCTAACCTAACCTAACCTTCTTGATGCTCATTCTAGCATTTGGGATTGCTCGCGTGCACCCACTACTGGCCACAATAGAAATAACATAAAGAAAGAAAGCTCAATAGGTAAATAAAATTATATTTGATAGTTATGCTTTCATGTTATTGAATTATTGAAAATCTACATTATTATTTAATGCTGTAGTTGATATTTTTATTATTGCATTTCCTTGGATGTTAATTGAATACTCATCAATTTTCTGAACCCTAAAATCATTTCTGGTAGTACAGAGTTCAGGGTAGGAGGTAACTCTGAATAGGGTGGTAGTCCACAACAGGACACACTCACCCATTTTTTCAGACTTTGGAGGCTCCAGTCAACCTGGCACACATATTTTGGGGATGTGGGAGGATATTCAGAGGATCTGAAGGAAAAAAGAAAACATACAGAAATGACAGTGATAGCAGACATTCAAATCAAGACTAGAGTTGGAAAACAGAGCTCTAAACTTTCCACAATTGCAGTGCTTTTATTATTTATCACTAGAAAACACTTGGTCCTCCAATCCTTAAATAAAAGTGGTTCATGCACATTTTACGAATCACAGCACCTCAGTTCATATCTACTTAGGGTGCCACCACCTTTTTTGTGCCCTAACAGTGTGTAAGACTGTATGTATGCCTTGCATTCACAATGAAGACGATCAGTTGGGCTGTGCAATGCACTTCACTACCAGCTGATGTTGCAGCACTTCTTTTCCTGGCAACCGTGCTGCGTGCCCATGCTGCTTTTCTTTTACATGTGAGCCATGTCATACCATTGCTTGCCGTGAGAAGAATCTCAAGCCCAATTAAGTGGCAGAGGTATCTCACATCTGAAATTCGTCTACTGTCTATGATGTTTATTGTGTGTTTAGAGTGTATGACTTGCATTCGCAATGAAAATGATTAGTTGGCCTTTACAATGTGTTTCATCGGCAGCTGATGTTGCCACGTGTCTTTTACTGTCGGCCCTGATCTGCCCCTGCTCCCTGTTTTTTCTCCTGTCAGCCACAGTGTGTGGCTGCACCACATGAGAAGGACCTGAGCCCAATTATGTGGCTGAGATAGACTGCACCTCCAATTCTTGTTTCACATCACACATATCAAGTCATTAGCTCTTGATTAAGATCAAATTAAGGTTCAAGGCCCAGTAGTTTGAAAATTTGTGACAGGCAACAATTAGCATTTTTCATATAGATACTCTCTTCGGCAGTGGGACAGACATACTGTAGTTTGAAAGAACTGGGCTCTAAAGCACTACTGTTTAATCCCGAAGAAGCCAGCTCAATCTCTCCGTACTCCAACTGTAATAAATATGTGTAAACTGTTGAACTACAGTGTGTATATGTACTAGTAAAGTTTCTTGGGATGATGTTTATTATAGTAAGGCATTATATAAAGCAAAAGTTGCTTGTTTATATAGCTCCTTTTAGCGCAAACACTTTCATCAAGCTTTTATAGCAAGTAAAATCATAAAGACTTGTAATGACATGAACCAATAATAAGTGAAATCCAGACCAAAAGAGAACATCTCAGAAACCAAAGAGATGGAAAGATAACTTCACTGAAAAACCTAATCATTTGGAGTCCATGACTCAATGAATATTATATTATAAGAAAGACTTTAAAATTAAATGATGTTTCATCCATCATTATATCCTTCCTTGCTCATTTCCACAACTGAGCACTAGTTTAGTTCTAAAATGCCATTTGATACAGCATATATGCATATTTTTCATGTTTTAAAAAATCTGATGGATCTTATTCCAACCAGGTGTTCAAAGTAAAGACAAATAAAAGAAAAATATGCGTCAGTGTGGGCACACATGAAATCTCTGGACAGCTGCCTCTCCAAATTCCCTTGTCTGCTGCCTGTCTTTAGAAAGTCTGCAGCTGGAAATGCATCCGCTCTGCTGATTTTCCTGGCAAAAGTGTGTCTAATAACAAGTCAGCGTGAACACACTGGGGCAGCTCCAGTGATTCTTGGAGCGGTTCCCCCTCTCTGTATTTGTGTGTGTGCATGTGTGTGTGTGTATGTGTATGTGTAAAACCCAGGCTGATTTGTCTGAATTCTAATAATGCCATTTCAAAGAGCTCACCGCAAGGACAAAGCAGAGATGTGTGTATTTTGGCTTCTGCCAATCTCTGTGTAATTAAAGCAATGGACCAAAAAAAAGTTTCACTTGGGCCTCTTAAATGAGGGGAACACAAAGCCCTTCTGTGAAATGGGCTCAAAGGAAAAGCCGCTTGATTCTTTCCTTAGTGGAAGCTGTTGAAGTGGCTGCCTGGAAACCAAGAGGGCTGGTTGACACCAGAGACAGCGCACAAAAGAAGGCGGATCTATGAGACTGAAATTTTAAACAGGAGCTCCCTGCCTTTGCAGAATGAGCTAAACTCCTGCTAGGGCAGGACAGAGCGGCAGAGGCTCATTAGCCGGGGAACATCCTCTGTCAGGAGACCTGAAGAGCCACTTGCAGTCTTGTCACTGTACCAGAAGTCACTGAGAGAGCTGAGGTGTCTGCTGCTTCTGTAAGCAGCAACTTTCAGAGTATGAAGGAAACGAGGCTGCATTCAGGGACATGGGGGTTTTCATGTTAAGCACTGATGGGTCCATGGCTGGAGTAGAGGTCTGAAACAGGCAATGAGAGCGTGGAGAAGCTGGTCCTTCCGGAGGCTGAGAGGGAAGGTTTTCAGGAAGACCACGCTCCTGTTTGTGCTCTTCTGGTTTGCACTGTGGATTTTGGTGAACACACTGGTGTTCATGCATGGGACCATCTTCTCTGACTTCTGCACTGATGAGAAAAGCAAGAGGATTCTGGCAAGAGTGGTAGGACTGCTTTTGTGGGGTGGAATTTCAGAGGAATGTAACTTGTCAGCATGGGCAGCCTTATGAAATTCAGAAACCAATAATTAATACATAATTAAATAAATGTTTAGGCGGCAGTTCAATTAGAATTTATAATTATTTTGCATGAAGCCATGTGACATAGCCTTATTCAATTCTAATAGTAAAGACAAAACTATTATTATTATTTGATGTGATTTTTAAAATAACAATTCATTCTTTTATTGAACACACTTATATAATGCATTGTTGCTTAAAATAGATCACAAATAAATGTGAAGAAATGACTATTTTACAGGAAATAACACTATTCTTATAATTTTTGCCTTGCAGTTTTCATAGTATGCTTAGTAATGTAAAACATAGCATAAAATTATCAAACTCACTTAATCATTTCAGAGCCTACCCTGACAGCATCAGGCAGAAAACAGCTTGGCACAAGGCACCAGTCTATCTCATACCTCTAGAATAAAAATTGTTATACTGTAGGAAGTATTAGCTAACAAAATAACAAAAACACATTAGTTTAGATTACATTTTTCTATAGTTGGCCCTTGCCTTGCACCTACAGTCACCTGGACAAGCAAAGACGCTGGTGGCCATGAAATGGATTGGAGTGCATTTGAAAGCAGACCAACGGGCGTTTCTACAGTAACCTAGGGGTCATTATCCATACACAGCTATTATACAATTGTTAACATATTTTAGATTTTGTTTCTTCTCATTATTATTATTAATTTTAGTCTGATGATGTCTACATGGTTTAATTATTGCCATCCTAAGGATTTATTCCTATTTAATTAAAACTTTGAAGATGCTATAGATAAAACATAGATCTAATTACTAATTGTGGCTTTCTATAGACTGGCATCCATCAAGGGTTAGCTTCTTTCTCGTGACAAATGCTCATGGGAAAGGCACCGACTATTGTGACTATAAATTTAACAAACACATGAATGGAGTGCTGTTTTGTTATCATCATCATCACTATTATTATTTTAATTTCTTCTAGTACTCAAAGTGACACTATAGGATAAGTACATTAGATAGATTAAGTGGACATATTAAAACATTAACATACGCAGCACCAACCCACTCGATCCATGCCTGGGCCATCAGGGAGCCGAGCTGATGTCAAGAACACAGTTTTGGGCAGGGTGCCAGTCCATTGCAGGGGCCACTGATCCACACACCCACGCGCACTCTTGGAACTGCCAATTAACTTTTTTGCACATCTTTGGGGATGTGGGAGGAAAATTCATGCAGCCACAGGAAGAATGTCCAGACACGATAGTTGGGTGCAGTCACTGGATCTGTCAAGAAGCTGCACTAGCCAGCACTGCTGCCTGGACATTTTATTATTATTATTAGTAGTAGTAGTAGTAGTAGTAGTAGTAGCAGTAGTAGTAGTATATAGTATACTATAGGTTAACATAAATTCATCCCTTTTAATATTTAAATGGTTTCCGTGTCTTCATCTAGACAGCTAAATAATGTTTTGTTATATTAATGGTATCTATGACTTTCCAGAGTATGTGCAACTTTATTCACCTTTAGCATTGTTTTGAGTTCTATTGCAGAACAGGCTCAGAGGGCTTTGGTCTCAGCAGCATCAGGTGAAAAGCGAGAGGCTATTGTAGATTGAGGGCACACTGACACAAACATTTATATTTGCCAAACAGGCTAACATACTTGTCTTTGGGGTATGTGAGTTAACCATACCCAGGTGAAAAGAGATTGGCAAAACGTGCCTGCTTTATTACTCTATTATTCATTAATATTACTCTTTACATTAAGATTTCAGTTAAATACTGGCAAGAAATAAAACTATAAGTGACATGAAGAAAATAGTGATCATATCTGCTGAATCTCTTGGTTTTACGTTGCATCTTTTACAGATTGTGGCATAGCCATTACTGCTGCTGCTAAGGCCCAGAGGTCTAGGTTCAGTTCTCAGCTTTGTCACTATTACTTGTTTTCCATGTTCTCCCTATATTTGCACCATTTTCTCTGGCTATGTTGTTTCCCATCATATCTTATGATGTCATTGTTATGTCAATTAACATCCTTAAATTGCACTGAGAAAGCAAGTCTTCCCTGTGATAATGTACAGTATACTGTAGCCCCATCAAGGATTTGCCTTGTTGCATGGGCTCTGGCTAACTGTGACCCCATAAAATAAAAAAAAAAAAACACTGGCTTAGCTAATAGATGGATGAGTTTATCTCATCTCATCTTCTGAAATTGCATTTCTTGGCGAGGGTCACAGAGGCAGCAGGCCAAGCAGGTCAGCCCAGACATCCCTGTCCCCAGCTACAGATTCCATCTCCTGCTGGGGAATTCCCAAGCATTCCCAAACCAACCCGGACATATAATCTCTCTAGTGTGTCTTGAATCTGATGGAGGGGGTCTTTGCCCAATGGGATGTGCACAGAGCAGCTCTAGTGGGAGTCGTCCAATGACATATCTAGACCACCTCAGTTGGCCCCTCTTGATCCAAAAGAGCAGAAGCTTTGCTCTGACACTCTCCTGAATCACTGAGCTTCTCATCCTGGATGAATTAATTGGGACCTTATCTGCCAGCCTGAAACTAATCCTGCTCCATTACCCAATTTACTAAACATTGATGAAAACAGACACACCCCACCTGCCAATTGCTTTCTGGTCAAGCTTCGAGGGTGTCAATCCTGAGTTACCTTTTCTTAGATGAGTGACTCAAAAAGGGAGGTACTCCTTGACTGGTGCCAGCATACAGGAGACAGATTACTCCTGGAAATAGAACAGGGTAGAAACAAATTGTAAAAAGTTTATGCTTATTCTTTTTAACTGGTTGGTGAGTAGAAAAAAGCCAGATCTCGTCTTGCTACAGTCAGCCCCCTCACTAGAAGACACTTTTGTCGCTATTAGACAAAAGACAGTTTACTGAAGTTAGGTTTGCCAGCTGTCTTGCCCCAGGACGATGACCCTTAACTCTTTCTTAACTGTCAAAATGAAACAAATACTACAACTATTATCTAATTTAGCCACGAGCAGGGATACAGATGGTTGTGGAAGTGTTTGGAGAGAAAAACATCTTTGCACAACACCCTATTTTTGGTCCGTTATCTGCTTCTTTCTTTCTAAACAGGCATTACACCAATGATGTACTATGCCTTGTACAGCATATTTCAAAGAATGACACAGTAAATTGCATACAATCTTCAGTTGGCAACTTAATGTAGTTCACCATGGTGACAGAAGAGTACATTAGTTCCAAACGTAAACTAAAAAATAGCCACTGCAGTAGAAACCTGAATACAGCGAGCTAATGTTTCTCATTGAGGCATACTTGGAGAAAATGAAAGAGAGGAAGAGAGAGTGGTTAGGAAGTATGACACACAAAACTGAAAAAGCATGTTTTTGAAAAAGTGCAGGGAAAACTGAGAGAAGCAAGACTGCTAAATTCAGAAGATGTCAGTTGGGTCAAAGATTTTTGTTAGGTAAGTTCTAGACGAGCAGCCTTAGGGCTTTATACATGAGTAGGATGGAGCTAAAGTCTTCGTCATTTGGAGGCAGTCAATGTAAAATAAAGGGTATCCAGAGTGACCTTCGCATGTATGCGATGAATTAGTGGTAGCGCTGCTGCCTTGCAGTTAGGAGACCCGGGTTTGCTTCCATGTTTGCATGTTCTCCCCGTGTCTGCGTGGGTTTCCTCTGGGTACTCCGGTTTCCTCCCACAGTCCAAAGACATACAGGTTAGGTGGATTGGCGGTTCTAAATTGTCCCTAGTGTGCGCTTGGTGTGTGGGTGTGTGTGTCCTGCGGTGGGTTGGCGTCCTGCCCAGGATTGGTCCCTGCCTTGCACCCTGTGTTGGCTGGGATTGGCTCCAGCAGACCCCCGAGACCCTGTGTTCAGATTCAACGGGTTGGAAAATGGATGGATGGAACTTCATTTCTTTTTTTTTTGTAGTGGACATATAAGGCCCTTTTCCACAGAATTACATGCAGTTGTTTCAGATTTTCAACAACCTGTGTCTCTATGTGGCTTTGTGCTAAATGGTGTTCACAGTGACTGACTCAGTCATCTAAACATGCAGTTGTTTCTTTCAAGATAATGACGACCTTTACATTTACACTGTCTGTCTTCAGTAGGATATATCAAGTGATGTTGAAGAATGCTGCTGTTTAGATTGTTTAGCCTGATTATAGGTTTAATATGACTGGAATCTTCTATATAATAAAACACTAAGGTCTGTGTGAGTGTCCTCTACCTTACAGCAATATGATTGGTTAGCTTGGCTTAGGTGTGATTGGTCTGCTTGGCTGTGGAGGCGTGGTCAAAAGAGAAAGTGCAAGTGTTAGACACACAATGAAGAGAAATAGTATCGGAGGCTGCTGAGAAAGTCACCTTCAAAGACAGGAAGTATGAAACTGGACGAGAGGTAAAAAACTCTTAAAAATAATGTCAGTCTAAGCAGCAGACTTTACAGAGACACTCTCAATATTTAAAGCGCGGGTGAAGAGAGGTTGTCCATTTGGTCGGGTATAATAATAAGCAGTTGAAACTTTTCCTTTATGGCAAATTTCTTCTTTTTGGACAGAGCTGCCCTTTCTTGCCACTTCCTCTCAGCTTTGCTTGTCGAACTGACCACTCTTACAGTCGAAATGTTATGCTAGGAAAATGGCTACTACTGCATTCATCGGGTTTAGAGATTCTAACCCAGTTGGTTTGAGGCTTTGTTTTCCTGATGTACATGTTGATTTATTGCTTTTTTTCACTCTTTGCCTGTCATGCAAAAATTTTAGTCGTTAGCATTACAACTATAAATGAAGAATTTATCTGAGTGCATTATTGTGGTGCCATGAATCATGGATGTTGTAAATACGGCAATTCAATAACATTTTCAGGAGGAGCCTACTAAACAGAAACTATACTCAGTGTTGTGAGAAACATAAAACTTCCCTCAAGAAACTGAAAGACTACCCAAAATGTTTAATGAAATAAATGGAAAAATGAGGACGCAGAGAATAAAATGCTTTAGATAAAATCCAGTCAATTACCATGTATAGATGGTGTGTTACACAAAAATGTTGCATACACCCATTCTATGCTCACTTCGAGATGCATAAAAACTAAGCTTGGCATAAAACCATGCATATTTTCATTGCGGCTACAGACCATGAGTACACACATTTCTGCTCAGTTTCACGAACTGAGAGTCAAAGCTGTGCTACTGTTACTGAGTGCTTTCTCTTTCTTTTTAGATTCACATCCATGATGTGCGCTTTGTCAAATACACCAAAATTAATTGCATATTGTTTACAAATCTAAGGCTTTGATTGTAATCAATCTGTAACAATATAGTGGTGCATGGAATGGCCAAACTATTCCACATACCATTGCTGCTTCAGTGTTGTTAGAAGACATCACAAATGGACGAATTTGAAGAGAAGCATGGATTTACAGATCAGACTTATTTCCATGATGATGACTGGCTTCTAAGTCGATTTAGATTTTCAAGAGCTGTCCTCTTGGAGCTGTGGGCTGTTAGAATACTAGGATGTATACTTGATATCATTTTTATGATGAAATGCATTACAGTATATATATTACATTTTATAGATAAAGTGTTAATTTATTTAAATAATGTATGCTGTTAGTAATTAAACACATGGGGGCATGGTGACGTGACAGAAGTTCTGCTGTGTCACAGTAAGTGGAGTAATGTCCTGGGTATACCCTGCCTGGAGTTTGTATGTTTTCCTGGTGGGTTTCCTCCACATGCTTAGGTTTCCTTCCAAAAGCTTGCAGGTTCAGAATAGCTATATATATAGCTCATTGCAGGGTGAATACAAGCAAACACATACATTAATAGTGACAATTTAGCATCACCAAATCACTGAACCTGCATGCTTTTGGAAGGATACTGAAACACGCAGAGGAAACTTACCAGAAAAATATATAAACTCTAGACAGGGAACACCAGGAAGGTTATCCTCTTACTGCGAAACAGCAGCGCTACCACCACACTACCGTACCCCCACATGTTCAGTACAGTACATACTTTAATGTGTTTCATCATGAAAATGGTATCAAGTATACATCTTAGTACTGTAAAATGTTCAGAGGGCTGTAATATCATGAATGTAATGTATTCTGTGTAGCGATCACTACCTGCATGCTCCTGTCGGCATAACAGAAAGTCCTTTTAAGAAGCACGTAGTGATTAATGACTGGGTCAGGGAACACATAGAATACGAAGCATTTAACATGATACTTTAGTTACGATGGGGATTGAGAAACTCTAGTAAATTAAACGTTGATTTTTAAGATGAAGTTTACGACGTTCTACTTTAATAACAAAATCTCATCACAGACCTTTTATTTCTTCACTGTGTCCTTATGTTTTTTCTTCTCTGTGTCACTAATATGCTTCCAAATGACACACAGATGGTGGGCTGCTACTCACCTTTTTGATATCTGACCACTTCTTTTTTATTTTAGGCACTGTGTGGCTTTCTGAAAATGAACTTTTGAGTGCCTTCGCTACGCTGTGCCACTCCATCAATTTCCTTTTATTGCTTATATACCGCTGCCTTAGTCACCACATAATACGTTTTTCCTTGCCTCCACTTCACAGAGCAGGACCTCTATTTCTCATTCACTGAAATTCTTCTTTTTTACAATTGCTTTTGGCCAATGTATGTCTTTTAACAAATCACTGAATGGAAGGGGTTATTTATATTGATTTGCATATTCAGATATGCAAAATTCTGAAAGGAGTTGGCGTAAGCTGTAGGTGCGTGCATGTGCATCAAATTTCATGTTGATTGGGATTTATAAAGGTAAAGGGAATGGAACACAGTTTTATGCATTTGAATTTTTTTGAGGGCATGCACATTTCTAGTTTTGTCTGTACACCATGTTTTGGTGTGAATTCTATGCATGGTATTATAAATGAGGCCCCAGGTCTTTTCTTTTTCCTGTGTGAGTGCTAAAATTGCTTTACTTTCTAGGAATTGATTGTATTGTTTTAGAAATTACACTCAGATATAGTAAAGATTTGCATGCAGGATAAGGTGCCCACCTCTCCTGCCCTGTGTAATTAATTTGAATTTAGAATGTAAGTTAGAATGTAACACTAATAGTCTAAAATTGATTGTTGACCAGACCAGCAAGTCTAAGGTATAAAGCTGAATGTTTGCTTGTTGAATCTGTAATAGTTGTGGTAATTAGAACATTAAAAAATTTAGATCAGATCGGGCCGTTAAGCTCCACAAAGCTCACCAGTCCTCTCCACTTAAATATTCCAAAATAACATCAAGCCGAGTTTTGAATGTCCCTAAAGTCCTACTGTCTACCACATTACTTGGTATCTTATTCCATATTTCAATGATTCTGTTTTACCCTTAACAAGTTTCCAACTGTGTCCCTTTGATTAACTCAATCTAAAGAAACAGTCTCGAGCCACTGTACTAATTCCCTTCATAATTTTACACACTTCAATAATATCACCTCTTAATACGCTTTTGTGGGCAGCAATGGTGGCACAGTGGTAGTTCTGCTGCCTTGCAGTTAGGAGACCTGGGTTTGCTTCCCGGGTCCAAGCTGCTTGATGTTTGCATGTTCTCCTCATGTCTGTGTGGGTTTACTCTGGTTCCCCCCCCACAGTCCAAAGACATGCAGGTTAGGTGCATTAGCGATTCTAAATTGTCCTGTGTGTGTATGCCCTGCAGTGTGCTGGGATTGGCTCCTGTAACTAGGAGATGGATGGAATTGTCTTTTGCTTAAACTGAAAAGGCTCAGATTTTGCATAAGATACCCCCTGTTGTCCTGGGATCAACCTAAATGTGCCTCTCTGGACGTCTTCTAGTGCTTCTATGTCTTTTCTGTAGTCTGGAGACCAAAACTACATGCAGTACTTCAGATGAGGCCTCACCAGTGCATTATAAAGCTTGAGCATAAACAATGTCTACAACACTGAAAATGATGGTGCCCATGACAAACAAAATGGTGACACAATAACATGAAAATTGACAAATAAAAATGCATGAAAATAATATTAAGATGTTAAAGAATAAATATAATTGTTTAGCATTCAACTTTGAGAAAGCTGATAATTGTTCAGCAGATGGACTATTCATCTTCATTATGTTGTCTCAGTGAAGTGGGAAATACAGTAAATGACTGATGCATTTGATTGATCATGAGGAGAAAACGCCCTACACAGCATCAACAGGCTCTGCCTCTGAAGCTAAATAAATCTCAAGTATGACAAAGTTAAGCCATATTCACACTGCCAGAATGTCAAGTAATGGAGAGCCATAGACAACACTGGTTTTTGTCCCAACCAGTTCCTTAAAACTTGTAACCAATTCTGCTTAAATACATCTATTGTTTTTGCTCCCATTGTACTACATCAAATATTTGTAACTAGAGATATTTTGCCTTTATGAGAAAATTAAAAAAATGTTTTGTGGATCACATTAAATATGTATCTCACAGACCTCAAACGTTTCCTCTCTTTAAGTCATAAATATTTTATTTAAACAGCATCTTTATGGCAAATGCTACTAGTTTGACTATTCTTACGATACACATTTGCTCATTTAACTATTTATAAAAATAATACACAGTCCACTTGGACACTCCTGTCCACTTTTTGTGCAAACACATTCAGTTGTTCTTGATTAAACGTCAAAATATAAATGTGCTGTGAGCAACAATGACAACATAAGATGTGCCTTGTATGATTCTAATCATGATACTTAAAAACAAGGCCACTTGCTAATGTTATTGTCCCTTCATGCTATCAAAATTCTTCCTAGGGAGCAGCAGAAGCATTGTTCTGCCTCAAATAAATTCTAATGTCAGCTTATAATTACAGCATTCATTGTTTTAAAGTGGGGCCAACATTTCATCAGTTCTGTAAAAAAATTGAACAATTATTGGAAAAATCACATGCAAGAGCATCAAGGATTCCCCAGCAACCTATCCCCATCCTGAAAGTAGTATATGGTTCATTTATGTTTATTTTTTAATCCCTTCTAATGTTATAAGAATAATAATAAAGATACAATAAAAAATCCATTGGCAAATAGAAAGAAGTTTATAGTGGTAAAACTTTTCCTACAACTCTCTATTCCATGTTGTACAACATAAAGTAGGCAGTAGTGATGGAAATAAGCTGCAGAGAAAGACTGGCATAGATTCTCAAGCAATTGCTACTGTAAACCTCACATTGAAAAACTTGAACTTTTGTAAGTAGTTATGATATCCTGCAGGCGGCACGGTGGTGCAGTAGGTAGCGCTGCTGCCTTGCAATTAGGAGACCCGGGTTCAAAGACATGCAGGTTATGTGCATTGGCGATCCTAAATTGTCCGTTGTGCATGTGCCCTGTGGTGGGCTGGCACCTTGCCCGGGGTTTGTTTCCTGTCTTGTGCCCTATGTTGGCTGGGATTGGCTCCAGCAGACCCCTGTGGGTAGGATATAGTGAATTGGGTAATGGATGGATGGATGATATCCTGCACCATTACACTTCCTCTGTCAGTTTTATCTTTATTTTTTCTTCCTCCAATTGCCACCTGCTGCCAGCCATGCCCTCCGCCTCTTACCTTGGCTGTTTAACAAGCAAAACTGTCAGACTTTCATGTGACGAGGACGTCAAGCTCATTTAAACAGCCCTCACTCATTTTGCCTTATTCCATTTGAGAAGTAGTGCTTCTTATTTTTGTATTTTTCTGTTTCGATATTTTGACAGCTGTCTATTATTTGGTTCTTCTTTCATTTTCTGCTATTGTGCTCTTCCAGACTTTCCTGTATGGACTAAGCTTTTCTTGATCCACTCGCTCTTGAATGCCATTATTTAGCGTTATGGTTTGCATGGAATTGTTTTGTTCCATCTTTGAGCCTGCTTTCCTGAATTATTCTCTTTCATTATGGCTGTGACGTCACCTCAACACCATTTTGTACTCCCTTTTGGATGGTTTCTGCCATTTTGTGACCACAGTCTGGTTGTTTGCATAGAGGTCATGTAACAGTGTGTTTTATTGCCATCCATTAACAAAAGATCACTGCGCTCAGCGACTCATATCCTACTGTTCATTCTTTTTTTTAAAAAACTTTCTCTGTTCTTTATTTGCAGCATTAACTAGTGGAAAGAACCCCAAGATAATGTTAGTATTTCTGCCGTTGAATCTTTTTTTTGACTTTTATTCTGGTGTCTTATTTTTGTTTTGATCGGTCTGGTTTTTGAACTTACAGCTTGCCCTTATACAATAAACCTGTCGTTCCCTTTACACTTCTTTCAATCTCCTGCTACTTTTCTAGAGCTCAAAATCAAATTCTGATCATCTGTTTATTCTCAGGTGTTCACAGAACTGATTTTGTTTGCCTCCAACTGTGGCTACTGTTACTGCTGCTGCTATAATTACTCATTGGAATTCAAGTGGCACCAACAGGTCATCCGCTCACATTGCCTATATTGTGTCACGGATACACTGGTATCCAGGCTGAGATGGACCCTGCTCCCTTGCCTGGCCACGAAGACAATATGCAGTAATGAATGGCATGGGAGAGAGGCTGAGTATGGTGGGAAAAACAGATGTACTGATGTCCCAGCCTGGGTGGCTAGGAGGCCAGTATAACAGACAGATTATATAAATTATAGAGCATCCCAGCCAGGAGGGTTGGTGTTCTCTTTCCCATTTAGGATGCCAAAAAAGTGAGGGGCAGTGGGAGAACACCTCCCATGTACATGCTGTTCCCCAGTACACTGGGTGGCTGCATCATTCTTAGGGATTCCGATTTGGATACCAGCAGGGCAGCATGGAATTTGGGGTTCCATATGCCTGCCTTGTTGGATTCCATGGATGCTTCCAAGGGGAGTTGTCGGGGTGAGGATTCTCTGTTCCAAGATGGTTTGTCTAACCCGGAAGTGCATCTTGGAGACAGTGGTTTGGCACCAGAAGCACTCCTGGATAAGGCGGAAAAGGGAGTCTTCCATGTTGTCCAGGGAGAGGAGGATGCCTGGGATGAGTGGAGGAATGAAAAAAGAGAAACAGATTGTGGAGGAAGGAAAAAAAAGAAACAATTTGTATAGTTTGTTTTAGAGGAGAAAGATTCCACCAGGTACTCTGTGAAAATATTTGGTCATTTGCACTCAGGACTATCATTGTATGGTCGGGGGTTTGGGGATTTGTGATGCCATCTAGTGCCCACAGTTGTCAAACTGTTATACCTGTGCTGTCTCTTACAGTAAATATAGTGCATTAGCTACAAATATGACTTCCCTCCAAGAAACAGTAATTGGGATAAATACAAGGCTCAGACTAAAAACCTTGGCATGTGATCATTATATGTAGCTAATGAAAAGCAACCAGCCCAAGTCTATCATCTTAGAGCTCCAAAATTAAAGTTTACTGCGCCTAAAATTTTTAAAAAGTAGCAGGGTCCTGGCTTTACCTTCCGGGGCTTTTTGGACTTTCACATATGGTGGGTGATCTTGTCATTAGATTTTTGAGTAGGGAGGATGATGGAGTTATGGGCTGCATGCAACACAAGCCAGTTCCCAGAATTCAGTCAGGTTTCTGTTGGACACATGTTAATTTGTTTTATGATGTGCTAATTTTTCCCTGTTGCTTGTTGCTTATGAATGATTTGCACACATCTGAAACAGTTTAATTGGTATACACTGTGACTTTGCTTAGTCCTGTTTGTCCAGATTTGGGCAGGACAAACATTACCTTTCGCAGTGGATAGTTGTATCAATGACTGCTGATTTTATCCAGACATTTTTAATCTGTGCCAATTTTATATGTTAAAATCAGATCCAGACCTACTGTCGACATTTACTGTTGCAAATTGCTCAAACATTCTCAAGCGTTGTTTAAATAATAAAGCAGCAGAACATGATAATCAACTAACTTTAGCATTTCATTTAACAGATTATCATTCAAATGAAGTGTCATTGAAGTGATCCATGGGTGGCCTTCTGGCTGGCTTTACTGCCTTGTCATTTGACTTTGGATGGTTACCTGTGACTGCAGTGGGTTGGCACCCTGCCCGGGATTTGTTCCTGCCTTGCGCCTTGTGTTGGCTGGGATTGGCTCCAGCAGACCCCCATGACCCTGTGTTAGGATACAGCAAGTTGGACAATGACTGACTGACTGACTGGTTACCTCTGAGTTTATATTCTTTTATCCCCAACCAAACTAGTATTATTTTGTCAGTTCAGGTAATTACATGCAATTCTGTGTTGCTGACCCTGAACCAAATTAGGGAGGCTACATTTTCCAGGTAAGATAGATATTTAAAGAAGACAGATGTTTCAAGATAAAGCCCTCTTACTCAGTAATTATGGTAGCAGAGAGTGGCAACTTATTGTATGTTGATTAGCACATGCAAATATGATGAACAGCCAGACTACAAAATTGCCCATGATTTAAAAAAATAAAGCAATGTGGAATGCACAATACTGAAAATAATAACTGTCACCAAAAGTAGCTCCTTTCACCAAAATTATGTAAAGAAAAACTCAGGAAAGTGGTACAGCAGACAATGCAAAGATTGTCTTTGTTTCCGGCTGCCAATATTGACAAAGCCAAGAGCAGTTGAGAGTTGTGGGAAGCAGCCCGGACACAGACAGACGGACATCATTTTAAAGTCCAACACATGTTTATTACAAGTATTTAAAGTGCACAAACCCAGTTCTGCAGCACCAATCACCACAACAGTCCAGGCCAACACAACAGTATGCCTTTCCTTCAGACCGCCTCCTTCTCTCTCTTTCCAGACCTCGTCCTCTTCCACCTGACTTCAGCCCTCAATGAAGGGAGGCGGCCCCTTTTATGTCCTCCCAAGTGTGCTGCAGGTGTGCTCCGGCAATCTTTCACCGACACGCCCCAGTGTGGCGGAAGTGCCGGTTGTATCCCCGGAAGCACTCTGGGTGTCCCTGCTCCTCTTCCAACCAGCACTTCCTGGTGAGGTGGAAGTGCTGAGGTCCAGGGCTCTCCAGGCATTGGGGCGCCCCCTAGCGGTAACCACGGGCCCCTACAGGTTTGAGCTTCAAAGCTCTGCCCCCATGGCCCCCAAAGGAACCAGGGAGGTTGCCCCCACATGGTCTGGGGAAGGCGTAAGCCCTCCCCCGGTCTTCCTAGGCATCCCGGCCAGGTCGCCACCCCAGCCATCTCTGACAGAGTGATAAAGATTACTCGCCATCCACAAGCACTGTATACCTCCTTGGTTTCTCTCACAAAGTCTGAGATTTTGAAATTTTGCAGCATTTGCAAATTTGAGCACATCCATCAATTAAATTGATGCAGATGCAGAGGACAGAAAGATATGGAAGAAGATGATCCGCTGTGGCAACCCCTAACAGGAGCAGCCAAAAGAAGAAGAGGATTTTGTATTTGTTCAGTTCCAACTAACCTAATCATGGACTGCAGAATCGGGTGGACCAACCAGGCTACTTTTAGTCTAATATTATTGATGGGCCAGCAAATTGAGGGAAATTGATTTTTGTTTTTCTTTGCAAAAAGAATCACAAAACTATGCCGTTAATTGAGCAGTTAATTGAGCCAAGAAGACTGCTGCTTATTATATACTGCATATAAGCTTTTTTCTTCTCCATATTTTCATCTCACATGCAACCTTGCAGCTGTGCCGATGAGGGGACTACACTTCCCATCAGGCACTGCAGTGGCCGACATGAAGTCACCTGATCAGGCATAGCTGAGAAGTCAGAAGTTGCAATGTTGTCTGCACTACCCAAGTTGGAAAGTAAACATAAACGCCCCAAGGAAAGCTGATGTTTGGATGGTGGTGCAACAACAAAGACTAATAGTTCTATGTTCTGGATTTAAGAAGATAGCCAAAGAGCAAAAAAGGTAAAAAAAGTACATTGTCACGTCCAAAAAAAATTTTTATGCTCTAGGCAATGATAAACACTACTTTTTCGGCATGGAAGCTGCAATAAAAAAAAAAAACTGCACTAAATTGAATATGAACAGTAGTGCGTTTCAAGCTAACATCATTAGTCCATGCTAACGTTTAGCTTTCTCAATATTCACCATTAAGGATTAAGGTCATTCATTTATAGTAAATTCTTCTAATCTATATATATAAAATTCTTTTTGCATTTGAAACGGAAATTGCGTATGACCACGCAAAATGGAAATTACGTATGACCATAGAACATATTATAATACAGGAACTAATCACTTCGTTTGTGGACGCCATTTTTATATTGTCTTTACGAATTGTTATTATTTGTGTGACAGTTATTTTACTGATATTGAAAAGAAGTAAACACAAACACGCTGATCTATCCCATAGAAGTGCGCCCCGCGTCGCCCTTTCCCAGCCCACTTCTCTGGACTCCAGCGCCGAGCCGTCCACCGCCAGGCGCATTCTGACAGAGAAGTTTTATTTATTTGTCCAAGTGACTGTTGCGGAAACTGCCACATTCTAACTTTTTTTTAAATGGCAGTACTTGATCGTAGAAGAGATGAAGAAAACAGCTTTGCATCTTTCTACTTTTTAACTCTGGCAAGCTGTTGAAGACCGCCTTCAGCGGCAAGGGGTGTGACAACAAAGTGGACGCTGGAAGGCGCAGAATGTTGGGATGCTCTGCCGGGTCAACAGCTTTGCAGTTTCAGGCAGCATCCTCTCTTCTTGCACTGTTTGTGATACTGCAAGGGCTCCTTGGACAGTGGAAATCTTTGCGAATGAGTGTAATCAGCGCCATCAAAGCGTGACTCTCTTGGTAAATTACAGTGCATGGCTACTTACTGTCCCTTAAGGTGAGTTCGGGTCACTAAAACCCCGCAACAACATTCAAGGTTGCTTTTGTGATGAATTCTTTTAAGAAGATGGAGGGTTTACTTCTAAGAAGATGTACCGGCCTCTTCATGTTAAGTTTTGGACTTGGGAATTGTTTGGACCTTCTGCCTGTTAAGCACGGAAGGGCAGCGTCCACATTTCTCAGAATAATTTTTCTCTTAAATCACAGACACGTAGAGCAAGGTTTTCAAGCAGGTAGTTTACCCGAAACCACTGCAGTAGTACTCAATGTATCTTTACTTCTTAAATGTTAATGTTTTACTGTTTAATAATTTATACACTTCTTATACAGTATATTATTCAAATTCTCTTATGGAAATGTTTTACTGTTTAATAATGTATACACTTCTTATATGTTCTTCAAATTCTTTTATCAAAATGTTTACTACTTAATAACTTATTTTATAAATACTATATTTTATTTTTTTCCCTTGCACTCAGTGAGCGAAGCCTCCTGGTAATCAGCTAGTAAACAAATAAAACTTATAAGGTGTTACTGCATTTACTGTCCAGGCTGTACACCACCATTTTGAATCGGACAAACTCTGACTTAAGAAACCAGGCCCAAGTTTGAGAGTAGTAAGTCTGAGTTTTTTGTGCATTGTCTTTACATTTTCTGAATCGGAGATCAGAAATTTTAGTTGAATGCAGCATTACACTCTGTTGGATCAGTGTGCCATGTAAAAAGTTTGAATTGGGAGACTGCAGGTATTTTTTTTCCTCAACTTTGTAGAATGATTTCTTTGCCTTGCAGGATTATAGCTTTTTTAATAGCAAAATACCTTTTTGTGTCATTGGGTTGTCATTATCTATATTGTATTTTCAAAAACACTCCTTCCCCATTTATTTTCATCTGGAAATTCCTTTTCTGAGAAATCAATGGCTCCAAAAGAGGTTTACAGCATAGCTAAATCCTTAAGGAATAGAGTTTCATTCTTTTTCTTTCCAACCCACAAAAAATGCAAAAAGAAAGCAAAACACAAAAACTCATGAAACGAACATTAGAGTCAAGTTAAAAATAAAAACTGTATACAAAAGGAAACTTGGTTCTTTTGCTCATCACTTCCTATTATATTTTCTGAGGCTATATTTTACATACAGCACAAGCCTTGCCAGGAAAACCAGCTTCAGAATGAGATTAAATATTCTACATAACTGAGCGAGACAAGTACAGTGGCATCATGGTGCTAATTGGCCTTGGCAAATAATAATGTCATTGTAAAGTTTATGAGTTAATAAATCCATCTTACTAAATGGATAACTATCTGTGTGTCTGCCTGTGTGTCTGTCCAGTTTGCATGTCTCTGTCATTCCAACAGATGGTGCTTCACAAACAATTTTAGTAATACAGTGATTCCTCGCTATATCGCATTTCGATTTTCGCGGCTTCACTCCATCGCAGATTTTATATGTAAGCATATCTAAATATATATCACAGATTTTTCGCTGGTTCGCGGATTTCTGCGGACAATGGGTCTTTTAATTTATAATACGTGCTTCCTCAGTTTGTTTGCCCAGTTGATTTCATACAAAGGATGCTATTGGCGGATGGCTGAGAAGCTACCCAATCAGAGCACGAATTACGTATTAAATAAAACTCCTCAATGATATAAGATATGCTTCCCGCGCGGTGCTTTGCACACTTAAAAGCTCTAACAGCCCGTATTGATTTTCGATTGTTTGCTTTTCTCTGTCTCTCTCACTCTCTCTGACATTCTCTGCTCCTGACGGAGGGGGTGTGAGCAGAGGGGCTGTTTGCTTAGAAGATACGGACGCTCCTCTAAAAAATGCTGAAAGACTACCTTCATATTGATGCCTTCATTGCGGCCACTTTATCGCGGTGCTTCCCATACTTAAAAGCCCAACAGCCCTATTGATTTTTGATTGTTTAGTTTTCTCTCTCTCTCTGACATTCTCTGCACCTGATGGCACTCCTTTGAAGTGGAAGATATGTTTGCATTCTTTTAATTGTGAGAAAGAACTGTCATCTCTGTCTTGTCATGGAGCACAGTTTAAACTTTTGACTAAAGGGTTTTATTTCATGTCTAGAGGGCTCTAATAATGTTAAAAAACGTATTTAGAAGATCGTAAACAGGTTTTCAATGCTCTAACTGCGAAAATATAAAATTTATAAATAAAGAATCTTACTTTGTGGAAATTCACTTATCTGTCTGGAGCGGATTAACCGCGATAAACAAGGGTTTACTGTATAACTGTGCGGAGAATATTTATAAACAGTGTGGGAGAGTTTCTAAGGGCTTAAAATATATAAAAATAACCATACAAACATATGGTTTCTACTTCGTGTATTTTCACCTATCGTGGGGGTTCTGGAACGCAACCCGCGCGATCGAGGAGGGATTACTTTAAAATACATTGCGTTTGCCATTCCAATAGATGACGTATAACAATCATTAACATAGTTTTTATGAATTCAATAGCAAATGGTAAATGAAAGAGACATGTATTACATGGTGCACTGCAAATGTTAACGCTGAGGTCAAAATTGATTATGTAGATTTCAACTACTGTTAGAAGGTTAGCAAAGCTAATTTAGAATGAACGGATGACCTAATATTTTCTTTCAAAGTAATGCCTTACATTTTTTAATGGTCAGGGTCATTATATGCCTACATTGCAAATTCACAATACCAATCAACACTCAGCATTTGCACTTTTTGAGGCATGTCGTTGGCATGCATTATAAGAAAATAACTGATATAATTGTATAAATAAACACAAAATATGTGATATAGCCATTTCACAAAGAAACATATTTAAGTACAATTTCTTCTATAATGTATGCCAAGTCACTTTTGTTCAGAAGATGTTAGAAGTAAAATAACTGAGGACGGTGTATTTGAGTGAGTAAAAACAATTGGTAACTTTTAGAGTTTCAAGCTGGTAAATATGTATTCAAATCCATTTATGATGAAGCCTCCCATTGTAGATGCTTTCTGCTGTCCATAAACCTAACACACAGCTTTAGAATATGAGTAAACAACATCTCATATGGATTGGAAGAAAAACTGGTATACCCAGGGAAATCCCACAAAGGTATGGGAAGAGTGTGCACACAGTCTGTGCTGGACTGGGATTTCTTTAGCTGTGGGACATCATCATTATTCTTTATATAAATAAGGTGCACAGACATCACAAATCTTAAGGATACTGTGCAGGGGAATGTGGCCTCATCCTAACATCTGTACACTACCACCTCTTAATTTGAACTTCCTTTATCATGCAAGGCATGTTACCCTTACCACAGCTGGTGTGTGAAGAAGTTGTTTTTGGAAGTATTAGTCTATAAACCTTTTGGTGTGGTAATGCTGGCAATTTCAACACCATGCATCGTATATCTAACATACTTAGATTTTTTAGGCCCTTGTTTTTTGTTATATGAGCCAGGAAGTTTGGTTTTCTTGCAGTGGTTCATGCGGTAACTGTAATTCATTGCTCGAATTTTACCACACAAACATCTGTTATGATGCCAAAGTACACTGCCTTCCCAGCTGCAGAATAATGGTAGCTCTGGACACTTTAGTCACTATTAGGCTAAGTGGTAGAATCACCTCAGAAGTCAAAATTGGACCATTATCACAATCGAGGTACAAGATATTTGATGTCTGGACTCTGTATTGGTGTTAGTAGACACAAGGCAGAAACTAACTTTATATGGGGTGCTAAAATAATCAATGGCAAAAATTGCTATAATATTTTAATAACCAGTCAGAATAATTATTAAGTGGCAATTTAATTTCAAATTTTGAAACAAAATGTGTTACATAACATCACTCCTACAACTCCTGAGTTGATTTACTGTAACGCTCCGGAACTTTCCTGCACCAACCCACTAGGTCCCTTGCTGCCTGGTCTGCCTGTTTAACTGCCTGATCAATAATCCAACAATTACTGAGACTAGAAATTTTTCCAGCAGCTTGTGTGATGTGCAATTGTGGGGCCAGCTACTGCTGACAAGGATTCTGGGTTCCTTTGGGTCAAGCTTGAAAGTCTAAAATACAATATGAGGGCTGGCAAAGTGGAATTAATGTTTTTAAACTGTTTTCCTCCTGGGTGTGAGATTGGCTGAGGTGAGCCAAAACACATTGCTAATCGGTACACAACATTATATTTACTAAAACACCTATAATTTTATCCAAAGTGCCACTGAGTAAAACTTTCCAGAAATTCATTTTAATGTGTTTTTCATTTTGCTGCCTGTGCTTAAACACAAGAAAATGAGAGGAAGGAACACAAAATATTTGAGAGAGGAATGCATAACCTGTGGTATCCCATAACAAATAAGAAAATAAAGGGATAACTACAGGAAGGGAAGGGTGGGCAGGAGGTTAGGAAGGGTTAGGTAGAAAAGAATAAGAAAAGTTGAAGAAAAACAAACACAACGATGGCCTGTAGTTGAGTTCCTGCTGTTTTTGACATAAAAGCCAAGTTACTCCATCTCTCTCCTCTCCACATGTATTTTAGGAATGTATGGGAACCTGAAAAGGCAACTGTAGGGTTTAACAAGTGAATGAGCTAAATTAAAGGAAATAATCTTGAAAAAGGTGGCTTGTGGTTATACTGGGCAAGGATTTCGAAGGAACCAAATGTCAGCTGCATTTTTTTTTCTTTTAGCAAAGTCCAGGGCAAGTTAGTTATAGACCTTAGCAGAAGCCATTTACTAAGCAATTTTGACACTGGGGAAAAACATTTATGCACTAAAAAAAGAAAGTGCAATACACACTTGTTATGGCTACATGACTGTGGTTTTTTAACTGTGATTTCGGCCTTCTGCTCCTTGTTAATGTTTTGTGGTTGATACAGATACCATTCTTGTCTAGTCTCCTTCCCATCCAGCTGCCAGTCTCTCTCTAAAAGGGATTCCCCTTCAAACATACAATTCTGTTTGCAATTAGTTGCTCATCTAGGTGGTGCAGTGCCTTACACTCGGTAGACGATAGGAATCTAATACATTAAAACCCAGCATGGCAGATGATCAACTAAAAGCAAAACTGGAGAACTGCACTACATATAGGAGAGGATTGTCAATCACAGGAATATTTATATTGTTTTCATTATAATTATTTTTCACAATTTTATTATTTTTGTAGCCTTTTTGTATACTGCCATTTTGTGATTTCTTTAGTCTTGGGAGATACCATATTGTATATCGTTGTCATGCACAGTTGGTGATGTGACCTTTTATATCACAATGCCATCACTATAAAACATAGTGGTGAACATCAGAGTGTAAATTTTTGATCAAATTACACAAAAGACAAACATTTATGATCAGTTCTAAGTTACATAAAGTATATTTAGTTACGTTAGGACTTCTGGTTCATGGTTTTCACTTTTATGCTCATGTTATTGTTATTCCTGGTTATGTCATTTCGGCTTTGATTAGTGACTCTGTCGTTGGTGTTCCCTTAAAGGGTCTTTTTTTTCTTCCAGTTCTTGCTGTTCTTCAAGTTTCCACTTAGGCAATCAGCATGTTCAATTAATTTTTAGTGATTTTTCTGGAGCAGTTTTAAATAAAATATGAATTGGGGTTTCACACTCAGGTCAGGTCAGGTTAGACTGGGGACCATACACTGGTAGAGAGCATTGCTGCACCCACCACACAATGAAACAGTTCGGGATCCTGTATGGCAACCCCCCAGGCAGACACGTAGTCGAGTCCAAACCTTCTGGAAAAGACCCTCTATCTGCCGTAGCCAGGTGTTATGTGGGTGTCCCCTTGGCCTGGTCCTACCTCTTGAGTCCACAACACACCCTCAGGAAATCATGCCACATGGCTGTAGTGCTATAACTGAAGCTCCCCCACAATGCAGGTAATGTGCCTCATTCAGGATGAAAATATTATGAAAATATTATTTATAAATACGATCTACAATAGTTATAAAAAATATAAAATATATAAAATAAAATTTAAATATGAGTTATGAAAAAAGAACTTTTAGTTTTTTCTACAAAATTATATCAATTATGAAAAAATAAAATATATAACATGTATACTGCGGTGGACTGGCACCCTGCCCGGGATTTGTTTCCTGCCTTGCGCCCTGTGTTGACCGGGTATAGCTTCAGCAGATGCCCGTGACCCTGTAGTTAGGATATAGCGGGTTGGATAATGGATGGATGGATGGATAAAATGTATAAAATATAGAATAATAAAATAAAAAATATTAACTGTGAAAATTGTTTTTTCTACAAAATAATTTGACAAAGTTGCAAAATTTTATTGCTATGTCACAATGCCATCTTTGTTTTGTTATTGGTGCCATTATTTCAGAACACTTGCATCAGGAGTTTCCATGATGATTTTACTCAGAATGATCTGGGCAGAGCTGGGTATGTGCCATCACTAGAATGACAATATGAAGGCAAGTGCAGGCATTTCTGGATCATCTGAGTTTGCAGAAAAATCTCTTTGTTTGCATGCAGATTCTTTGTTGAAAAACTTTCCATCTTAAGAACTTTGTTCTTCTTATTAGGTAACTTGAATGTTTGGTTAAAGATTTTAACTTGACAACAGATCTGTTTGACTCTTAGGTTTTATTTTCACTCATTCTTGGACATTTCCTGAGACCTCATGTATAAACGGTGCACACACACAAAAATGTTGTGTAAGCCCGTTTCCATTCTCAAATCGAGATGTATAAAACCTAAACGTGGCGTAAAGCCACTCACGTTTTCACATTAGCTAAAACCCTGGCGTATGCAAGTTCTCCGCTCGGTTTTGCAAACTGGCGGCACCCGGTGTCAAAACAGCGCTTTTGTTCCAGTGTGGGTTCCCTTTCTTTTTTAGATCTACATCCCTGACGCGGCTTTATAAATACACTGAAATTAACTGCATATTGTTTATTAGTTTATTGCATCTGATTGTAATTGACCTGTAACAATATAATGGTCCATGGAATGGTGAAACTATTTCAAATACCATAGCTGCTTTAGCGTTGTTACTCTCACTGCACCTTCTTCTTTCAGCCGCTCCCGTTAGGGGTTGCACAGTGGATCATCTTTTTCCATATTACTCTCACTGCACCCCTCTGAGTATTTATATCACTGTATCTGAGTGAAGAATCACAGCTCTACAGCAGCTGACTGGAAAAAGAATTATAGGAATACAGCATCTAGCACACGCTGCCTCAGCCATGCTGTCTATTGCACTGCACTCATACGGCAAACGCTTCAGAGCCTTTCCTTGCGGTTCAGAAACAGTTTCATCCCAAGAACTATAAACGTACTCAATCAGTCTATCAATTGCTTCTTGTAGAACTGTTTGTACTTATAAGTACAATTACCTCACTGTACACTTGTGATACAGTTAAAATATTGCACAACCTGAGCCACTTTATAAAGCAAGTATTTACATATGATGACAATATCATTTTTAAGATGAAATGCAGCAAAATATGTTTATTATATTATACAGATAAAACTTTAGCTTACAGATGGCTTAACGTCTATTACAGAGCTGATTGTGTGCGATTGGGTATTTGGAGAAAGAAAAGTAAGGCCAGGAATTGGGGGTTAGTACGTTTGAAAGAGACAGTACTGCTACAATAAATGATTTCATTGAAGGTCGCGCAAGGCACAGCAACATCTTGTGTGAGACATGAACAATTACTGCACCACTGTGCTCCCATGTTTAATAACATGCTTTAACTCCTATCATCATGAAAATGATATCAAGTATACATCTCAGTATCTTAATTATTCAGAGAGCTGTAATATCATGAATGTATTGGATTCTGTGTCCTGTCAGAGGAAGAGAAAGCCTGTTTAAGAACCATGTAGTGATTCACACACATAGAGCACATAGAGGATCAAATACAAAACAAAGCATTTAACATGCTACTTTAGTTACGATGGGATTTGAGAAACTAGTAAATTAAACAATTTTAGTTTATGATGTTCTACCTTAATCACAAAATAAAATATGGGAGTAAAGTGGAAAGTTAGAGATTAAAGTTGACATTTCATGCTTTTTTCCCACAGTGTGCTTATTTTTTTTTCTCTGTACCCTAATAAGCTTTCATATGACACTCAAGACGATGAGCTACGACTCGCCTTTTCACTGCGACTTTGATATCTGATAACTTCTTTATTATTTCAGGCACTGTGCGACTCTCTATGTCACTCAGTCAGCTTCCTTTTGTTGTTTATACCACTGTTTAAACCAACAAATACTGTAGTACATTTTTCCTTGCCTCCACTTGGTATTCCCTGGAATTCTTCTATTTCCCCCTGTGCTTTTGCCATTGCCTTTTCACAGAATGCTGAGCTTAAGGGCTATTTATATTGATTTGCACATTCAAAGAGGTGATATTCTGGGAGGAGTTTGGGGAGTAGCAGCAGGCGTGCACACGTGCGTTACTTTTCACGTGGACCGGGATTTATGGAGCGGAAGAATGTGGAAGTTGCCAAACGTACAGATTTATGCATCTGGATTTTTTTGTGTGTATGAACATTTCTGCTTTTGTCCTTATGCCATGTTTTTAGTGTGAATTCTATGCACGGCGTTATGCATGAGGCCCTTGGTACTAATCATTAAAAGTCCCCTACTCTCTCTATTGTTCTGAATCAGTACAATAATAAGGAAGGGGTCTGTACTCTGCATCTGCCCCAACTTTTATTTGCTGTTTGCCTTCCACCCTGCTTATTTGATTGAGTTGCCAAGCATCCCTAATCAAGCAGCAGGCATATTATAGGAGTGGAAAGTAAAATACAAAGGAGAGCAATAGCTTCGATCGGTGTGCTCTAGCATTGTGCCAATGGCCCTTTATTCTTGCCTGGCTTTATTATTTTGAATTACTAGTATGTTTTCAAGTGTGCCTTGACATTTGCCTGTTTTCTTTTGGATTTTGCCTTTGTTTAGTATTTTGTATGCCACTTGCCTGCATATAAATTGCCCTCCTGTTGATTTTGTTGGCATTTATTCAAAAACAAAGCAAAGCAAAAAAAACTTAATTTGGATTTACTTGACTGTCATTTAATCTAAGGCACTGTACATTTTGTTATTATTGCAGAGGCAAAAAACGTGAATATCTGGAATTTGCTTCATTAAATTTCTCATCTGAATTAATTCCCCTAAAAAACTCATATTGTATATTATATAGAATTGAGTTTTAAGACTGTGGTCATCAAGAAGCTGTTATTGTAAAATATATTAGTAGACTTCCAAAAATAGGGAGGCCAAGATAATCAAAATAATCAAAACACCTAGCCCAGAAAAACCTTTAAAAACGATTTAGCAAATTTCATTACTTAATTAAAAAGACTGAGAAAGAATACAATTTCTAAATTCTAAATTCCAAATAAAAAAGAAAAAGAAATGAAATAACTAGCAAAAAAAAAAAAAATAATTTATCAAAGCCAATGTCCTAGATCCAAAATGCAAAAGCCTATTAATGGGAAGCAAATCAAAAGATCAGAAAAAAAGTCTTTCAAATTAAGAAAGACCACAAGACCTTACAAACCCCAAAAGGACGCTGAAGAACAAAGCTACAAGAACTAAAGTCACAGCAGCAAAACTGTGGCAGCAAGTGATTTAAAAAGTCTTAAGATGAACGGGTGACCAAAATGATTACAGTGCCTGGAATGCTTAAACTTAATGAAGTGCTACTGATGCACAACCAATCAGCATAATCAGAAACAGAAAAGTCAATTAACTAAATTACTTATTTAGCGTAATTGTAAAATAAAACAAATAACAAAAGCTAGAAATAACACAAAAAGAAACTAAGAAAGAAAATAAGACAAAATAACCTCCCAGGACTGCTCAGACCTGACAACAGTAACAGCATGCCAACGTCAGAAAAGGAGCAATAATAAGATTGACTTGATTTGGTCCGGTAGTATAAAGATAAAAGGGGTCCCCTATTATATTTCAGCCATTGTTCCTTCCCTGACCGGGATTCATATTCTTGTTTTATGTGTTTTTGTTCACCTTTGAGTCACTGTTTATGTTAAAGTTATTTTCATATTTTTTATGTGCTTTGTGTACTTTGGTGATGTTCCATGTGTTTTGCGGGTGGCCCATCCAGTCACCTCAAGGAACTAGGGTGGAGGGTGTCCCATAGTTCATGGCGTTCATTGTTAACGTGTCTTAGGGTGGGTGACTTCTTGTATTTCTTATTGGTTTATACCTATTTGAGTCCAGATTTTTTCAACCTTCTGCTCTGTTTTTTGACTGCTCTCTGGATTTTGTTTTGGGACTGTGTTTGATTTGGATTGCCTTATTGTTTAGACACATCTTTGTTGCCTTTGT
The DNA here is from genome assembly GCF_016835505.1 of Polypterus senegalus. Lineage (NCBI taxonomy): Eukaryota > Metazoa > Chordata > Cladistia > Polypteriformes > Polypteridae > Polypterus > Polypterus senegalus. The sequence goes on from NC_053158.1 coordinate 79,510,236, forward strand.
GTTCCCCGGAATTTTTATTCTTGTTGCAGAATGACTTTGGACAATCAATATTTTATCTTTAATGATCCTGTATTTTCCCAATTACTAGTCATTTGTGATGGTTTTACACCACTAGTGGGCATTATTTGAAGTGCTATTTGGGATTTGCCTGCTTTGGAACTCGAAGTTCATAAGATCCCTGAGTTTCCTCGCTCTTAGATGATTGACCACCTCCAAAATCACTTTGTTCTTTGGTATTGCATCCTCTAGAGGAGTGGGCATAATCTTTGCAGCTATGTAAATAAGAAAATACACTGTAGGGATGCCTGTAAATTTGGGGCATCACTTGCATTCTCTGCTTATTTGATGATCAGATAACCAAGGGTATCGATTATAGCAGTTAACTGCCAGTAGCCACTATTACTTCTTGTCTTGCTGATCTTACTTAGATTGTTTTCTTTCCCTCTGTCGCTCTTAGAGTCTGTCCCTTCTTTCCTTCCAAGGGTTATCAGATAGGTGAGCACTGTGTATGGGTTAACACATTACAAAGTAACTCATTACTGTAATCTGATTACATTTCCCCGAATTGAAGCTGTTTAACATAATACAGATTAAATTCTTGTAATAATCACATTAAATTTGCTGACTTAACTAGAATTTCATTACTTGCATTGCAAATATGTTTCTAAAAAAATGATATGTAAATGTTGTAAATATCTTGAAGGACAGGCATTCTTTTTAACATAACATTTAAGGCAGTTACTGTAGCTAGTAAATCAGTGTCTCAGTCCCGATTTGCACTACACATGCACACTAATTTTTGGCTGGCAGAGAGCAGATTGACCTTTATGACACTATCAGATCTATACTGGAGATATGTGCTATTTTATGACATTTCATGGTGGTTTGTTTTACTTTAGGATTGCACTGATGTCAACTTTATCAAAAAAGAAAGGTTTTAAGTTTTAATTTGAAAGATAATGACTTCTTAGTTTTACAGCTCATTAAATGAATATGAAAAATTCTACTAAGAGACATGGAGCAATGTGATCCATCGTATGTGTCCAGAAACTTTCATAATTAAATATTAGCCACGCTAAAATATTTTTTTCATTTTGTTTCACAACCTCTTGATCAAAGAGCTAATAATAAGAATTAGATTTATAGAAGTAAAATGTCTTTAATATCCAATCAAACAAGAAACACTGTTAAGTGCCATATGGCATAAAATGGAACATAGTGTCCTGACGTGCATTTCAAGTTTTTCTGTCACATCTCTTTAACTTTCCCACAAAAATTACAATGTGCGTGTGTACAGGTAAGGTAACTGAGTCTTTACCTTGTTAGTGAATCTAAGATAATTAATTACAAAATGTAAATACTTTCTTTTTGATCACGGTGCAACATTTTCATAATGTAAAGGACACAGAGAGTGGAGAGACAAAGACAGGCAGCAGCCACCACCTCAGTGTTTGAATGATTAAAGTCATTTTACTTTGAATTAATTATTATGATCTATTTTATATTAAGAATTCTTGTTGTAAAGTACAAGCATGTACTTACTGGTTGTTATGTTTGAAATGTCCTAGTGTTAGTATCAGTCACATAGTTTACTTGTTTAATTGTTGAATTTGTGTTTACTGTTATTGGTTGTTTCTTTCTTATTAAGAATCTGTTAAAACATTTGGGTGTCATCCTTGTAATTTTCCAATTGGTATACATTTGCATTAGTGAAGTTATCTAATTACAAGATGACAGAAGTACATAATTAGTCATTTGTAACGGACAAGTTTTCTTCAACTCTTCTGGTGAATGTTTTTTGTGCGTGATTTTTATCATTAGACCACTGAATGGAGTCTGGTTGATGTTACAAATCTTGTTCTTTCTTTCAGGCAATAAATTAAGCTGCTAAAAAATTAAGTTACATGATCCTTTACTGCTTAAACTGTACTATATAAATATATTTCACTGCTTACATGCCATACATCAGTAAAAATCCTTAGTTTATGAAGATAGAGCTACAAAAACTTTATTGTCAAAACTCAGAATTCATCTGACATATTATATAATTTTATTTTATTTTTGAAAAGCCAACAACAAATTCTGCACATTTTTAAAGCAAAGCCAGATGCCTAAATAATAAAATCCAGGTTCTCCTTAAAACGTTAACAGTACTAGTTTCTAATTTCCAACCATTTGCTTTTTCTTATTTTTTCAAAAAACAATGAATTGCAAACCGCCACATATTATGATTTGGACATATAAACTATTATGGGTAAGAATTATGTAAGCTGTTTAAATAAACTCTACTCTACGGTGGTGCAGAGACCTGGGTTCGCTGCGTGGAGTTTGCATGTTCTCTCCGTATCTGCGTGGATTTCCTTCAGGTTCTCCGGTTTCCTCCCACAGTTCAAAGACATGCAGGTTAGGTGCATTGGAGATCCTAAATTGTCCCTAGTGTGTGCTTGGTGTGTGGGGGTGTGTGTGTGCCCTGCGGTGGGCTGGCTCCCTGCCCAGGATTTGTTCCTGCCTTGTGCCCTGTGTTGGTTAGGATTGGCTCCAGCAGACCCCCGTAACTCTGTGTTAGGATATAGCGGGTTGGATGATGGATTAATGGATGTGGTTTATGCCATCAGCTTATCATGAAAGCACTGAAAGTCATGTATGCCCTATCCCTACACTCACCTCTACTGGTTGCCCCCTGTTTTTTGAGGTTAAGGTGTCACATTAGTTGACTCTTCCAGCAGTTTTTAGTAGTAGTCTTTATTTAAGTAATCTTAGTAAGTCAGCAACACATTTCTGTGGAGCCAGCAGGACCATCTTAACGCATGGGTACGCAGGGTGGTTAACCAGGGGCCCTACGAGTATAGGGGCTCCATGCTAATCTATGTAGGTTGTGACTTGCTGAGTGGTTATGTAGGTAGGGACGCCAGTACACTGCTTTGCCCAGTGGCCTATAATGCTGTTAAGATGGCCCTGGGAACTAGTCATGTAACGTAACCTACTCAGAGACTCACATCAACTATCCTATGACAGGTCTGATTTTGTGTTCAGTTGAAGAGTCGGGCACTGTGCATAAGAGTTGTCAACCAATGAATGCTCATCTAGAAGTGCAATGCATATAATACAGCGACAAAGAATCAGGAACAAGGGCATTTTGGACCTCAAAAACAGAAGAGAAGCTTGTCTGTCTGACGTCTCATGTTTTATAGACAACAACAGAATTGAAAAAAGAGCAGAGATTTCAACTTAACTCTCCATTCCTGTTTACCTTTTGTACAGCATTGGCACCAAGCTTTGGCTGTCAGAAAAAGGGGCAAACATGATTGTGCTGAAAAGTCATCATGCTGTTGCTAAATTTAACATGCTCAGTATTTTTTTAGTCATGTAAATTGATATGGTCTGGCAAGGAGATCAGCAACTGCTGCCAGCAAGTGTAAAGTCATTTAATGTCACATCGGCTTCAGACAATTTCACAATGTGCAAGAGGCCCATAGATGATATTCTGCAGCAGATCACTTCAGGAATAAACAGTAAAAGTTTACATTCCCCCACAATCCTTATCAAATCAACAACTGACAATTTTTGCTAGATGTTTCTTCACCAGTCTCTGTTGTACACAAAGGCTAACACAACAGGCAGATAGGTAACGTGATTTGATACGTAACTTTAAGCTGGTCCTGTAAAGGTCTGGGCGTGAGGGTACCTTGTAATGGTCTGGCACCCCATCCATTCTTGAGCCTGATGTCGCAGATATGAATACCAGCCCTGCAATTTTAACCTGGCCTTCAGAATAGCGAGGAGTGGATTAAAGATGTTTAATAGTCAGTATATTAGAAATATTGTAAATAGGCAGCTGGATTGAATAAGAATAATGAGAATGATGGCTATTGCCAAACACGAATATAATCAGAATAAGCTGGATCTGTCAGGCATGTTTGTTAAATTCATGCCATTTACTCTTTTTGTACACTTTGAAGTTTCTCCTTGATGCGGTTTTTAAGTACCTTTTTACTTTTTGGCAATCATATTAGAGTAAATGGTTTTCTTTTAATTGTCAAAACATGAAATTATTGTCTTATCTGCTTGGCTTCAAGTCGCATGATGAGACACATCTCATGCTTGGCCTTGTTATATCTCCAGCATGAAAGCATGTTGTGTGTGTGTATATAATGTATATATATATATATATATACATATATATATATATATATATATATATATATATATATATATATATATATATATATATATATATATATATATATATACAGTATATATATATAGTTTGAATAATAGATGTCCCAGCTTCCTTTTAAGACTGATTTCTTCTATCCCACTACATTGCAAGAGCTTTCCCATGTGGAGTATCAATCAATTGCTGCAGAGCACCAAGAAATGAATGACAAGCATATGGGCGGTCGCCCATGAAGCATCAATTGATCACCATTAAGCACTGCCATTTGAACGACGGGTGGATCCCCCATGGAGTGTTAGGAGCACACGTGTCTGGCACCTCCAAACTGTTGTGTGGTTGAGGAAGTGAGAGGCATTATAACAGCTGAGTGACAATTCAAAAGTGCTGCATGGCACTCTGAAAAATGGCCACCAATACATGAATTTCAGTTTGTGCTGCTTCATACTGGTAATTAAAGTATGTGTACTGGTAAACCACACCAGGCTCACAGAGCCTCAGTTGCAATGACATGTACACTTTGAGACTGAAATACAGACAATTTGACATACAGTATAGACAAATGGTGAATGTACAGTAGGTGTGTTTCTGAATATACTGTATATATTGTCACATCCAGCCAGGACCCTTGCCAGGCCTGGATGCTACCAGGATGGAAAGACTGGGGGACACAGTGGGCTCCCAGTATTATCTACTCTGTGTAGCCCCCCTGGGTTGCTCTAGCACCACGGATTCCTGCAAGGCACACTGGGAGTTGGAGTTTGCTGCAGCATTGTTGGGTTCCATGGGTGCTGCCAAGGGGAGATGGGAAGACTGCAGAGCCTTATTACTTCCTGCACACCTAGGAGTAGTACCAGAACGTGCTAATGGGCCACCTGGAGTGCTAAAAGGAGCCCGCTGCCACTTCTGGGAGTCAGAGTCAGGAGGAGGAGGACAAAGCTTGCCAGAGTAGGAGTGGAGGAAGAAGAAAGAGAGAGAAAAGACAAGAAAACAAAAGATAAAGGGCTGTGTATCTTGTGCTTAATGCTAAGCTTTGTACTGTGCTCCCCCTAAGAAAAAACAAAAAGCTAACAACTGTGATTTCTTGAATCATGTCATATGTTATTCATTATGTTTATATAAATTATGTTATTAGGACCACAGTTACTATTAAATAGAAAAGCTCCTATTACCTCAATGCCTTGACTAGGACAATCCCAGAATTAGCAGGTCAGATGTCACCTTTGTGGTTAGATGCTTGGAATTTGCTTTGTCTGTGCATAATCCTGCAGTGTGTGGTGTAAAGTGCACAAGCTTCCCAGGCCGCTTTCAGACTTGTTTAAAGGACACTGATCTAATATGTTTGGTTAAACATCCGATGAAAGCTCTAGAGCCAAGACGTTACTGTTTTAACTTTTTGTTGTTTTCATATTACAACAAACTATTCTTGTTTTCTTTTGCAGATGTTCACTGACTCTAATCCTTATTAAGCATTTATGTATTTTAAACAAATTCATTATTTTATGTATTATTTTACTTGATGAAGAGTTTAAAACTTGTACCCGCATAATTGCATTGAGTCCAGTTAAATGAATGTTCTTTTTGGAATTTCCTTGGTCACACAAGGTCAATAGGGATGAATCTTGTACAATAGATGGCAGATGTTTAAAGAGATAAGGCTTTAGAGACTCCCTGACCTTAAGACTTTTAAGCCCTCTTGTATAAGAGACCGGACTTCAATAACATGAAAGCATGAGGTGACAGAGGAAAACCTTTGGACCCCCTAGTCATAATAAGCCATACAAGATAGAGGTGTTTTGTAGGACACGCTGCAACAGGAACAACGGTTCACATCAGTAAAGGATAATAGAAGAGTAATGCATTGCGCATGGATTGCGTTTCTTTAAAAGCAGTGGATGCTGGAACTGTGGATGCAACAACATTTATTTCTGTAGCACATTTTAATACACCGGATATAGCTCAAAGTGCTTTATAGTACGCCAAAGAAATAGCTACAAGCAAAGACAGGACAATGTTAAATGAGAATTAGCAGAAAAATAGAGTCCTAATATATACAGTGGTATTGTTTTTCAGGTTTTCAAATATGAGTCTGATGATAAAATCAAATGGCCAGTGAGGACAGAAAAATCTAATTATGTGCAGTACTTTGATAAGCAATTTATGTCTGCAACAAAACAATATATACCTGACAAGGAAAATAGGCAAAGGAACACTGCAACATCTACCATCCATTATGGAGCAGCATTGCTATGGACCTTTAACATTAATATTTCAAACGTCTTTGCAAGATTAGGTAGATTGTGTCCCAGAGTGGACCTACTAATTCCATTCTGACAGCCCTAACAAGATCCCCTAACATATGATCTGATGCAGTGCCTATGGCAAGTACTCAACCTCTTGGAAGTTTTCACATTTTATTATTATACCACATTGAAACACAGTGGATTTAATTTGCAGTTTTTTGGCTCTTTAATGCCAAAGTGAAAACAGAACTCTGCAAACTAATCTAAATGAATTACAAATATGAACAACAAAATAATGGATTGCATAATTATTCACCCACAAGTCAGTGCACCTTTGACAATCATGACAATCAGCTTTGCACATTTGGACCCTGCGAATTTTCTCCATTCTTCTTTGCAAAAATGCTCAAGATCTGTCAGGTTGATTGCAGATTGTGAGTGAGCAACCCTTTTCCATTCCAGACACAAATTTTCAGTTGGATTGAGATCTGGACTTTGACTTGGACACTCCAGGACATTAACATTGTTGTGTTTAAGCCATTGCTGTGTAGCTTGGGGTTGTTGTCTTTCTGGAAACCAAATCTTCTCAAAGGCTCAGGTTGAACCAGACTGCAGCAGTCTTTCCTCCAGATTTTACTATAGTTTGTTGGTTACCATCTACCTTCACAAGCCTTCCAGGCCCTGCTGCTGAGAAGCAGTGCCATAGCATGATGCTGCCACCACCAGACATCAGGGTGAAGATGGCATGTTTTTCATAATGTCCTATGACCACACACGGCAATTAGTCTGATGGCCAAAAAGCTCAATTGTGAGCTTATCAGGCTATAGAACCTTCTTCCATCTGACTGCAGAATCTTCCACATGCCCTCTGTGCATTTTTTCAGTGTTTGTTTCTTTGCCACTCTCCTATAAAACTGCAAGCACCTGGGCAATGGTTGTTGTCTGCAGTCTCTCCAATCTTGAAACTCCTTCAGTGTTCTCATATGTCCCTTGGTGGCCCTCTTCTCTAGTCATCTTCTTGTACAATCACTCAGTTTGTGTGGAGAGCGCCATACTCCTTCCATTTGTTAATGATTAATTTAACTTGGTTTAACTCCAAGAGATATTCATTGATTTGACTTGTAAAAATTGACTTGTGTGTTTCAATCACCTTTTCACAGAGTGAACGGAGTGTTCTTTTGCTCTTTTTGCTCTTTTGCTCTTTAACATGCAGGTTAGGCCACCATACTGACTGACCACAAGCTGGACCTTCCAGATAAGGTGCATTTATAATACAATGAATTGAAACCCACCTGACTTCATTTAACTAATTATGTGACTTCTAAAGCCAATTGGCTGTACTAGTGATGGCTGAAGTGTGTCATATTAAGAGAGTGTGAATACTTATCAATATGTTATTTTTTATATTTGAAATCAATTTAGACCACTTTACAGTATTTTTTTCGCTTCACCATTAAAGAGTCTTTTTTCTGCTGCTCAGTGTCAAAAATGCAACAATGTGATTCAGAGTTGTGTAATAATAATTAAATGTGAAAACATGAAAATGTGAAAAGAGGGTAAATATTTACAGTCATTGCATTAGATCACATGCAAATATATTGAGGATCAACTGTTTTTCTTTAACAGTTATATTTTTCAATCATTTTTTTAAAATCAGCATAGTTTTCTCTTTGATTTTGTTAGGGGCTGCCAGAATAAAATGTGAAAACTTCAATGGGATGAATTTTGTTATAGACAATGTAAATGTAAAGTGGAGGCAGCAAAAGGAAAGAAGGACTGAGTATTGTGCTGGTTTGTGCACTGTATTTGTGCTGTATTGCAAAATAAATGTGTGGTTTTGGACATCGTGAGCCTTAGTGTCTGTCTGTGTCTGGGAGGAGGTTTGGTAAAGAAAAAGATGTGTTAAGCGTCTGATAAAAGATACCACCCCCCCGTACAGAAAATGGAACTAATGTAGAAAGAATTTTAAGATGGAGAATCTTTTATCTGTGGCACCTCTGTATGAGAACCACCTTTTTCAACCCTCGCAAACATATGTAGTTTTTAATATTTGGAAAAACATTTGGGATTAAATTTCTTAGACATCTTTATATAGGCAACATCTTTGCATCCTATAAACAATTACATTCCAAATTTAACTTTCCAGCAACACATTTCTTTCACTATCTTCAAATTAGAAACTTTGTCAAACAGAACCTGCCCGATTTCCCTCATCTTCCACCTTCCTCTATTCTGGAAAAAATATTGCTCAGTTTGGAGGACTCAGACAGCATTTCTGCAATATATAAAATTATTTTACTGTCTCTCCCTTTCAAAGATCCAAGAGGACAATGGGAAAAGCATCTCTCACTCAACATATCAGAAAAGGAGTGGAAGGTAGCAATGCAGAGAATTCACTCAAGCTCCATATGTGTAAAGCATACAATTATTCAACTCAAAATTATATATCGAGCACATCTGTCTCGTCTAAAACTCTCCAAAATTTTTCCAGGGCATGATCCAACCTGCGAACGCTGCAATCAAGTCCCAACCTCACTGGGTCACATGTTCTGGGCCTGCACCAAATTAACACCATTCAGGACAAAAAATTTTAAGTGCCTTTCAGACAGTCCACTATGGATTAAATTTATTTTGACTCATTCTGTATATTTGTTGCATGTTTGGTTTTCTAGAAATCTGTTTTTCATGTGTTCTTTGTTGTGTCTTAGTGACATCATTGTGACTATCAAAGCTCTCCTGCTGCCACCAGGGCTTCTGCACACACTGTCAGTTAACACTTTATCTAAGAATAGAAGGCTATGGAAATTATTTACATTAAAAAAATAAAGACAATCAAAATAAAAAAATAAAAATAGAAAGTCTCTTAATACATTTTTGCCTCACAATTTAGACTTGCAGTGTTTTCCTAACAAGTTATCTTCAGTTGATTGGTTAGCTCTTGGCTGCCCTATTGTGCCCAAACCTCTTTCCCCTGTTTGATAATAACAATAATTACATTTCTATAGCACTTTTCTATTCTACTCAAAGCCCATAGACAGTGGGGAGCCACTTCAGCCACCACCAATGTGCTGCATCCACCAGGATGATATGACAGTAGCCATTTATGCGCCAGTACACTCAGCACAAATTAGTTATTAGGTGGTGATACATTGAGAGAGATACTTGGGCAGTTGGAGACAGAGGATGATTAGGGGTCCAGAATGGACAAGGGAGTGGTGGGTGGTTAATTCAGACATCTGCAAACACTCTGCTGTTTTTCAAAAGATGCCCAGAGATCTTTTTATGATCACATAGACTCAGGACCTCAGTTTTACATCTCATACAAAGGACAATGTCAATTTTTACAACACGGTGTCATCTTCACTGCACTGGAGACACTGGGATCTACACACAGACCACAAATGCATATTTATGCAAGTCATTTTTTTAGACAAAGGTGTTCTCACTGGCCATAGACTAGTTTGGTTATTAAAGGAATGATGTAAGCTGTTTCTTTCTAATTTTTCTTTTTCATATTTCAGTGTGAAGAATACAAAGAAGGGACACTAACTGGAGACCTCTGTGAAGATCTGTGCATCAATGAGCAAGTGGTGTACAAAAAATGTCTTTACTATGAAAAAGGCAAAAAGGTCATCAAAGCCACCTGGCGCGGCATCCCTGTAATCCTGAAATCAAAGCTTGAAAACTTCTCTGCTTATGAAACTTTTGGACTACTGGATTACCAGGAAATGCAGGACATTTCCTCTATGGATATTATTTTTCTTGCAATGTTACAGATAAAAAACTCCCTAGGGCTTGAACTGAAGAACACAACCATACCGACGATATGGGCCAAGTACTTACAAGGAAGAGCAGAGCCATTTTCCCAGGCAGAGCTGGCCACTATGTGGTCCCTTCTCCAGCAGGAGGAGTATATGTTTTTTAAAATGTTGCAAGACTTAAGCAGGCACGTAGTAAAAGTTATGGGCTCGTGTGGCCATTTTTATGCTGTTGAGTATCTTGTGGCAGGACATGCTTGGAATCAGAACCTGTTTGCCATAGAAGAACTGATGGACTCACTGAGCTATGATCGCCTGACCTCAAGAGGTGCCATCCATAAAATTGCACTTAGCTTTTTGGACATGGTGAAGCACTTTGAGAACGACTTTTCATACCTTCTCCACCTCTGTGACATCAAGCCAGAAAATTTTGCCATTAGAAAAGATCTAACAGTAAGTGCTCTATGTATTTTTTTAACATAAAAATCTCCTTTTAAAACTACTCACATGGGTAATCTGTGCAAATATATATTATATGGTTTCTTTTAACTATCTTTTAATTACCTATCTGCGGTGGGTTGGCGCCCTGCCCGAGATTGGTTTCTGCCTTGTGCCCTGTGTTGGCTGGGATTGGCTCCAGCAGACCCCCGTGACCCTGTATTCGGATTCAACGGGTTGGAAAATGGATGGATGGATGGATGGATTAATTACTTATTGCCTTCATATAAAAAGTGCTCATTTTCCTGTTTTTGTATTTTACTTACATTTTATGTTAAATTTGTGAATTATAATAAGATCTAACATTTGAGCATTCATCCAATTTCCAGTTTTCTAACCTTCTTCATTCATTACTGCATCATAGGGAGTGGGTAGCATTGGGTGTAAGGCAAGGACCAATGCTACATGGAACATCCGTCCATCTTTTTTCAAACCTATATTTTAGTTCATAAAGGGTGTAACAGATGGTGGGCAGCTCAAACCAGCTGGGATACCCACAGAGTGTAAGAATGGGGGAGGGCAACCTCTTTGGGACACTACTTCCCCCAAGACGTTAGATGGTAGTTTACCTGCAGTGTAGCAGTGCCCTGGATTCCCACAGGGCACCATGGGACATGAAGTTTAATACCACAGCCCTGCTGGGTACCATGGGTGCTGCCAGTGGACACTGCAAGAGAACCGGGGGAGTCATGTCTCATCCATAGCCCAGAAGTACTCTCAAGTCACGTGGACGGAAAGACAGAAGCACTTCCGGGTCAAGGACTATATAAAGGACTGCATGAAACCAGCAAGCGAGCCAGAGTTGGGTGGAGGTGGACAAAGCTTGATGGGAGGTGTGCAGGAGAAAGAACAGAAAGAAGAATATTGTACTTTGTGGTGTTATTTGCCTGTTTATTGTCGCTGTGGTGCTTAGGCAACTGCTTTTGAGAAGAAAAGAAATAAAAATACTTCTCAGTGCTTTTACGCTGTGTCCTGAGTGTATGTCTGTTGTGTTAAAAGGGGGCAACAGCGACCCCTAGCATCCACGGGGGTCATAGGGATTACCGAACCTGACACTATTGAGTAAAAGGGGGGAGCCAACCCTGAAAGGAGCAAGGACATTTAAGGTGTTCAGTTGTGTCACAATTCACCGCTGATTAGACATTCTGATCTGTGTAATTTTTATCATTCTTCTTTGATTTTCCCACCAACTCATTTTGCTGGCTAATACTTATCTTCCAAAGTTCAGAGGATTGTGTTATTCTTGTAGTGAAACTTTCTTTGGCACCAGCTGATGTTGTTCTTCTCATTTTTGCATGGGTTTTTCTAACTCATTATAATCTTGTGATTCTAAAAGTGACGTCACTGAAGTGCCATTTTGTTTCCTTTTCCTAGATGTGGCCATTTTGTTTGTAGCAGCAGCATCCATTGCCAGTCATGTGATGATAAACTTTAGTTAAGTGAAAGCTGAATGGTGCTTCTGAGAAGATATTTTTTTAGGACTTTTGATTTAGGTTTAACTTTGGTTTTTTGATTTGCCTTTTAGTTTGGTTTGTTTTCTTGGCTTTCAGACATTGATAGATCCCTCATGTGCTTTCCATCTCATGGCTCTCTTTATTTCCTTTGGGCACCTTGATGTTGTAAACCTTCGTTTTCCTTTCTTCTGATATATTATTTATGTACTACAAAATGCAAATAAAAAACAAGTTAAATATTTGTTGACACTTCTTATGTTTTCTAAACAGTTACTTTTGCCAGTTCCTCTAGAAGTCATATTGCATTTTATAACTTCTGGTATCTCATCTCGAGCAAACAGACCTTTTCTATTTTGGCAACACATTCTTTTGTTTTCAATATGACAAAATACAGCTTGACCTTTATGACATTACTCATGACACTTTGTTAAGAAACGTCAAAGTAAGGATATAAAACCAAGGCTTTCATATGGTGGGAAGTTTCTTGATTGTTGCCATACATTTCTGTCTCTTTTTTGTTCTTGTATTCTGTATCCAGGATTTTGTCTTGAATTCTTATAAGCCATTGTGTTTAGATAATGTTCACTTGGTCTATTTTCAGGATAACTTCTTGCTTGACCTTGTGGTTAAGCTTTTTCTCTACTTATGGGAGGAGGTTATGTGACCCAACAAATGCCTAGATATTGACAAGAGTTAACTCTCTGCATGATTGTCAACATCTATTTCTCTTTCTTTGTCATTCTTCATTTCTGTATCCCATACTTGAGGTGGTGCTGCTCTTATTCTCATTCTTCCTATTATGGTGTTCTACATTACTTATTTGCCTGATGTTCAGCACATGTTGCTGCTTTTTCTTTTTTTCTGCTATGTCACATGGTCTTGTTATAAACCCACAACCACACATCACTTTACTAAGATTACCATTACCTGAAATTGTTTTTAATTATCAGAACATATCAACTAATAAGCTTTTAATTAAGACTCATATCAAGGTTCTAGACCCAGTAGTTTGTGTGAAAAAGTGCGACAGACAGACAGATCTTAGCATTTTATTATATATGATGAATAATTTTGGGGAATCTTATTTATTTGTTGTTGATTTTGAATTTCCCATTAATTATTTTTGAATTCTACTGGTCAGTTCCATTAGAACGAAATCCTCATTTTAACTCGTTTTTTTTTGGTCCTGGCCAATTTCTTATAGAAATTACGTTAAAAAAAATAATTATAGCAAAGTATGTTTTATCTGCAAAATTTATCTGCAAAATATACATGCTTTTTCTGTATTTGGCCCAAAAGTCAAAATTCAGAAGCTCCACTAAACAGCCAGTTAGACTGTATGTTTATGTCACTTGGTTTACTCAACATGGAATGGAAGAGTTACTGCAGACCGGAGGCATTGTGGGCAGGATAACTTTCAATCAAATTTGACTTCAACTGAACTTGTAGAGCTCTGCAGGTTCGCCACAGCTAGATTCTGTTGTCTATTTCTGGGTTTATGCTATTTGACCAGTTTTCAATGTATTTCATTAATTGCCAAGATTATACCCTATGGACACTTTTTAAAAAAAAAACAGTTGTTGCATTTGAATTTTGTGCTCACAAATTTATACATCCAATGATTTTTATTTACAAATGTGACCTTCATTTCCTCAAACTTTTTATCATGATCGTTTTATGTATAACTTATCCAGGTTACGAAAAGGGTGACTTACAAAAGAACAGACACCAGCCAGAGAGAGACAGTCAATCCATTAGGTCCCCTAGGTGTGCTGTTTATGAAAGTTAAAGTCCGGGGTTCATGGATACCGAGGCGCTGAACACATGCTCCAGACACCAAGGCAGACCCTCAACCCCCCTCCCACCAGACCTCGAGGTCTAATAATACTGACTGCTCGTTATGGATACTGAGAGGTGCCATTTATGCAACTAAACCAACTCACAGATAAAGTTGGAACTTCTTGCCACCATTGATGCTAGCAAGAAGAAAATGGATTATGACATCAAGTTTGGTATTCCACAGTCAGCTTTGCCAAAATACTGCACAATATTCCAGTTCCTTTATAACGAAATCCATCTATTATCCAACCTGCTATATCCTAACTACAGGGTCACGGGGGTCTGCTGGAGCCAATCCCAGCCAACACAGGGCGCAAGGCAGGAAACAAATCCAGGGCAGCCCACGCACTAAACACAATTTAGAATCGCCAATGTACCTAACCTGCATGTGTTTGGACTGTGGGAGGAAACCCACACAGACACAGAGAGAACATGCAAACCCCATTCAGGGTGGGCCGGGGAAGCGAACCCAGATCCCCTAACTGCTAGGCAGCAGCGCTACCCACTGCGCCACCGTGCCGCCCCTATATAACAAAATCCCCCATTAAAATTAATTCTTTTTTCAGTCCCAAGCACTACACACAATAACCTCATTTTGGAGCATGATTTCATCATGAGGTTCTTCAGTTCATGCAAGATTTCCCTGGTAATTATTTTTTTAACATATTTATACAGTTTAATGTGTAGAGTGATTTAGAAGCAAGAGTGTCAGCATTTTACCTTAAGGCCTTAGTGAATCTGAGTAATAAGTTGTGTTACCACAGTTCATAAATCAAGTTTAACATACAGTAAGATGTATACATTTTAAGAATGAAACATTTCACCCTTCAGTCTTAATTTCCTAATCATTTTTGTTCTCCAGTTCTTGACTACATGTTTGCTCTCTGACTATCAAAGTGAATTTCTCTTTATGGCAATATGAGCATCTTTGGGATATGGGAGGAAACCAAGGTCCCTACAGTAGATCCATGTAAACAGTAAACGTGTAGATTTCACAGGGACAGAACCAGAATGTGGGTCATGGGTATGGATGGGCAGAGGATGAGTCACTGCCCTCCCAAAAAACAGGTGTCTCCCCACCCATTGCAAAATTAATACAGATTTAGCTTATTTTGTCAATTAGTTGTCCC
Organism: Polypterus senegalus; assembly: GCF_016835505.1. Taxonomy (NCBI): domain Eukaryota; kingdom Metazoa; phylum Chordata; class Cladistia; order Polypteriformes; family Polypteridae; genus Polypterus; species Polypterus senegalus. The sequence continues at coordinate 79,525,332 of NC_053158.1, forward strand.
CCCTATATTTTGAAATGGCTGACTGAGGATGATATGCCAGTACCACCACTTGAACTGAACTGAAATAACTCCCATGAACGAAGCAGCGATTTTAAAGCATGACTATCAATCATATATTTGCACTGTAAACTCTTTCAAAAATGCTAGGTTACTAAAAGGCTAGCAAGGTGACACAGCAAGTTTTGCTGAAAGCAGTATGGCCTTAAGGACAGACTTCATAGAAAGTCCTTGAGCTAGAAAACGGTGATAAAGACAGGAAGAACACTGACTGCAACAGAAAACCATCAAACAAATTCACTTTTCTGATAATACATTTGAGTCTTTTTCTCACTCTCATTTCCTTCTTAGCGGGCATCATCCAAGGTGGCAGATCTGGGCATTTGCTCAACAGTTGATTGTGTGGACATCCTTGGATCTCTCCAAGCTGTTCTGAACCTTCATTATAATTGGAGAGATCACTTGTGTATTGTCTGGAAATGTCACTCGGTGCAAGTTGTACTGCATGCCTTCTAGCCTTACTTTAGTTACAGGACTCTCCTGAAGTGACAACAAGGGCTTATACAAATGCCTTTTTTACATTTAGGAATCTCAACCTGAACCCTACCAGCTGAGATAATGTAAACTCCACACTAGTAGCAAGAGTGCACCCAGTGAGCTTAGGGTTAGGGGGTACAGTAGGCATTGTGAACACAGTGAACGTGGCCACTAGAGGACGTGGCCATATCTCCAAAACCCCCTCTTAAACAATGATTCAATGGGAAACACACAGCTTTTCATCTCATTTTTGTAGATCAGCTGCTAGCCTGCTGCTTGCTGCTGTGCCACGTGTTCTGCGTCTCGCGTGCGGCTTCGGACATTTAAAAGACCACATCGTGGCTATCCTAGTGTCTTACTGCCTTGTCTCTCTTCCCCCAGACAACTTCTGCTTTATTCTTTGAGCTTTATTAAGCTGTATTCGAATAAAGTTTCTGTCTCTTGAATAACTCTGAATGAACCAGTGCAACTTTATGACCCAAGCATGACAATATATACATTATAAAAAAGACAGTGAATTAGGCAAGTCTGTGGGCCAACTCGAGAGCCAAAGGTGGGCTCAGGAAAACTGTATGAGTATTATTTCTCTTTTATTACAGTATTTCATAACTTATAGTGTCCCTGTGTTTATACCTCTGCTGTGGGAGGTTCTAGTAGGTCAATATGAGTACATCCTCTCCTATTATAACATCAATGTGTCTTCAGGTTTTTTCACAGATTACTCTGCTTTTCCTTCCATAAAACAAAGGCATGTGTGCCAGACTGAGGGATGATTGCCCCTGTGAGGTTATGGGCCCGGTAATGGAATACCACCCTATCCAGGTCAAGATCCTACCTTGCACTGAATCCTTCTGGGTTTCTACCATTGCTTCTTGATGGATTCACTAATTCATTTTTCATTCATTGATTCATTGATGTGTTTCTGGGATTCCATTATTGCAACCTAGAATCAGATTATGTAGATTAGAGAATAATGTGTTGTGTTATCTCATTACAAATGGACCACACTGTATATATACTCCCAAATTACTTAATCCAATTCTGGTATGACCGTGTCTAGGTCAGTACAAGATATAAGGCGGGAAACACCTTGGACAGGGTACCAGTCTACCACTCACTCTACCAAATCAGAGCCATCAATCCACTCACCATGCTCATCTTCAGAGCTGGGGTGTGGGTGGGAGAATCACAGAAGTACTTGTAAGACAACTCAACACAAACTAGGCACTGGATTCAAGTCCAGCATACTTCTTCACTGAGACAGCATCATTAACCATTCTACCACTGTGTTGCCATCAAGTATAACATATTTTACAATTATTTACAATAAAATTAACTTGCCTTACACTGTGTCCTCCTGTTCTCTGTACCAGCTGGATTGAATTAGTTGTATCACTAACTTTGTCTCATCTGGAAAGTTAACATTATTTGTCACATTATCATCCAAACCATTTGTGAAAATGAAGAGTTGCAACTAAAGCATCAACATTGGGGTTAGTAGATTGAGGAGTATAGGAGTGCATGTTACTGGCTGTAACACAATAGATTTTGCTTGGAACAGTTGGGGATAGAGATTTCTATAACCTTTAAGATCTATCTATCTATCTATCTATCTATCTATCTATCTATCTATCTATCTATCTATCTATCTATCTATCTATCTATCTATCTATCTATCTATCTATCTATCTATCTATCTATCTATCTAACCAACCACAAGTAGATTGAACACCATGTAACTCCATAAAATATATTGAAATATATTTCAAGCCCACAGCAACGCTACTGCAGTCCCAGCATGGACTCAGGACCATACCACAGTTCACGAGAAACCCAATTAAGGTCCAGCTTAGTCATCCCTTCCAACGAGATTACATTGTGTTTTTAGGTTGCTGCTTGGTTTGCATGTTGTACCTTTTGATTTATTAAAAGAATTTAAGTTAATCCTTGGGTGTGCATCAGTATGTTATTCAGCATCTAGGACTCCTCTGATTGTTACTGAGTACAAAGCTGTCATTTTGTTGTCAGTATTGCCAGCGGTGCTCATGATTCTGTACTACTGTATTTTAAGTTCTGATTCCCTAATACTGGCACATATACCATCATGAAAGACTTTTGAAGGCTGCAGCCTAACTCTACTTTTGCTGAGATTATTTACATTTTCAAAATCCCATAGGCTATTTCAACACTAAAGTCCCAAACTTCCAGCTTCTTTTCTCCATCCACAACAGTAGTGTGTACCTCGATCCATGTGCTGAGAGATGTTACAGAATGTTTGTTATTTTCTACTTTTATGTGTGAGTTAATTACAGGATTACAAAACCTGTTGGACAGGGCATTTAACTGCTGGGAACAGAAATTGTCTTAGTGATCATCTGATTACCTGCTTCTTACTTCCCCATTTATAAGGTACACGACTAATGGCAAAATGAGGATTCCAGAATAATTACCTCTGGCAGGAACAGTGTTTTTTTTTTCCTTTTCCCCCAAGGTGGCTTCTTTCGATAATATGTAAGGTTCCAGTCATTTCTCAGCTTCACAAAAAAAAGACTGATTTTAAATTCCACGTGCTGTGCGGCACTCTGTAATCACACAGTAAATGGGTGTAACACCTTCTTGCCGCAGGCTTGTCGTTCAGTATCAATAATGATTTTGCCAATTTCTTTCCATCCCATTACAAAAGTAGGCACCCTTATTTTGACCTATTTCACTTTGTTTTACTTTAGTGTTCAGAGGGAAACATATGAGAAAGGATTTTGGAGTCTGTCCACCGTTATAGAAGCAATACAATTTTTACAGTGTGCTGGAAATAATAAACCACACAGCCAAAACTTACCTAATTATTGTTGAAAGATGTAACACAGCCAGCACAGCTTTACTCAGTATAGAAATTCACTTCCTACTTGGCAAATATGTATAAAAGCCTAGAAAACAAAGGCTTTATTGGTCTTTCATAGTCATTTAGTTAATGCTCAGAAATCCTAGCAAATAAATTAATTGATATTAAATTTGTGTAACATACTGTACTTCACAACAGAGCAGCAGGGTGATACGTTGAAGCCTCAGGGCCTAGGAATCCAGATTCAATTCCTAGTCTGGTTGCTGTCTGTGTAGAGAGAGAACATTTCCTCTGTGTCTTAGTACACACTCTCTCCATGTTCCTATGAGTCTACTCCAAGTTCTCTGGCTCAGGATGTTTATTTTAAATTGAATGGGCCAGCAGAAGTGGCTTTTGGTGTTTGCCGATTTAATTGCTTGGATCACACAGCGTTTTTTTTGTGATCACTTTGCTTGTCCACCTCCGGGATTGGTTTTCCAGATATACAATTTAAAGAGATTGTTATTTTCATGGCAATTGTTACATATGCATTATTTTCGCTTTTACTTTAAAACTTTAGTAAAAACAATATTTGGAATTAACTTTTCTTCAAGATCGCATTGAATTTTGAATCCGTGTTTGGACTTACATCGTGACAATGCAACGTATAACTAACTGCCTCTGAATGAATATCGTTTCTTTCTCTCTAATAAATAAAATGACTTTTTTGAATATTGTCCATGCTCTTCCTTCTTCGCTTAGTCGTTGGCATGTCATCTAGAACGTATAAAATTATTGTCCTGATAAAATTTATAAGAGCTGAGAGCGCAGGAAGTGTGTCTGACAAAAGCATTCACACGACTGAGGTTAGATGACTGTGGTCTTGTTTTAAAATAGTTGTAAGTATGGCGTGACTTGAAGGAATCTCATGTTAAAAGTCTCCATCTCACGGGACTTCATACCACACCAACGTTTTTGGAATCTTTTAGTTCTCGCTGGCAACACAAATTAGACGATCTACAAGTCCCCGACTTAAAGTTTAAATCCGAAAAACATATTCAATCTCTTTTCACTTATTCCATTATTACCAAGTAATAATTTCCATTTGTTTGTGGTAATGTGATCTTTACTATTCTTTTTTTGAGACTTTTAAATTTTCGTACTTCCATTATCTCTAACCTGCTCTGCATGTGTACCGCACCAACATTTTTGAATTCTTTACAACGTTCTACTTTGTCATCTACTCTTTGTCCTTTATTTCCAGCCCCAGGCATGGTTCAATCTCTTTCTCGCAGGACATATAAGTGTCTCTCCGAAAAAAACACTTCTTGTCTCCTTCCAAGATTTATTTTTATAATAGAGAGATATATTTATCAAAGATTAAATAACATTGCTGAGCAACACAAATAATGACAACCAACAGGTTTCTTTTTAAATAAACTGTCAAAAGAAAACAAATATAAAGACAGTAGTAACAGTATAAATAACTATCCCACCAACACCCATCCACAAAATTTGCCGTATAAAGAAGGTAAAAAGACAGAAGCCTGAGCAAAATCTAGCGAGGAACCACAGTCCATATCTCAAGAAGCAAGAAGAGGAGAGTGACAGCAACCACGGGCCATCCGGCTCCACAGAATTTCCACCAGATCATGGCATTTTCTAACTTATGTAGTGGAGGACCCATTGATCATTGCTGCCGAGAGACCTAGGAGAGTAAAATTGAAAAATGAAACTTGCCATGATGCAAAGGATATAGAAACATCAGATTTCCAGTGTGAAGCTAAAGATGTTTTGTGCAAAAACATACCGGGGTGCTCACCTGGCAGAAGTGAACAGGCAAATGGTAAAACACCTTTGGGGAGTAAAATAACAGTGAGGAACAATCCTAAATTGAATGTTTTCAAGATTGGGCTCCTTAGATTAAAATAAAATACTACTAAAAAGAGATTTTCAATTAAGTGGTGGCGTTGAGGGAAGGTCCCGTGGCCAAACAAGCAGAACTGGTAAAGGTCTATATGAGATGAGCATATAGAGATGCCACTGGTCTGGTGGTAGAAGACAGAATGTTACAGAAATTGTGAAGTTTATGGAGTAGAACTCAGCAAGTTTTGAAAATCGTCCTTAGTTGTACAAGGTGTGACAATTTAATTCCCAGAATGGTCGTGTAGTGCTGCCCACACAAGAATGTTTTACTGGAACAGATTTAAAGTGGTGTATGGTGAGGATGCTATGAAAAGGTTAAGTGTCTTCAAATGGCTTAAGAGGTTTTAGGAGCGGCAAGAAGATGTGAACAATGATGCTGAAGTGGATCACCCATCATGCAGTGCCCCAAGCCAAGATTAGCACAGTGTTCGTGACTTCCTGGCTAAGAAATCAATTACTAAATTGGATCATCCACCCTATTCACCTGACATAGCCCCTTGTGATTTCTGATTCTTCCCAATAATAAAAAGTACCATGAAAGGATGAAGTTTCTCAGACATTTCTGACATTTTGCGTAATGTGACAAAGAAACTCAAGGATATTCCAGAAACAGAGTTCCAGGTATGTTTCCAGAAAGAGCAACGTCATCTAACTAAATTCATAGCTGCGGAAGGAGTTAATGTCTGGAGCCTAGCATTATTACAAATGTCACCAAAAGTTGAAATGCCCTGGGAGGCCATGAAGTAAATGAAACAAATTGACCACCTATACACAAAGCCAGGTTGTTGAATATGGAACCGTGTGAGTGCCATTTGGGGCATGAATTCAAAAGTTTTTTAACCCTGCACCATAAACACAAGAAAAAGGAAACTACTGGTCCAAACTGTTAAAGAAAGAGGTCTTGGCGCAGATATACTGGATTCAATGTTAAACCAGGAAGGGAGATCACAGCATTTAATTAATTTAATTTCCCCATGGGATTAATAAAGTATCTGTCTATCTATCTATCTCTCTAATTAGGTTACATGTATGTTATCAAGGGTCTTGAAAAGAAGAGAAGATGTTACAAAGGTCTGGGGTGTCACAGTCTACACCTTTTAAAGCTGTAGTTTCTTTTGTAAAGAAAGTGGCAACAATGAATAGTGTCATACTCTAGTGCTGGATTTAGAAGGTGGGGATTCAAACGTGTAAAGTTTATGTGTGACAGGACTAGACGTGGGGGGTGTAGAAGGGGTTTGGATGATGTCAGCTGCCTTCTGATTTGTCTGGCTAGAGACAGATGTTAAGTGCAGGTCAGCCTCTGTGCAACCCTGAACTCTTTTTCCTGTGTACTTTTTATATCAGGTCCCAGTAGAGACGTTCGTATGTGTGACTACATATTAAATTTCTCGGTCCTGTCTGGTCTGTTTCATTTAATAGACTTGTATTTGGCCAGGAGTCATGATTTGTCTTTGGGTTTTTCTTGAGTTTCCTTTCCTATATACTGTGTATATTTGGTGTCTTCTGTTCTTCTGTTTTCTATCTTTATAATGCATGAAATGAGTGATCACATAATTATATACATATATACATATAATTAAATAGAAGAGCTGTAGATTGCAGCTTAGAGAACATGGGAGCTACAGCCAAGAAAAGCAACAGATCATAGGGTAAAGACTCACCAAACAAAAAGACGGGTTCAGAAGCTGGGAGTGACAATGTTGGGAAATGTCATGGGCCTACATGTCCTATGACTTTGTAGCCCCAGAGTGACAAAAATTAGGGGCATTTAAAAAAAAAGTCAGACATGAACGCTAGTAGGCTTTGCACCCTAGGAACCAAGTTACCCGAACTATAAGTTAACATTTCAGTAATTATTTACCACTCTGATGCTGATCTTTCTGATCATAAAATATGTCATTACAATAGCAATTGACAAGAAGAATTCATAAATAATTGCAGAATTACGGTATTTGAAGGATCCTCTATAGTGCCTTTCCCTTGCCTGATTAGGTTCAAAAACTAATCAGCATATCATCATCTTATAACAGGCATTACTTTCAAATTTGGTATTTTTCCCTCCAGCCGTTTTAGCTCTAGACTGTCCTTAAGAAACTGTAACACCCAGACATGTATACACACACACAGACAGACACACACCCATCATCAAGATCCATCAAAAAACAGAGATCGAAATTTTTGACAAATCTAATGCTTTCACGCCTACCCTATAGACAATAGGTTATAGTGATGGAGAGAGCAAAGCAACAAGACAAAGCTGCAGTCTAAGGATAAACGTGACATGTTTCTCCATGACACCAGGATGTAGATGACCGTATAGTTAAGAAGAAGTCCTTAACATCATTTATTTAGCAGAGGTGGGAAAGAGAGGGAGAAAGTTTGGAGATTGAATTACCTCCTGGTCACTAGAGGGCAAACTACCCCAGCTTGAAAGTGTGTCATTCCTTTACAAGAACAGACAACATCATACTGCCCTTGGAAACCTGGGCTGTTTAAGGCAAACTGAAGGCTTGGAGATGCAGGAACACCAGTGGCACTAGAAGAGGGGTTCTAACTTGGTCTCCCCAGGATGGTTTTGTTTAGCCTACGCTTAAGTGACCCTGAAATAGAGTTTAAAAGCAGAAGCTAACAGAGTAGTAAGTCAGGAGGAAGGTTGTGGCAAGGACTGGACTGGTGGGATTTAGAGAAGTTAGACATGGAAGAGAGAGACAGAAGGCAAAAAGGAGAAACAAAATGTCTTGATCCCGTGTGGGCAGGCTCAAAGAGGCACTGGAATTATTCTTTTGTTACTCTTGATTTTTTTTTACTTTTGGCTTCTCCTTATGTTCATTTCCTTCCTTGAGTTTAATAAATGCTTTTTTGATTAGATTTTGGACTCTGGTGTTATTCTAAACTAGATGTGCTGACGGATTGAAATCTAAGTAATAAATGTAAACCTCAGCATTAATGTTTGCAGTGCCTCATCTATTGGAAAGTATTTTGTAATACAAAAAATAATAAAATGCACTGCATTTTTTATTTCCACGGATGACACATCACAAACATTAGCTTTTACGAATCTCATACCAATTCGCCTATAAAAGAGACATATCAACTGGATGGACACAAAAGTACACATATATTTATTCATTTGTTCAGGTGGATATGTGGCTGCCCCCTACTGCTTACGAGAAGTTTACATATTCAAAGAGAGAATGAGAAAACATATAATTTTCAAACCCACTTAATAAAGAGCAGGTTTGTGGGGGCTGTGGAGCCACTCAAAACAGCACTTTGTGGAAGGTAGGAAACGGCCGTGGCTAGGGCACAAGTCCATTGTAGACTTCAACTCACACTAAGTCATAGTAATTTTGGATTCAACAATTAACCTAATTTGAACATTTGTGGTACTGTAAGAAGAAAACTTGTCTATATAGAATAAAAAAAAAACAGAAGAATGTGCACATTGTAGTGCAGACTTTAAATTCAGTGCACCATATTCATTAAATATTTGGGTAACCTATATATATAATGCTAATGGCTGTCTGTCTGTCATGCAAAATCTCTAGACCTTCAGTCTTGATCTTGTTCTTAATCAAGAGCTTGTGCCATCACACACTCAGTACTAGAAGAAAATTGGAGGTGTTGGCTACATCACCAATTTAATTGATTTTCAAGTGTTTCAGACAGCAAGCCATGGCTTAGGCATGCACAATGGCAGACAGAAATAGAAGAGTTATCTGTACTATATTTGACAGGAAAAGCACAACAGTGATGTGGTCACAAGCCATGACAGACAGGAAAATGGCAGACACAATGGCAGACACAATGGCTCAGCTGAGCTATCTATTGTCGATGACGTGACAAGCAAGTCCATACTAGGAAACACATGATGCTGTGGCCACAAACAGCTCTTTAAGCCAGATTGCATAGGTTGTGCTGATTGTCCGCAGTCAGATTTCTAAAGAAAATCATATGCAAAACTTCATGACACGAAAATGAACAAGAGCCACAACCTCAGCTCAACATCAAGCCAAGTGGTTGAGATGTTTCACTGTTAACAAATGAAGAATGATGAGACAGCAATACACTGCAAGACATACCGTAGTGAGAGGTCAGCCTGAAGAAAAATCTCTGTATGGTGATCAACATAGTTTAAATGGTGCCAGACTGGAAGTCCACATGTTTCTAGTTTGTATTAATGGTGTTGAATAGAGTGCTTTTTGTGAAGTTTTCATTTTTTACCAATTATCATGTTTAGCGAGCAAACGCATTCACTTTTAGGTTTGATCAAGTTTATTTTCTTTCATTCCAACAAGATATTGTTTCTCTACACAAAAATGATTAAGTCATCTATCCATTCATTCATTTTAAAAATCCGCTTGTCCAAGTCTATCCCTGCAATCATGGGGTGCAAGACAGGAGCAACACCCAAACAGGGCACCAGTTCTTTGCAGGGTGAATACACACACGTACATGGACCAAATTTAGCATTTTAACCTGCAAGTCTTTGGACTGTGGAAGGGAACCAGAATACCTAGAGGAAACCAATGCAGGCACGGGGACAACATACAAACTCCATGCAGGGACCAAGCAGGATGCAAACAACAGTTTTCTTATTAAAAGGCACCAGTGCTACCATTATGCCACTTGCCACCAATTAAATTATCTATCTTCTTTTGATTGATTAACATAAAGGTCCAACAGATGCACTATACTTTACAGAAGGCCAGCAGGACTGGTAAATATGATGAGTAGATGTGACAGCCACAGGGCACTTAGCCTCCTACACCCAATCATCAAATTTATCAGACTGGCAATCAAAACAGAAAAGCAGAAGAAAGTTAAGTAGGCATAAAGTCAAACCAAAAACAGAAAAGAAGCTGCTTGCAAAGAACTCTATCTAAAGACAAAGAATCTTTACTTTATTTGTAATAACAATCAATCAAACTATAAACAAGTGGCTAAGATTTTCAAAAGGGTTGTCATGATGTCACAGGCTTCATTGCACAATAGACAATGCAAACATCCTCTTGCAATACACATAATATCATAGTAATCAAAAGAGCTGCACAGTGACAGACATCATCAGAGCAAGGAAAAGATAAACTAAAATAAAAAAATAGAAACATAATTTACTTTTAAATTCTGGAACGTGGCTGTCACAAGAAGGGGCAGACCTCTGAAACAATTCTCAAGCCCCTTTGTTCCTTTCAAGGTTCCTTTAATGTTTGTTCAGTACCTCTGATTTCTTGCTCCTTCCTGGGAAATGAGAAAGAGAAGATCTGAAGCATCTTTATCCTTTTACATTAGGAGTCCAATTAGAGCTTCTGATGTGGCTTGTGATGGATAATAACAGTGGTGCGCAGAAAATGATGATGTCTTTCTGTGGTAGGCAACAGTTTATTCAATGTACTGACATCCACTCCTGGATTTGATTTCGAATTGGGACTCTGCTTAACTATGCTTAGACTTGATGTCCCTCATGCTTATGCTCATTTCTAAGGTGATGTTGTGCATTTTGTTTAATGATGTACTAGAACTGCTTGTTGGTATAACTTTCTTTTTTACTTCAGTTCTTGGATCCATAGCACTGTTGGCAGTAGTTGTTCGTGCCTACAGCTAATTCTTACCTCCGATTATACAGTACCTAAAATCGTCTCATGGCCCAACTGTTGCGGAAGTGACAATCTTATACTGTGAGCTGCCAGCATTTAAGTGTGGCTGAAGTTACTACCTGGCATTGCAAGCAATCTTTGCTTCCATTTGGGAGATAGTTGCCATCCCAGCTGACTGGAAAATATGATTTGTCATCCCTATCTGGAAAGGGAAGGGTGGTCGCCCGGATTGCGGCAACTACATGGGATAACATTTGCTCTTGGTGCTGGGATAGGTCCTTGCTAGGGTCATTCTATATAGGATCCGTGATCACTTGCTCACCTACCAGCGACCAGAGTAGTCTGGTTTTACGCCTAAAAGTCCACCATTGAATGCATCCTGGCACTGAGGGTTCTCATCAAGTATAAACGTAAATATCGGCAGAGTTTCTTTGTAGCCTTTAATGATTTTTGTAATGCATTCAACTCAATTGACCAAACTGCCCGTTAGGAAATTTATGTGGCATCCCCAAAGGCAGAACTTCTGTGTTTTTCCCCAGTTGATTCTCGGGTTCGTCAGGTGTATATTCTTCCCCCTACTCTGTTACAATGCTTGCATGGACTGGGTGTTGGTCAGGGTCATGAGGTCCAGCAGCTGTGGGGCATATGTTGGTGAAGAAAGATTCACTGATATTGACTTTGCTGACGAAGCTGTTATTTTCGCTCAGTCAATGGGGGCTCTGACTGGGGCTCTCAAAAGACTGAGTGAGGAGTCTGAGTGTCTGGACTTGCGAGTGTCCTGGATAAAAACCAAGATCCAGGCCTTTAATCACCTCTTGGGCACAGCAATCAGTAGTGTGTCTCTCTGCTGAGAGAATGTCAACTTCGTTAAGAGGTTTACTTACCTTGGCAGTGATATTCATGTCTCTGGTGACTCTGCTATTGGGAGAAAATGGCGGGGGAGTCATGAGGTCGCTGGAAAGGGGTGTGTGGTACTCCCGTTATCTCTGCAAAAGGATGAAGGTGCAAATCCTTACAGTTCCAGTACTTCCTGTTTTGGTATATCGATGCTATCCAGTGACCGGAGATGAAGACTGGACTCTTTTGGTACTGAGTCCCTGGGTATCCGCTGGTTTGACTTTGTGTCAGACAAGTGGTTGCTCACTGAGTCCCAAATGAGGCACATCACCTGCAATGTGAGGGAGTGTCAGCTATGGCATCATGGTCGTAAGGTGCAATTTCCTGAGTGTGATCCCGATTGCAGGATTCTCATTGTTGAGAACCAGGTAAAAGTGACAGCCAGATAACACCTGGCTGTGGCAGATAGATGGATATTTCTAGGGGGTAAGACTGGACCTTGTGTCTGCCTGGGAGGTTGCCAACCAGGAAACCAAGCTATTTTATCATGTGGTGGGTGTGGCAATGTGCTATACCAGTGCATACTCCCAAACCTGACCTGACCTGAAGTTACTTCAAGGCAAAATAAAAACATTAAATAGAGATTACTAAATAAGTTGGCAGAAAAAAGTAAAACAGATCTGAATAAGGAAATCTAAGTTTTGCCATGAACTGAAGTCCCATTTCTGTTCAGGTAAGTGCTTGCTGCTGTGAACAGGCTCCATTACCCTACGACTCTGCCCTTATAAAAACTGGGTTCATATACAACATGAAAGTAAGTTTGCCTATATAGGTGGACATTTTTTTTCTTGTGAGTATGCTTTTAACTTCTTTTTCATTATTAGAATTTACTACTTATAAATAATGGTAGCTGATACAGCATCGTTTTCCTGGTATCCTGTGACATACAAAAATCATTTATAGAGGAGGTTTTCTGGTTTCCAAACAACAATTTCATATTCTCAGAAAATTACTTTCCATTTACAGCTCCTGCTTCATACTAAGAGAATACCCGGGGAGTAGTAAGCACTTGCAGAATGAGATGTCTTACTAGAATTTCTTCACTTCTTTGCACCAATCATAACGTGTGATCATTACTGCTAGATTAGATAAACTTTATTAATCACATGTGGAAATTCACTGCTGTCCATTACTCAGATGGACTATTAGAGTAATGACTGCTCACTGTATCTTGTGTCTTTACTGCTTATTGTAGGTTGTAGCCATAGATGTGGACATGGCTTTCTTTGAGCCTAAAATGAAGGACATCCTGGAACAGAACTGCACAAATGATGCTGACTGTAATTTTTTTGACTGCTATTCCACATGCAATGTGAAGACCAGAAGATGTGGTGCAAAGCGGATTAACAGTAATCTGCAAGTAAGTGAAATTCTTTTTTTTCTCACCGAGTACATTTTCCCTTATTGTGATGAAATGTTGACTTAATTGTTTCAGGGTGGCGGGTATTTTACAGAAGAGGTGGCTTCTTGGAACAAAGAATAACATTTTGAAATTGAAAGAAACTGAAGTATTGTAGTACATCATTGCATTATTTTATTGTTCATCCATCCATCCATCCATCCATCCTCTTCCGCTTATCTGAGGTTGGGTCACGGGGGCAGCACCTTGAGCAGAGAGGCCCAGACTTCCCTCTCCCTGGCCACTTCTTCTAGCTCTTCTGGGAGAATCCCAAGGCATTCCCAGGGTCCTCCTGGTCCTCCCAGGGTCCTCTGGGGCCTCCTCCCAGTTGGACGTGCCTGGAACACCTCACTAGGGAGGCGTCCAGGAGGCATCCTGATCAGATGCCCGAGCCACCTCATCTGACTCCTCTCGATGTGGAGGAGCAGCGCCTCTACTCTGAGCCCCTCCCGGATGACTGAGCTTCTCACCCTATCTTTAAAGGAAAGCCCAGACACCCTGTGGAGGAAACTCATTTCAGCCACTTGTATTCGCGATCTCGTTCTTTCGGTCACTACCCATAGCTCATGACCATAGGTGAGGGTAGGAACGTAGATCGACTGGTAAATTGAGAGCTTTGTCTTACGGCTCAGCTCCTTTTTCACCACGACAGACCGATGCAGAGCCCGCATCACTGCGGACACCGCACCGATCCGCCTGTCAATCTCACGCTCCATTCTTCCCTCACTCGTGAACAAGACCCCAAGATACTTGAACTCCTCCACGGGGCAGGATCTCTCCCCCAACCCTGAGAGATCACTCCACCCTTTTCCGGCTGAGGACAATGGTCTCAGATTTGGAGGTGCTGATTCCCATCCCAGCCGCTTCACACTCAGCTGCGAAGCGATTCAGAGAGAGCTGAAGATCACGGCCTGATGAAGCAAACAGGACAACATCATCTGCAAAAAGCAGTGACCCAATCCTGAGTTCACCAAACCGGATTGCCTCAACACCCTCGTTGCACCTAGAAATTCTGTCCATAAACGTTATGAACAGAATCTGTGACAAAGGGCAGCCCTGGTGGAGTCCAACTCTCACTGGAAATGGGCTCGACTTACTGCCAGCAATGTGGACCAAGCTCTGACACTGGTTGTACAAGGACCAAACAGCTCTTATCAGGGGGTCCGGTACCCCATACTCCCGGAGCACCCCCCACAGGATTCCCTGAGGGCACGGTCGAACACCTTTTCCAAGTCCACAAAACACATGTAGACTGGTTGGGCAAACTCCCATGCACCTTTCAGGATTCTGCTAAGGTTGTAGAGCTTGTCCACTGTTCCGCGACCAGGACGAAAACCATACTGTTCCTCCTGAATCCGCTTTTAGACTATCCGACGAACCCTCCTCTCCAGAACCCCCGAATAGACTTTTCCAGGGAGGCTGAGGAGTGTGATCCCTCTATTGTTGGAACACACCCTCAGGTCCCCTTTTTTAAAGAGGGGGGCCACCACCCCGGTCTGCCAATCCAGAGGCACTGTCCCCGATGTCCATGCGATGTTGCAGAGATGTGTCAACCAAGACAGTCCTACAACATCCAGAGCCTTGAGAAACTCCGGGCATATCTCATCCACCCCCGGGGCCCTGCCACCAAGGAGTTTTTTGGCCACCTCGGTGACCTCAGCCCCAGATATGGGGGAGCCCACCTCCAAGTCCCCAGGCTCTGCTTCCTCATTGGAAGGCATGTTAGTGGGATTGAGGAGGTCTTCGAAGTACCGACCCACAACATTCCAAGTTGAGGTCAGCAGCGCACCATCCCCACCATATACGGTGTTGACACTGCACTGCTTCCCCCTCCTGAGATTACAAAAGATTTCCAAAGAAATGTTCTCCTAAAGCATAGTTTTTTTACAGACTGCATCAGGTTTTTCTCTAGGATTTCATTGTATTATGTTGGCTATCATTTACCCTTTAGTTTCACAAATCTTCCGTGGCCTGCTGCAGAGAAGCATCCTCACAGCATCATGCTGCCTCCACAGTGCTTCATGGTTGGGGATGGTATGTGGAGTTTGATGGCCAAAAACTCAATTTTGGTCTAATCAGACCATAATCTATCTATCTATCTATCTATCTATCTATCTATCTATCTATCTATCTATCTATCTATCTATCTATCTATCTATCTATCTATCTATCTATCTATCTATCTATCATATAGTGCCTTTCTGTCTATCTATGTAGCAATTTGACATCCTTGTAATTCCATTAAACTAATTTCCAGCCCAAAGCAATGCTACTGCAATCCCAGCATACTGAGCACAAGACCATACTGCAATTCACTAGAAGATTGAGATTTATTAGTCTATATATCACCTTTCTTTTATCCTTCACATCTTACATGAACATTTTCACGCCTGTGAAATTCATTTTAAGGTCATTGGTGAACAAAACCCACCCTAGCGTTACTGGGAACAAAGCAATAACTAACCCTGGAAGTCCACTGTATAACTTACTCACACACTCACTCTCTGCCTTTATAGCAACTGCTAAAAAGGACAGAATGGTTCACTTTGTTTAAAGTGTTTGTTTTAACTAATGCAGCTGCATCTGGCCTGCTTGAAAGAACGTCTCTTGTTCATGCCAATAAACAATGAAAACAAATTGCCTGACAGTAGGAAGATAGAATAATGAACTGTGAAAAAGAGACAAGTGAATTGAAACCAAGGAAGCTATATCACAACAAAGCACAACAAGGTCTACTGCAAAGAATTAATTCAGGGAAGAAATTGTTATATCACTGTTCACTCAGCCTTACCAATAATAGATCGACATGCCTTCTTCGCCACTCATGTTATGTTTCCTTTGAGAGCAGAGATTTTTCATGAGCACAGAGAAATGTGCTCGAGAAAGCCGGAATGGCCAGTGCCATTATTATATTAATGAGGCTGTTAGAGATCACATAAGGACATAAACACAGTCAATGATAGCAAAATACAAATTCAAGCAAAATTATTTGCTAACGAGTAATCAAAGAATGTAGCAACAGCCAGAAAAAACATAGTGTACTGCCAGATGGAAATTTCAGGCCAGAGATTTGTTAGTACAGGAGATAAGAAGGAACATGATCAAAAACCAATGTGAGGGTTGAGAGCCAGTAATACAAAAATCCTAAAAAAAATATTAACCAAAAATCAAAGTCGAAAAGAAATTGGTAAAAGATCTAACTCCCTAATCAGATTTAAAATAACTATAACATAAAAGATAATTTTAGAAATATCCACAAACCTGGACAACAATTTTAATGTGTTTCCTATTTTTAAGGATGGGATAGGTTTACTCAGAATGTCACGTGATCACCCTCACCAATGCAGACAGCAACATTATAGTAGGAAGAACAGGACACAAAATGATAAGAGACCGTGATCAAAAAACAACATACAAAAATGTGATTAGAAAACAACGTAAGCATAATAATAAAATGCTTTTAGAACCAGAATAACCAAAGTGAAAAAGAAAATATAAAATACATACAGAAATAAATTAAGAACATTGGATTCGGAAAGTATTCAGATTCTTCTTCTTTCTGAATATCTTATGGTGTTGTCGATTTAATTTTAAATGGGCACATTTGCTATTTTTGCCCATCAGTCTAAACTCAATAATCCTTAATAATAAAATGAAAACATGTTTTCAGAAAGGTTTGCAAATGTATTAAAAATCCAAAACTGAAATCAAGCCTTCATAAGTATTTAGACACTTTGCTGTGCCATTCCAAATTATGTTAACTTGTATGCTGTTTACTTTAATTAGATTAGTAATCTCTTTGGGAAATTATCCTTGAGATGTGTCTAGAATTCAAGGGCGGAGTGGTGGCTCTGAGGCTAAGGATCTGTGCTGGTATCCCGAAGATTGCCAGTTCGAATCCCTGTCACTGCCAAAAGAGATCCTAATCTGCTGGGCCCTTGAGCAAGGCCCTTAACCTTCAATGTACAATGGCTGACCCTGCGCCCTGACCCCAAGGGGTAAGTGAAAACTAACAAATTCCTAATACGTGAAATTGTATAAGGAGAAATAAAGAACAAAAGAAACCCGAGCGGAATCTGCTAGTGGCAAACTGAATTGGTTGGATATTGAAAGGCACACACCTGTATATAGAAGGTCTCAGAATTCACACTACTTGTTAAGACAAACATGAAGTCCAAGGATCTCTCTGTAGACCTGCATGATAAAATTGTAGTGAGGTATAGATCAGAGCAATGGTATAACGCCATAACTAAAGTTTTCAGGAGTACAGTGGTTTCAATAATTGTCAAATGAAAGAAATTTGGAACCATCAGGATTCTTGCTGGAGTTGGCCCATTTGCCAAACTACAGTACACAACTGGGAAGTAAGACTTTGGTCAGGAAGGTGATAGTCAACACAATGGTCACTTTGTCAGAGCTTCATAAGTCCTCTGCTGGAATGGGAGAACCTGTTGGAAGGACAACCATCATGGCAGCACTCCATCAATCAGCTCTTCATGGTATAGTAGCTAACCTCCACTTAGAGTTTGCCAAAGAGCATTTAAAGGACCCTGAAAACATAAGGAAAAAAATTCTCTGAAAAAAAGTGAAATCTATGGGCAAAACTCCATTTACTATGTCAGATGAAGACCAGGCACTGCTCATCACCTGCCTAATATTATTCCTACAATAAAGTATGGTGGTAGCACGCTATGATGGTGCTTCACTACTGCAGGGACAGGGAGACTGGCCAGAATTGAGAGGAAGATAAATGCAGCCAAATACAGATAAGCACTTAAAAAAACTGGCCTGGGGAAACAGTTCACCTTTCAGCCTGACAATGGCCTGAAGCATACAGCCGAAACAACACTGGATTGCTTTGGGACAAGTCTCAGACTGTCCAAGAGTGGCCAAGCCAAAGCCCAGACTTTAAGAGACCTGAAGATGGTAATTTACAGTCCATTCCCACACAATCTAATGGAACTTGAGAGAATCTGCTGGGAAGATTTGGATAAACTGCCCATTTTTAGGTTTGCAAAGCTTGTAGTGGCTTACCCCAAGAAGACCAAATGCTGTAATTGCTGCCAAGTACTGAATTAAAGGACGGCATTTTTATATCAATGAGAGATTTCAATATTTGATTTTTAGTAAAATTGCAAACCTTTCAGAAAACGTTTTCACTTTGTCATTATGAGTCGTTGATTTAGTTTGATGGGTAAAAATGGCACATTTATGCATTTAAAATTAAATCTGTAAGACAATACAGTTTGCAGAAAATGAAGGGGTCCTAATACTTTCTGAATCTACTGCACATGCTAAAGCTCCAAAATCACAAAACTGAGAAATGCTAAGACTAGAGAAAAGTACTAAAACAGGGGAGGCAAAAGATTCATAAGTCAAGTAGTGTAAAGGTCAGCAGTTTATTTAAATATACCAATAGTTTCTGGTGATGGGCAGATAACAGGCTAGCTTCAGTAAATTTTACTTTATGAGGCATTTCCCATGTGCCATAGCAGTGGGAAAGTGATTAATCTGAAAGTACGGCAGTGGACTATTCAATAAAAGATAAATGCGCCCATTATCAGGCTTAAATCTCATTTGCTGTGTGCATCTCGGTGCTCATTGCAATATTTTACATGATCTTACAAAGAGGCAACAATTACATGCAGCATAGTGAAATATCCTACCTTATTATGTTTTCCTTCTTCTTCTACTTTGATTATTATTATTAATATCTTTGTGATGAAGCCTGAGTGTTACTATCAGAAAACTACGAAATGTCATCATGAGTTTTAAGGGTACCATACAATCATGACATTATTAATTCTCAGACGTGGCCTCCTACACCTCGTTGGGACCGAGACTAGGGTGCTTTATAAATACATCTCACTTCCTACTCTGAAGTAGGACAAATTCTTATAATAGTACCTGTACAACTTTTAGTGCAATTAATAGGAATAATTCTGAGACATCTGATAAATACAAGCCTTGACCTCTATTTTGGAAATTAACTACATTAATATCTCTTTGGGCAAAGATATTTCCTTACCAATTGGAGAGCATCAGAATTAGTTGCCTCAAATCCTCTCACATCAGTGTAAGAAGTATCATCGGATGGAATTAGACCATATGATGATAAACTCCACCACAATATTGGTGTGTCAACTAATTTTGCTCAGCTGGGAGAATCCAGTAAGAAGATTCTTTAGTCTTCTTTATGTAAAAATGTGCAAAATTTCATTAGAGTCTGGTAAAAATACATTCATGTTATTCTAAAAGTCTGCTGGGCTCCTGCCAACGTTTCTGTTTACTTTTTGTTGTTTTAATAGACAAGGAAGTGTTACACTAGTATAATGGGCTTTTCAGTACTAATTAGCTCTCTGCATTATGTAGGGTGGAGTGTTAGTGTTAAGATTAACAAATATTAACTCTTTCTGTAGTTACTGGATTGATTATACTAATTGTTTTTACTGATTTTCTAATGTAACACATATTTGGAAATAAATATAATTTTATTGTTATGAAAAATTATTTAAAACTAAGCTTTCAGCAATATTTCAGTGCTCATGAGCACATGTTCTACCACAGAGGTGGACTTTCAACACTTGCCTAGTTTGATTTTCTCTAAAGATTTAGTTTTTGAGATTCTCAGTCTCCCATAAGTTAAGAAATTGAGTGATCAGTCAATACAAAATGTTAGTGAACACACTCCTGGAAGATTTGCATTATTAACAATTACAATTTATTTTTGGTTTATTTTTTTCTGACAACATGTTTATAACCTGGGGCCTCATGTATAAATGGTGTGTACGCACAAAAATGTTGTGTAAGAACATTTCCACGTTCATATTGCGTTGTAT